>NC_067138.1:69536517-69859017 GCF_903995435.1 Acomys russatus | reverse complement strand
CCAAAAGCAAACAGAAAGTCACGTCTTCCTCTTCTGAAAATGATGCTATTATTACATTTGGTGAATGTGTGTGTCAGAGCGTTTATGTAGAGGTCAGAGAACAATGTTTGGGAATCAGTTCTCTCCTTACAGCGTGTGAAGCTTAGAGACTGACTCATGTCATCAGGACGGGTGACAAAGTACTTTTACCTGCTGAGCCACCTTGCAGACCGTATGTCCCTTTCCTTTCTTGAAATCTTCCTTTCTTTTCTTTTTTCTTCCTTCCTTTCTTTTCTTTTCCTTTTTTTTGGGTGGGGGGGTTGTTATTGTTGTTGTTGTTTTGCCCAGGTGTCTCTGTGTGGTCTTGACTGTCCTGGACTCGCTTTATAGATCAATCTGCCTGCCCCTGCCTCCCCGAGTGCTGGATTTACAGGCGTGTGCCACCATGCCAGGCTCTTTCTGGAAATCTATTTGTATACGTGCTTCAACTTTCAAAAAAAAAAAAAAAAAAAAATACCTTCAGTGCCTCTATGTAGGAGGCACAGCTTAAAGTGCCCCTGAGAATGTGCACTGAGGCTGCTAAAGCCCGAGTGTCATCTCTTCTGTGAGGACAAGTCAAGTAGTTAGGAAGAGAAGGGGCTTTGGCAGTGAGGCTTTTGGAGAAGATGCTGGTCCGGGTGCAGGGCACCGCTTTGCAGCTAAGGAGGACGCTGAGTCACAAGAGAGCCGCATGGTCAAGAGCACAGCCTGGGCACCAGACACCCAGGGTCAGAACCACACACCTCCCACCTGGTGCTGACAGTGTGACCGTCAGTCACTTTCATCTCCCTGCGACTTAGCTTCTTCATCTGTAAAGTGATGCATTCTATTGCCACAGCCTTGTGAGAGATGAATGATCATGAGGCATTAGAGGGATAAATAAGCACGTCCGTTACTGCCTCTGTTTTACACTCTCTAGCCAACATCCCCTCATCCTGAAAGGGCTGGGGAAGTTCAGTAAGCAGCGCTCTTTGTCGCCAGGACCATGACACTTGGGAGGCAAAGGCAGAAGGAATTCTGTAAATTACAGGCTGGCCTGGTCTACATAGTAAGTTTCAGGACAGCCAGGACTATATAGTGAGACCCACCTAAAAAAAAAACCAAGAGTTGCTCTCTGTCCTCAGTACAACAGAACTGAAGAGGGCAAACGTCCCCATCAGGAGCTGGTCAGCTGAGAGCAAGCAGGACACGAGGCACCATAGGATGGGCATGAAACGCGATATCCACTGCACAAACAACAGACACTTCTGACTGGATGCCACTGCTTCTTCTCCGCTTACACCTCATTTATATGCTGCATATTTTAGTCAGTACAAATAAAAATATGAAGATGTCTTGTATAGAGAATGCATAATAATGTAAAAAACAAAAAGCAGATATTAATCAACCTGAAGTAAAAGATGTATGGTGCATAAAGCACAAGGAAAACAAATAACATAAAAATGGAAATGTATAAAACTCTAATAAATTACCTCCTTCTGAATTGAGTTATTAATATTCATTAAATTCCACCCAAGAAGCAATAACCTAATGGACAGAGGGAAGATGCTAATTTCTCTAAGTGGGTCAGTGGTGACAATAAAGCCATTTCAGAAAACTTTATTGTAAAACAAAAAATCAAGTATTTTTTTTCTGTAGGTTAGTATTCTATCACTCAGTTATAAATACAAGCAACAGAGAAAAACAAGGCTTTTAGCAAGGAGATGACTGTTTCTCATAATAGGAAACAATTTAGAAGCATTAATTACAATAGTATTCTAAGTGTTAAAGTGCTAATGACCATTACATAAACCTTAGCATACTCCAGACTATAAATCTGTAAAATAAGATTCCAGACAGTGTTTTAAATATATATATATATATTTAAATATATATATATATATATATATATATATATACAGTTAAAAATTTTTTTAAACTACATAGTTGTGTACTTTGAACCAAATCTCAGACAAATTCACAGAAACAATAAATTATAATTTGTATCAAGTAATTTTTCCTGCTGAATGAAATATAGGCATTAAAGTAAGTAAGTTTATTTTAATTCTCAACTATTCTTAGCCACTTTATTTACTGACTATGTTAGAGGCCTTCAAATATTATTGATTATACATCTCTATATGTAAAATTGGATTTTTTGAAATTACCTTTTCTAGCTGGCATACAAAATAAATGAGTTTCATTATGACATTTTCATATGCACAGATCATTGGTGAAAAATTATTAGTGATGCCCCCCTCATTGTCTCTCCATCCACCCTGTTGTCATTCAATATATTAAAAAGCAATGAAGTTGAATTCTTAGTCTAAATAAAAAACAGGAAATCAAATATTTTCTTCAGGTGCTACAACAAATCACTGTGTCACTCTACTGTAAAGCACTGAGCTGTGTTGCCCAGAGATATTCCTTTACCATTTCAGTATTATTTTGTACTTGTATTTTATTATTCTTCAATTATTATGAGCTATATGTACTTCTATAGGGAAATCAACAACTTTGTTCCTATAAATCATTTGAGACGAAGAAAGAGGTGAATAATGGTTCACTTATATATACGTAATTATACTCAAGGCAGTGGGATTTATTAGTGATTGCTGAATTGAATGAAAAACACACAGACGCTTCTAATGTTTTTAAATTATTATTTACGTATGGCCAAAACAGTGAATATGCTCAAGTTTGTCATTCATTAGAGAACCGTCAATTGGAAGCAGAACGAGACACAGCACTTCAACCCAGTTTTGATTGGTGGTAGTTAAAGGCAGAGCGCAACATCCGTCTGCAAGGATTTAGGAGTTAGACCCACATATGCCGATGGCAAGTAAAATGGCACAACCATTTAGGAAAACAATACAGCAGTTCAAGATGGCAAACACAGAGGTACTACATATACAGTTTGCCAGACAGAGGCAAGTGGATCTCTGTGAGTTCAAGGCCAGCCTGGTCTACACAGTGAGTCCAGGACAGCCAACATTCACAGAGGAACCCTGTCTCTGATTCCCTGAGTGCTAGGATTAATTAAATTTTTAATTAATTAATTAAACCCCTTGAGCTTCACAAGTCCATTAATCAGAAAGAAAACACTGACGGCCACAGATGATGAGAGGATAAGCACAGTGGGCAGGCCTGTGCAATGGGCATTATCCAGCCTTAGACAGGAATAAAGGACTTAGACACACACGCAAAGAGAACAAATGAAGTCCAAGAGTTGATAAACTATGAAACCAGTTTATAATTTGGGTGGACAAATAGTATGTGTCTGAATAGGGAATGAGGAACGAGACTAGAATTAGGAAATTAACTACATCCTCAAAAACCAAAGCCAGGTCTCAAAAAGCCAAAACCAGAAAGAATCAAAAGCCAGATAAAACCAAGAACTTAAAACACTTCTTGAGACAAAACTAAAAAATAAAAATTTCCTGAATAATTCTGTATTAAACGGTATGATATAAGAAGTGTCTAAAAAGCCAAGTGTGGTGGTGCACACCTTTAATCCCAGTACTTGGAAGGCAGAGGCAGGAGGATCACTGAGTTCGAGGCCAGCCTAGTCTACAAAGTGAGTCTAGGACAACTAAAGCTACACAGAGAAACCCTGTCTTGAAAAAACAAAAATTAAAACAAACAAAAGAAAAGAAAAGAAAAAAAAAAGTGTCTAAACCAGGCAAACCCATAGGCACAAGGGTCATAGCTGTGCCAGAAAGTTCTGTGCAGGCCATTGTGCTGGTGGCATCTGTGGACTTACCCATATGCTATATAATACTGACCTGCCAGGTAAGATGTACCTACAATGTGGATTTGAGACTTGCTCCACAGGAGGGAATTTATGCCTGATGTTGTAAATTGGGTCAAAAGCCCATAGTTGGAGAGGTCATAATGCCATCCTGGGAAATTTGCTATTATTTTGCTCACTCATCATATTGTCAAACTGCCTTCTAAACATTCAGCTTATGTCCATACATTTCTGCTGCTCTCAATCTTGGACAGTCACCCAGTTGATGCAGAGACTCGTTACTTGGTCAAAGAACTGAGAATAAGTGATTGTTGAGTGCTCAGCCCTAAAATGGAACATTTACATTAAACTGCTTACAACTCAAACATTCAGAGAATATGATCCAAGAGGGGACAGCAACGTACGAGCCAGAGAAGATGGGGGAAATGCTGTGAACTGCCTTATGGACACGACACAGCTATCACACGCATATAAACTCAAAGCAGCTGTGACGACTGTACAAGATCAAGTGAGTCAAAACTCCAGAACCACAGGGAGGGGCTTGTGAGGGCCGCACCTTTAGCTGAGGAGCTATTAGCAGTCGAGGGCTGGTAAGGGGAATAGTCGCTTTCCTTTTGGGGTGAGGCCACTGGTAGGATGTTCATGCTCTAGGGTGGATGGCCACAAGCCCATGTGTGCATGAGTAGCACTAGCTGAACTGGTAAATTTCTGAGGGAAAAGGAAGGCGATGAAGTTGGGAGGCAAACACGAGGGAAGAGTCCAGGAGGGATCAGAGGGAGAAGGTGGGGTGTAAACTATACACTGGAGGGCTGGAAAGACGGTTCAGTGTTAAAAGCACTGGCTGATCTTCCAGAGCACCCACGCAGGTGCGATTCCCAGCACTTCCATGGTGGGTCACAACCATCCATAAATCCAGTTCCAGAGGATCTAACACCCTCCTCTGGCCTCCACGGGTACTAAGAACACACATGGGTGCAAACACATACATGCAAAACACCCACACACATAAAGTAAAACATACATCACAAACATAGATGAAATTCTTAAAAAATAAATAAAAACATTTTTAAAAAATCAGAAGAGCAAGCCAGGTGTGGTGGTGCATGCCATTAATCCCAGAACTCAGGGAGGCAGAGGCAGGTGGATCGCTATGAGTTCCAGGCCAGCCTGGTCTACAAAGTGAGTCCCAGATAGCCACGGTTTGTTACACAAAGAAACTCTGTCTCAGAAAAAAAAAAAAAAAAAAAAAAAGGAAAAAAGAAAATGAAAATCAGAAGAGCCTAATAAAGATGAAGGACTGAAGGTAAAGATAGAGGGGATGCAGTGAGAAATGGAGATGCATAATTCTGTCACTACAGTAGAAACCACCAAACTGCACCTGGGTGGGCCAATTTTACCATACATGAATTGTCTCAATAAGTGGGTAAATATTTTTCAAAAACTGCAAAGCTGTTCACCAAAACCCATTGTCCCCATCTCTGGAACTTCCTGGTTACACATGTATATGTCTCTCTTACAGGGGTGCTTGCTATCTGAATCTGTTTGCAGTTGGCTCTGGTCTGTGACAACTCATTTGACTTGCGACCTCTAGAGACATGGTCCTGTCCTACCTGTGCAGACTCACTGTCCAGTCAAACGAGTTCTTTTCATTCCTTTCAATGTTTGTCAGTTCTGAAACTAGTAATTCAAATGAAAAAAGGGTGGGTGTCTAGCTACTAATGAATCAACTGTTCTGAAGAAAAATCATTTGCAGCTTGTGTTGAGTTTTCCTCAGCCTTTGAATTTGTGTGTGAGCTGGTTATAGGCCGGCTATGCGGTCTGATTTCCAGGCAGCAGAGTTAACAAAGTCCTCACTGATACAACCGAGGGGGTGGGAAAACTTAACAGAAACAACAATAAAGTGAGTGTCACTTCCTCAGTCATTGCTTTTGGTAATTTAAAAACTTTAGTTTAAAAAAAAGGGGGAAAAAAAAATTTGCCAGCGATGGTGGTGGCATACACCTTCAATCCCAGCACTCAGAACTCTGAGAGCTCAAGGCCAGGCTGGTCTACAAAGCGAATCCAAGACAGCCAAGGCTAACACAGAGAAACCCTGTCTCGAAAAACAAAACAAAACAAAAACCAACCAACCAAAAATTTCATTGTAAAAAATTAAAGTAGAAAAACGTTTCTGCCTAATCCTGTTCAAAAGTCTGTCTTTAATTCTCGTTTTTCAGGAGTGCCCATCATAAATAAGCAGTCAAAGCTGGATGAGATGGCCAATGCCTTTCAGTGCCAGTACTCAGCAGGCGGATCTCCATGCAGCTTTACATAGTAAGTTCCAGGGTAGCCAAGAGCTACATAGTGAGACCCCATAAAGGGACAGTTTAAAGCTATAAAATGTTAGAGATAGTCTATAACTTGTAATATTAAAAGTTGCTTTCTAGTAGGCTGTAGTGGCGCACTCCTGTAATCCCAGCACTTGGGGAGGCAGAGGGAGGCGAGTCTGTGAGTTCAAGGCCAGCCTGGTCTACAAATCAAGTTCAGAACAGGCAGGGCTACACAGAGAACCCCTGTATTTAAAAAAAAAAAAAAAATTGCTTTCTAGGAGCTGGAGAGACAGCTCAGCAGTTAAAAGCAGTGGCCGCTCTTGCAGAGGACCTGGGGTTGCATTCCTAACACCCACACCATTAGTTATAACCACATAGCTCCGGTTCCGGGGCGCTGACACCCTGTTCTGGCCTCCTTGGGCACCAGGCACATGCAGTACGTAGGCAAACATCTGGGCAACACTCATATATGTAAAATAAAATAATCTAAGAAAAAAATTGAAGTTTCTTTCTACTGCATTAAGTGTGCAGCTATCAAGTCCAAGCAGATCCAGCACTTCAATCTATGTGGCTTTTACTTCAGAGTTACAGCACCGGCCAGGGATGGTGGCACACACCTTTTATCCCAGCACTTGGAGGCAAAGGCAGGAGAATTTCTGAGTCCCAGGCCATCCAGGGCTACATCGTAAGTGATAATATTTCTAAATCTTAGAGCTAAATTATCAGTTGTCTGTAAAAATAAAATTATAATTTTAATATAACCAGGCTTATTTGTAGCTGAGAAGAAAGTGTTTTGAATAAATTATGAGGACTGGCTCGCCTGTAGCTTCTCCTCTTTTAATTTCTGGCTAAGAAAGACTTGGCTTTCATTTATCATAGCAGCTTAATTGCTCATCTAGCCATTCCCTCTTAGTCATAAATCACCCTGAAATAGTCCTAATAAATGCTGTTATCTAACGGCAACCAATTCAGTCTTACAAAGTCATTCAATCTGATTAACAATATCACGCTTTACCAATTATTTGAGACCAAGTTTTGTTCTTTTAAAAATTTTTATTTTATTTTTTGAGACTGAGGCTTGACATTAACCCACACTGTGCTTATGCTGGCCATCCTGCTGAGTTCAGCCTCCCAGGTGTTGGAATTACAAGCGAGAGCCACCAAGCCAGCTGCTGAACAACCTAGGTTGTTTTCAGAGGGTAAGACCTGGGAGGTCTTTCTCCCAACTGTGTTAGTGCCGTCCAAGCTGAACTTGTCCCCCACCCCACCCCAGGCTCGCAGTGGAAGTTTGCTTAATTGGCACGAGAATGAATGGTCACAGCACGCTTTAGCGCGCCCATATGGAGAACTGCACACATGACTTCGCTGTAGATTTCTATGTCCTGGGTAGTTTTTGTAGCTGCATAAAACTGTGCTGTGCCTTTAAACAGGGAATGTGTAATTAACAAGGATCCCCAGAGGATTCTACACTCGGCCCTTGATGCCCATCTGTCTCCTCTTCTTCAACGCCTTCAGTTTTCTGTATGTGAAGAGTCACTCTTACCTGAGTCACTAATATCTAGAAAGCAGGATCTTCTAAGAGAATGAACTGTTTGGACACTATGACATCATATGCACAGCTTTCACAGGTGACCCCAGCTTGTCTTTTCAGCACCAGTCTCCCATCCCCCTGGAATCTGTGCTCAAGCCACACTCAACTCCTTGCCTTCTTTAACATTCTTGGTGTGTCCAGAGCCCTACTGTCTTTGTTCATGCTGTTCTAGCTGAAATGTTCTTCCATGTGTTCCTCAAGGCTGAGCCAACTGTTTCACATATGGGTTTCACCGCATCTTACGCACTAGAATAGCTGGTCTGCCTGCCCCTTTAAGTAAAGGTATCCCCACAGACAGGGGATTTGACCTTCATCTTTGATTCCTCACCACCCACCCCTGCACACGTGTTTGTCATATCACATAGCTAGCTGACGTGTGTGTGTGTGTGTGTGTGTGTGTGTGTGTGTGTACACATAAACAAAACTAAGACACACACTGCTTTCTTGCTTCTGATATACAGACTATCTAGGTCCTTTTAAAAAGGATTTTCAGAAAGATAAATGATTCTTTAAATCTATTGGGGATATCATCTAACAGCCTAACCTCTGGACAAGTAATGGGGTGATGTTTTTATGCACCATGTAAAGGACTGCCCTTGCATTATTCAAATGCTGATTTCTGTGTCCTAAGAGTTGGGTGCAGGCTGGACTCTGGTACTGTCATTTTTATTAAACATCGTCTGACTCAGTATTTCACAAACACTGTTCTCTATCATCTCCTGATTGGTGGGATAAAGAGCTGGAGGAGTCAGCAGCCAGATGCAGAGGGACAAACAGGGTGCCAGGACAGAGAGAATAAGAGGTAAGGGGCCATGTGTGGGATGGAGGCCAGGCTAGGATAGTCAGGTTAGAATAGCCAAGAACCTGCCTAGCTATAGTGCCTACAGTAATAAGAAATATGAAAGGTCTTTGTCATTATTTGGGGAGCTGGTGGTGCCAAAGAAAGTCCCATTTTAGCCTGGAGATAAGAGAGAGAGAGAGGAAGCAACAGCCCAGGCATGAAATCAGAGGGCTCAGAGCACTCAGTGCGCGCTCTAAGGACAATGAAACCGCTAACACAGTGGGAATTACTCAGTTTCTCCATGTTTATCATAGGTTAGGCCTTCTCCTTAGTGCTTTGCCTTACAATTTTACATTTGGTTTTTATAAAAATGCATTGCTAATTTGTAAACGTGGTTGCAAGGCAACAGCAGGAATCAATTCAAAAATATCTTATAAATTCTGTACAGCCAGGCTGCCTGCTATACAATTCTCAGACAAGCACTCTTTCATAAGAATTATGGTAAAATAGAACTTGAATTTATGTATTGTCTCTTATATCTTTCAATGCCTCTGTCTCATGTTTTCCTGTAAGGAAATATGAGAAAAGGTAAAGGGCGCCTCACTCCTTTTCTCAAGAAGAGGCACAGACATGTTGGAGGAATATGGCAACATTGAAAGAGTACGCACAAGTGTACATGCATGTGTTTGCACACATAAGTATACACACTTTATGGGGGTGTTGCTGGAGAGGCCGGAGCCTGGAGTATCTGGATAGCCCACTGAGCTCGGTATATTAAGACAGACTCCTTTTCTCAGCAGGGTTCTCTCTTCCACTGACCTGGGCACCTCAGATCTTTTAAGAAGCATCACATTGCCCTCAGAGAAAGATCACAGGTCCTTTAATCCTTTGCTGATAAGAAGACTGGTTTAACAAATACCTGGGGATTCCTGAAGTACCCTATGTTAAGGCGATCCTAGCCTTAAGCAAATGACCTTTAGCTGTACCTAGAAGTTCCCAGAGGATAATTAAATACTGTTTTCCTTCTTATGATAGGACTCTGTTCTACTGCATGTAAATGAGGTACTGTACCACTGTATGTAGATTAAGTATCTTGGCACCCCTTTGCCCCAGCAAATCAGACACATTCACCCACAAACCCCTCCCCACTGCCCAGGGTTTATAAGTAAAGGCTGGCTGGCTTGAAGTGTGTTCGCCATTCCTATTCCATGAGGAGGAGACTGCAGTCATTCAGGGTAAGAACCACCACTGGATGCTCCCAGGGAAGCACCTGCCTGGGCTTGTGTCTCATTTCGGACATCCACTGCCTCTGCAGTGCTCAGCACAGCAGCTAGAGGAAGAGCTGTAACACTTTTGGTATCATCACAGCTTGTGGCACTCCCAAGTCTTCACTGTTTCTGATACTAGCAATTTCGTTCCAAAAGAGATAAACTGTAACACCGGTGGAATATCATTTCCACCTCCCCCTGTGAGACTGGGAACCTGGGCTAGCAGCACCCAGGCCTCCAGCTTCACCCTGAGCCCTCAAAGCCACCCCTGAGTGAGAGATGGGAACTTGGGACCCTTGATCTCAAGGTCCATTTGTTCTTGTCTGAAAGCAAGCAGCACCTGGACCAGCTGGCCACCAGACATGGAAGCCAGGCCACCCCACTGCACTCAGAATGACATTTTACATGTTCCTATCCTTTAGAACACTGCTCAAGTACATGCCAGTATGTCTGTAAATGACATAACCCTTTCTCTCTGCCCAAACAAAACATTTAGACTCACTGCACATAACAGTAGGAGGTAGCTCTGTCTGTTCCTATCTCAAATACAGAACTTCCAAGAACAGTCTTGTCCTGTAAACTTCATGCTGACTCCTGTCTCTTGCTGTGTGACTAACCTAGGATTGAACTCAGTATTACTTCTGAGGTAGAGGCTTGAAGCTCCTAAGACTGGACCAGGGGTTAGTATATATGAGTTCCATCAACTGACAGACGTGTTAGCCCCCAGCACAACTAACTTCACTCCATACATCAATAAAGAATTAGAGATGGTCAGGTGCAGTGATGCACGCCTGTAATCCCGGCACTCAGGAGGCAAAGGCAGGTGGCTCTCTGTGAGTTCGAGGCCAGCCTGGTCTACTAAGTGAGTCCAGGACAGCCAAGGCTACACAGAGAAACCCTGTCTTGAATTAAAAAAAAAAAAAAAAAAAAAAGGAGAGGAAGAAATACTGTGCTAAGGAAGCCAAGGTTGGAAAATGGCAAAACTGACATCTGAATCCTGGAGGAATACTTGCTTGAAGATCTACAAGGCAATTAATTTCCTTCTTTGATTTAACTCAGTTTCTATTTCTGACAAAAGAAACCATTAATTATTCTGCCATCATAGACCAAATAATAGGAAGCAATATACACCTTTATTAATTTTTAGAAGCTCATTAAACTCAGCTTTACATTAGTAATTTTTCAAAAAGGACAGTAAACAATTTAAACAATACCAGTTCTTTTTGCTTGTAAAAATTATAAGAAAAAAAAATACAAAGAGATCAATGAAAGTAAGATCTACAGACTCAATTGTAAACAAAAATGATCCATTAATTCACCGGAAATGGGAATTATTCAATAAATTATTCTAGAACGTTAGAAAAACTAATGACACCAACCCCCCCCCCCCATAATATATTTTACTTTAGAGTTTTAAATGTCAAAAAAGAGCAGGAAAGGAGGACACAGAATAACCAGAGGAGTGGGTAGCAGCAGTTTGTGCGGCGGCTAGGCAGCGCGGTTCCGTGACTGGTTCGGCACCCCACGTCTCCCACCCCATGCTGCACACAGTGCCCACGAGGAACGTTAATGTGATAGAGCAGCTAAGGTGGAGCTCAAGTGCTGCTCTGAGAGGCTAAAAAGACCATGGGAAAGGATAAATCACCAGACAAAAAAGTGCCAGTTGAAGGGAGGGGCGGAGCAAAGAGCAAACAGGCTCAAGTGGCTGACCAGCCAACCACAGATCTGCCTGCAGAAAACGGAAAGACAGAAAACCAGAGTCCAGCCTCTGAAGGAGAAGAGAAGCCAAGTCTGGCTAACCGTCCATCGTGTCAGTGGTCCCTGCCTCCCTTTTTGTACAATCCAGAGGAATATTTTTATCAACTATTTTGTAAATGCGAGCTTTTCTAGTAGCTCCAGAGGCATTTTTAAGAGGTGAGGGGTATCCTACCTCATCCCATTTTTAAGTGTAAATGATTTTTTTTTTTTTTTTTGAGATAAGATTTTTCTGTTTTATCTTTGGCTGTCCTAGACTTGCTTTGTAGACCAGACTGGCCTCGAACTCATAGCAATCTGCCTGCCTCTGCCTCCTGAGCGCATACGCCACCATGCCGAGCAAAGACTGGAACTTTTACTGGACCATACAGACAAAATTAATAATCCATCTAAAGGTCACTTAAGACTGCTGTCCTACTGTGTGCTCAGTCTGTTTGTTTAACCCACCTTTAAGAGAACCATGTAATAACCAACCTTGTCTTGAGTTTTTCATGCACTCAACCTTTACAACTCAAGTTAATGCACTGCTGTAATCTTTTTTTTTTTTTTTTTTAGTCTCTGTACATAGCCCTAGCGCCTCTAGAGCTTACTATGTAGCTCAAGCTGGCCTCAGAGTTACAAAGTGCTGGAATCAAAGGTGTGCTGGCTCCTAGAGTCATGTCTGTGCATTTTAATAATCATTTGCTGAAAACAGTAAAAACGGAGGTTGAAAGCAATCTTATAAAATGATATCCACCATAACTGTTGAACGTAACATTCGGACGTTGCTTGATAAACAATGATATCTGTAATCTGGATCAGCCAGGGTCAGTGATGCAATTCCTTGTAAAAATCTGTTATAGCTTTTTTGTAAAGTATCCTTCAGTCCTTCCCCATGTGACGCTTTCTGAGCAAAGCCCTCTGTTTAGGAGAGACACAGACAAATTTACAAAACTGCCTGTGGGCAGGCACAGACTCAGACTCATTGGGCAGACAGACAGGGGCCTGGGGAGTCAAACACAAACTGGGTTCACGCCTGGTTAAATGACACCATTGGGAAGCGCTTTGACTTTTTCCCCTTGATGTGATACCTGAGCAATCATGGTGACTCTGAGTTTATTATTAATGTATTCAAACAGACTACACAATACCACTAAAAAATGGGACAATTTCTCTTTGTTTTAGGCTGGCTCAATGAGTGATTTTCAGGCTATTATTAAAATAGACTTTATAAACCCATGTAGTATTACTGTAATAATCTGATAAAGATTCAGGCTTTCACAGCTTCAAGTGCCTACTCTGTCTGTTTTCGAGGCAGAGTTTCTCTGTGTAGTCTTGGCTGTCCTGGACTCACTTTGTAGGCCAGGCTGGCATCCAACTCAAAGATCCACCTGCCTGTGCCTCCCCGAGCACTGGGATTATAGGCGTGCGCCACCACAACTGGCTCAAATGCCGATTCTTAATTTTGACTATGTTTTTTCCCAGAGCTATTCTCTTTTGTACAGTCCTAACTGTGCTTTATACATTAACTGTGTAGAGTCCACTTATAATGTAATCACATACATTTGTATATGCTGGATTATGTGTGTGAGAGAGATAATCAACTATAAATAAATACATAAACACAGATAAGTAAATAAGTTACAATTTATAATATAGAACCTAGATTGGGCTCTAGGAAGTAAAGGTGAATTATGTTAAGTTTATGTAACTCTCACCAAATGGAAGTGCCAATTGGGTTATTAATCTCACTGCTGTTTCCAGTCTAAGCAGTTTCTCTATAGCCAACAGCATGTTAAAATTTGGTATCTTTCCACAGAATGGTAAGTCAGAAAATGAGAACCAATGTTAGGGTTCAGGAATAGCCACACACTGACCACTCGAACACCAGACTCAGACTGATGGAAGTTTATTTGAACACTGAACAAGAACTGACCAGTCAGGGCCATAGCCTGTAAATTCAGATTGTGACGTTGGTAACAAGAACTGACAAGTCGGAACTTGGGAATCAGACTATGACGTTGGTCTGCTTCTAAGGCAGGTTTTTTTTTTGTTTTGTTTTTGTTTTTTGTTTTCCAAGACAGGGTTTTTTTCTCTGTGTAGCCTTGGCTGTCCTGGACTCGCTTTGTAGACCAGGCTGGCCTCAAACTCACAGAGATCCACCTGTCTCTGCCTCCCGAGTGCTGGGATTAAAGGTGTGTGCTACCACCACCCGATTAAGGCAGGTTTTTTAAATAAGAAAAACCATAACCAGGTAACCAGGTGGGAAGCAAGGGGAGGACAGCATTACATCACTTTGATTAGCTAAACACAAGAAGAATCAATTTTGTTCTGAGCACAATGTAAGCAGGTGGCTAGGCAAAGCATTTTAAGCTGACTGGCTAGGATTTGGGGTAGGAGAGCTCTTGGGGGCTTTCCAGGGTACAAGGCTTTCCAAGAAACATAGCAGGGTGCTGCGGCCTCAACTCTAATAGAACATCATTTATCTTTAACCCAAGCAGAACATGCATTCATCATCTATTGTTTCATTCTAAGCAGCACCATATTCAAAATGGAGACGTGGGGTCAAAATGGCTTTTGATATGTGAAGAGCTGTATTAACAGAGGCGCTACAGTCACACTGAGAACTAAAGCAGGTCTCAATGGAGGACACACAGAGTTTAAGCAGGTTACAGGTTACAACAGCATCTTAGAAACCTGCCATGACTGGGTCTACAGAGTGCATTTCTTGAGCATTCTACTCTAGGCCAAACTAATCTGCCCCCACCCCCACCCCCGCCCCCGTGACTGTAAAGTCAGATTAGTTCATGGCTCAATGTATTACATGCTTTCTTTGGTCATGCCTAATTTTTACAGATGATATAAGAGTTGCAATTTCAATAAATTAAGAAAGAACCCTAATGGAACACACATACTAATTAAATAATTAAAGCCACGCTTTTATCCCAGCACTGGGAAGGCAGAACCAGGTGGATCTCTGAGTTGAAGGCCAGCATGGTATACAGAGTGAGTTCCAAGACAGCCAGGGCTACACAGAGAAACCCTGTCTCAAAAAAACAAAACAAAACAAAAACCCCATATATTTTTCAAATAGGTTGGATTTCCTTCCTAAATCATTATATAGTGACATTCCAATGTAGTACACAGTTGTGTCCCCCCAGTTGCTTTATAGGGTCAGTGTGGACCAAAGCAGCAGTCTTAGTACACTGGTGAGCACACTAGTGGCTCTATAAAACTCTGCCAGGCTGTCTTGTATATTTAAAGGAGGGGATAAGCCAACTATTTAAATTGAAAGTACTGCTTGTACCTTCCATATGTTAAGAATTAGATTTCCTATTGCAAAGATGTTTGTTGCCTGACAGACATGTGTCCTGCAATGTGAAGATTATTAGCCTATGTCTACAGGATTATACAAAAATTAAAGAAAGAAAGCACGATTGAGTCATGCCTGTAATTCTAGCCCTTGGGAGGTCGAGGGAAGATCAAGGCTTTCCTCTGAGAGAGGGGAGGGGCAAGAAAGGGAGATGAGGGAGGAAGAATATATAATGAATAAATGAATGAATGAGAGCATGAACCTAAAGAACAGGAGAAAATACTTGCAAATCATGTAAAGGACTTACATCCAGAATACAGAGAATTCCTGTAACTCAAATTAGACGAGAGACTCTAACTGCAAAACAATCAAAGAATCTGAACATTTAAAAAGAATATATATGTATATTTATATTATATAGATGACCAATAAAAATATGAAAAATGCTCAATATCATTAGTTATTAGAATAATGCAGGTTAAATCACAAGAGCATTTCATACACGCAATAACATAGTGATTTTTTGTTTGTTTGTATGTTTTAAGATAGGGTCTTTTTATGTAGTCCTGGGTGGCTCAGAACTTGCTATATAGGCCAGGTTAGCCATGAACTCACAAAGATTTGCCTGCCTCTGTCTCCTGTGTGTTGGGAGTAAAGGAGAAAAAAAAACAAAACAAAACATTTTTTAAAGGTTTTTGAGACAGGGTTTCTCTGTGTAACAGTCCTGGCTGTCCTGGCCTCATTTTTGTAGACCGGGCTGGCCTCAAACTCACAGAGATCTGCCTGCCTCTGCCTCCCAAGTGCTGGGATTAAAAACGTGCGTCACCACAGCCTAGCAACAAGGATACATTTTTAAAACAGAAAATAATGTGTTGGTGATATACATAAAAACAGGAACCTTTGTGCATTAGTGCTAAGACTTAAAAGCACGTGGCTTTAGAAAACAGGTTAGTGGTGTTTCAAAACTCTTAAAACATAGCAAACATAGGCCCAGAAATCCCATACTGAGGCTTAATTACAGGAATTCCATGTCCACACAAAAATCAAAGCAAACGCTCACAAAGCAGCTTGTATATAAATGTTCAGAGTAGTAAACAGACCAAAGGTGGCAACAGCCCGCATGTTTGTCCATCAGCTGAAGAAGTATGACATATCTACAGTAAAATGTTATCAGGTAATAAAAATGCTCTAACATGAATTAATCCTGAAAATATCACACTAAATCAAAGTAGCCACAAAAGGTTATATGGTTTATATGAAATATTTAGAATAAGTAAATTCATAGAGAGTGCATTATTGGCACCAAGAACTGAGAGAAGAAAACAGTAACTGCTAATGACTAGGGGCTCTCTTGGGGCCAGGCAGCACTTTAAAAGAGCGCTTTAGAGACAGCTCAGCGGTTAGAGTACTTGTTGCTCTTAGAAAGGATGTGGGTTCAGTTGCCAGTACCCACACGATGATGCACAATCCGATGCTCATTTCTGACCTCCTTGGCACTAGGCAAGCATGTGGTTCACACATACACATACACACAAACACTCATAAAATAAAAATTTCAAAGAAAAAAGTGTCTTTTATGATGTGAATCACATTTCAATAAAACTGTTCAGAAAAACAACCAAATAAAAGTCTATGATTTTTCAGCTAGCGTAATTTTCAAAGCAACTGTATGAGTGGACTGTAACAGAAAGGTCTTCAGTGGTAAGTTCCCTTTGGAAACCTTGGGGCTGACACTGAAACTGTAATGTGTATCTGTAAAAGCAATGTAATTCTAGGAAGTTTCAGGCCAAAAGTACAGGTACCTCGGTCTTTTAAGGATGTTTCCCCCAAACACATGGCTCTTTCGAAAAGGACTAAATGTGCCACCGTGTTCTGCTTTCTACAGTCTCTGTGTCTGCTCACCCTTTGTCCATGTAGCTACCCATGTCTTTTTAGATTTCAATTGTGGACCCCAAAGTATGGGCATCAAACCCCCTTTATAGCACAATAACCAATGAGTATATGAAATAAAGACAATTAGAATTGTAGAGGTAATAGCCATGAATGATAATTCCACACTCCTGCAATGTGAATGCATTGAGCTAAGCTGGCCTACTTCAGAACTATATGTTATTTGATTCTTTTAAGTTTGAGAGACGGAATCAAATGCTTGTTTAAGAAGTTCCCTGTTGCTTTTTAAAAATCATTGTCAATTATCACACTAACTAAAATCAATGGCAAGAGGAAATTAGTTCAAATAAATAGTAACAAAACAATCTATTATCACAATCCATATTGAACAGCCTTGATATTTTTCAAAAATAAATTTACTTAAAGAAGTTCAGCTAAGGCTGGATATGAGCTTGAAGTCTGGCCATCAACAGCACAATCGTAGAGCCTGAACAGATGGTCTTCTTCAGACAGGCCTTACGTGCAATGTATTTATCCCTACTTCTATCTTCCTGAGGATGAAGAGAACTGCACCCTAGCAAACTAAACCAAGTGCTCTACAAGTGCTGACGGCGCAGAATTCCCGTTAGTACGCAGATGAGGGACTTATGGTCACCTCGCGTTCCATACCTGGAATGCATTGTGCAGTGGCCTCAGTGGTTATGCTTGGAGCAACAGGGGGCTGCTGTTGGCTGGAGCTCACTTCAGGCTCTGTGTTAACCGAGGGAGAAAGGGCAACCTCACAAGATGAGACCTGGCTAGGCATATGGGGCAGGAACTCCTCCGAAGCAACTTGCTCATCCTGTCCAGGCAGCTGCAGGGCAGACAAAGGGATACTGATCTGTTTGTTAGGATGTGATGTGCTCACAGGCGTCTGCATGGTCACCTGGTGGGCAGCACCATGGGTACCAGGGGGTCCTCTGTTGGGAGAAGCCAGAGATACCCTAGCAGCCTTTGGGATGATTGGTCTGGAGATCACAGAGGGGGATGCTGACATAATGTGTGGGTCTAGTTCCATGTTGATGGCAGATGTTACATGGGGAATCAGTTTACCAGACCCTACACAGGAAGGACCAGCATGAGTCTGGGGCTTGGGCTTTGCCATCTGTGTCAATGAAAGGGCTGGTCCATCCACTCCTCCAGTCAGCTCTGCATTTGCCACAATGTAATAGTCTTCTGGAATCTCTTGCTTGATTTTCTTGATGATGACATCATTACTGCACTCATCAACCATCTGTCCCTGGGAACTTGAATGGATGGAAGCTGGGACTATTCCTGGCCTTTTGCGAGCAATGCTTTGAGGCCTCTGGGTTTGGGGTTCAAAGTCACTGTCCTCATCTGTGACAGAAGACTCGCAAACCATGTCAAACAGTGTGTTTTCATCTTCATACTCCTCAGCAGCCTCGTCCAATTCAGAGGGCTCACTGCAGTAAGAGAAGTCACAAGAGTCTCTGGTGCGGTTACAGTCCAGCTTTGCTCTCACAGGCCTCCCAGAGTACCTTTCCACAGGGCTAGTCTGTGTCTCAGAAGGCACCCCAATTATACTGGGACTATCAGAATTAAAACTTCGGTTGTCCTGGAAACAAACCCTCTCTTGGGACCCGGCTCTGCAAGTAGCTGTCAGTGGCCAGTGGTAAGCATGGCCAGCACTACAGCCCCACATTGCAGTCAGGTTCCCATGGGACCCCTCAGAAAGCAAGTGTTTCAGGTTTGGGATGAGGCTGCAGATGGTCCCATGGCTGTGGGCCCAGCTGACCAATTTGGACAGATTCTCAGATGAGGTATGAAGACAATCCTCCATGTTACAGGATCAGCAGTGTCTTTCCTAAAGGGAGATAATCAAAACGAGAAGCTGTTATTACCCTGACACGCCCACATCACAGTTCATTTTTTCCAACTATAATCACTTGGAATAAAAAGAGAAACTGTACTTCTAAACTGCATGTAGAAACCACTGCTGCGTATGAGCGAACAGGGGTGGGAAAGGTGAAACAGCCGACTGTCCACACCGTACGGAATTTGAAGAAAAATCTGTTAGTTTCCTTTATTGCTATAACAATTCCTGCAAAGAAGAAAAGAAGCGATGAAGAGAGAGAAATGGGTGCAGGCGGGGAGGCGCATTTCTTCCTGGTGTATTTTCCTTCCCCACAGACAGGAGATTTGTTTGCTCAGTCCTTCATGAAATGTGCACATTACTCGCATTAAGCAAGAGGACTGCGCTTCGAATGGCACCATCTAGTAAACGTCATTACTGGAGGCAGAGCTGAGAACAAACTGTGGATCGTCAGAGAGGAAAGTCAGTCTGCTGCATGCTAGAAAACAAGGCAACTGCGAACCAAGGAGAGATTGAGGCACTACACAAGTGAGGAAGAAAGTCTCTGAGGAAAGAAACTTGCTGTGGGAGCAGGCGGTGGGCAAAGCAGCAGGGGCAGGCAGCCTGGGGTTCTCTAGCCACCAAGTTCCTGAAATGACTCCATGACAGCCCCAAGCAGAAACAGCTAAAACAGGATTAAATCTAAGTCCTGGGCTAGGTTATGAGGAGGCACAGAAGGATGGCAAGGGAAAGTGGAACGGGAAGATGGAGTCCTCAGGCGAGAGGAAAGGCTAGACAGGGAGGCACGGAGAACTTTCTGGTGCTTTATCTGCCCTGGTTACTCTAGAAAACTGAGCATGACTTCACACTGTCCTCCTCACACCTGCCGTGGCTGACGCGATAGATGCTCAACATTATAGAGTTAACACTAAATGTTAAAACAAAGGAGCCCAGGCTGGAAGAGTCCGCGTGTGAGATCTGACTCTCAACTAGAGAACAAGCCTCCGAGCCTTTATCATCACCCTGCATGGTAAGGTAAGCAAGAGACACTCCGCGCTCTCTTAATCAAAGTCAGAAACACGAACTGCAGAAGCAGCTGCTCCAACACCAAGGCCAACACCATCTATAGGCTTGGGTCTTTTCGAGGCAGGGTTTCTCCCTGTTGCTCTGGCTATCCTAGAATTTTCTCGGTAGAGCACGCTGGCCTCAAACTCAGACAGTCACCTGCCTCTGCCTCCCTGGCAGTGCTAGGATTAAAGGCGTGAGCCACCACCAACATTCAGTACTACTTCTCCCTCCCCACTCCCGACCCCCACCTCGTTTTTTAAAGAAAGGGTCTCTTTGTGTGGCCCTGGCTGTCCTGGAACGAACTCTGCAGATCAGGCTGGCCCCGAACTCAGAGATCCTCCTGACTCTGCCTCTCAAGTGCTGGGATTAAAGGCGCCACCTGGCTTCCATCTACAGGCTTGTACATCAACAATCAACGATGTAACACTACTTATTATTACACCTAATATTTATTGGCCAATTACTACTGTCAGGCATTGTTGTGGGGCTTGACATATAAACAGCCTAATTATTCGGATAATTCTAATTTGATTCAGTGAGTTAGATTAGTGCCTTATTTTTAAATGAGAGGAAATTAAAGTACTCAAACAAAGTAAGCAGCAGACCTAATATTTACCTTATGTTGTACTCTACAGTCTATGTCCTCCATAACATTCTATCTCCGGCAGTTTTTTAAGATTAATTTTTTAAAATTACATGTGTGTGGGTATGTCCATGTTGAGTGATAGTGACTCAGAGGCCAAAGGCATCAGACTCTGCCACAGCTGCCTGAGTCACCTAATATGAGTGCTGGGAACCAAATTTGGTTTCTCTCTAAGAGTAATACAAATTCAACTCCTAAGTCACGCCTGCAGCCTCAAAGGTATAATGTGACTGGCTTCAAACTCATGATCCTTTTGCCTCCACATCTTCAGTACATCTGCCAGCATGCACCAACACAACCAGCCAGCATATTAACAGCAGAATGATTCTGACTAAAGTCTGGGTCACTACCACATTAATATTGATTGAATTTATGTTGGTTTTACAGATTTGTTCAATTTTACATTCTTTTTAGGTTTATGCCTGAATCAGAACTATAAGTTCTATGGCTACATTATTTATTTATCTTTCATTTATTTTCTTTCCAAGAAATATATTTTGAAACCCCCAACCCAGTCTGGGCCACTAGCCCAATATCTATTAATTCTGTCCTCACCATAGTGAATAAACACCACAGCCAAATAGGCTCACCATTGCTCCTCCTATGAGAAGCAAGACTACACCTGGAATTAGAAACCAGTATTGGTAGAAGCCCACTGGGAAAGAAGCAGGCAGCCTGAAGTTGAACAAGATGCAGCAGAGGTTTTTGTCATCATCCTCACAGTGGACGGTTCCCAGGCAGGCACACACAGGATTTAGTCAAGCTGGGTAAAGGAGGCCCACACAACTTCCAAGGACTTTCACCAGACTCCAGGACTGAAGATCAGAGAAAGCCTCTGCCTGGATAGTCAGTTAAAGTCCACTAGAAGCAGAAGAGAAGAATACAGGGCTAGCTAGGACCCTGACTAGCTAGGACTTCTGCTTGCACTCTGTAGGGGGCTCCAAAGATCCTCCAAAGGAGCCCTCTGTTGGAGCAGTAGCCAGGGTTCACTCCCACCCTCCAGCCTGTGCTGCCTTCTGGAGCTTTAGCTCCTGCTCAGTGGGGCATTGAGGAAACGCCCAGGAGCCTCCTGGTGAGCAGGATCCCCGTCAGCTGCAGGAAAACCTTGTCCTTCCAAGGCTGAAGTCAGTCTCTCACTTTTGCTTGGGTGACCTCTAGTCAAAGGCAAAGTGTTAGCCGAAATGGGACTAAGTAAAACAGGGCAAATATTTGGGGTCTCACAGATCATACTGAAGGATAGATACTATGCCTTGGGAACCCAAGGGTGTGTTATGGTGACTGGCTGCCACTTGGTTGGCCATGCGCTATGCACATGTCCTGCACCACCACTGCCTTCAGCTTGCTATATTTGGATTCCTTCTTTCCACCCATGGTCTCCGCTGCTCCTTTTTGTGTGTCCCCCCAAATAGGCCTGAGCCACAGCCATTGTGGAATTCCTGAGGGATGTGGCCCAGGTACACAATGTCCTACCCCACCTGCTTCCTGTGGCAGGAGCCACATCTTCTATCCACACCCCTATTCTCTACCCTCTACACTGGGATTATAGGCATATGCTAGCATAGCTGGGTGCTAAGTGCAGGCACTTGGCCACTGAGCCATTGAGTAAACTTATCAATCTTGAGATAAAGACCATGGGAATACCTTTTCAGTAGCGTGAAAAAAATGTTTTACTGAAAATAATATTCAGACCTAAAAGCATTGTGCTACTTTCCCAAAACCCGAGGAAGCAGTCAACTGGTAGTGACAACCTGGCTGGCTTCCAGCTGGCATCAAACACCTCAACCTGCTGGACAACCTTTATAAGCTCTAACTCTTCAAAGCTTTTTCTTTTTCTTTTTCTTTTTAATTGCTTGGTTTAATTGTTTTTGGACTTTGTTGTAACAGCAAAGAATTATGTGATTGTAGGCAAGAAAGTGACTTTAGAGCCATTTTGATTACAGGAGGAAAAGATAAGACTAGAAGTAGGAATTCAAGTGAGATGTTAACAATAACCCGCCGTGAAAAGTGGCAGGTGGATGGGGGCAAAGAAAGAACAGATCTGAATGAACACTGAGTAGAAAGAAGATAAAACAAAACAACAACAACAACAACAGGGGGTGGGGGTGGAGGACAACAGCTCCGGTGTTGCTCACCCTCTCCTGAGATGCATGTGCACGCCATGCTAACTAGTTATGCCCTTCTCAAGGAAAACAACCTGGACTGGAGACACAGCTCCCGAGGATCTCTACAGCAGTTCTGACTACAGTTCCACAGGACACAGTGCCCTCCTGGCTTCCGCAGGCACACATTCAGTGCAGTTACATACGCATACATGCATACAGGCATAATTTACACACACAAAAATAGTTCAAAAACACTCTCAATACTTCAAAATTCTTAGCGAGTCTAATTCACAGTCGTAATTTTTACAGCTGACACTGACGAGGTCTTCGTTCTGGAGCCTCAGAAAAGGATAACGGGCAGTCCCAGAGGCATGACGACTATGCGCACTCACACTGCGCATTATGCCAACTTTCCCACGAGCCGCACCACACTCTCGGACACAGGAGATGTGACCCAAAGCCTCCTCCTGAGGATGAGCTGTCACCTATCAGAAGGTGCCATCCAAGCTGCCAAGGGAGAAAAGGAATCATGGTTCTACCCAGTTGTGAAGGCCATAAATCATAGAGGCCAGCACAGCAGGAGAGCCCCAAAGGTTCAAGAACACTTTTATCTTGGGGGTAACCAACAGCTGCCTAATTGAGCTTAGGGCCCACCCTGTTAGGATGGAGTCATGTTTGGTCCTGAAAACCTAGTGAGGTCATGGAACCTAGAGATGAACCTACTACTGCTACCTTTCCAAGCCAGAATAATCTCCCTGCATTCATAATCCTCAGCATTATGTGCACAGATAAGCGTAGCTCTTACCCCTCACCAACAATGCTTCTTTCTGCAGCAGACAGAATCCATTACACAAAACCAGAACTGGCCCGGGGTGCCTAGCCTGGTATATCTTCAACATGACCCCCACAGCCAGGGCTCAGGGAACATGGAGAAACAGGGGGAGGAAAGTGGCTAGGAGCCAAAGGGCTAGGAAGTCTGCTGCAAGACCCAGTCTTCTAGATACGGCAGGGAAACTACATCACATCTCAATATGGCTGTCTCAGCAGTGCCATTAGAAAAGCTAACATGGGCAGGAGAACTCGCACCAAGCACCACCTCTAGATGAAGAACCAGTCACTAACTGCTGAGAAGGGAAGAACTGGTCTTGCCAGGGATGAACTCTCAATTGGTCATCTATATCAAGTGGTTGAGCCCTAAAAATACACACTCCCAAGCAACACTGAATGGACTCAGCAGCTTGTATGTTTATACATATGAAACAATAAAAAGTAAAGAAAAGGAGGCCATGGATTTCAGAGGAGGAGGACTTGGGAGAGGTTGGAGGGAGGAGGAGAGAATATATATGAAATTTTAAAAAGAGAAAAAATGGTGTTCCGATCAGTGGGCATGACTTGACATGATGTTTGTTGTGAGCTGCCATGTGGATGCTGGGATTTGAACCTGGATCCTCTGGAAGAGCAATCAGTGCCCTTAACCGCTGAGCCATCTTTCCAGCCCTTCCAACACATTCTCTTATCCTTCCAAAGGACCCAACAGGGCTGGTTCAGTTCTGAAAACTCACTCAAGCCACTGGTTCTCAAAATTACTCAGTGTTACAGTCTGTGGTTTGCAGCACTGCAACCCTTCTCAAGCTCACAGAGACAGATGGAGCAGTCAGACAGAGGTGTGCTTTCTCTCTTACGCAGTAGCTGGCCTTTTTTAAATGTGGTAATGCTCTGCCTACAAAGTCTTCTATAAATTAACTCCTGACTGGCTCTCCGGAAGGGAAGGTGTCTGTCTCATGACCATGAGACACTTGCTCATGGCGGTGCGACCTGAAGCTACTCATCTCACACCAAGAGCTCCTCCCCTCTGACTTGTTGTAGGAACAAAATGGCAAGTGCTGGATGTGATGGTCACTGAACCGGAAGAGCTAGGTCGGCAGGTAATGGCGACACTGGAGTGAGTAACCTATTTTCACTCATAACAAACTCAGATCCAAAGTCACACTGAAACTTAATCTCCACTGTAACAGTATGAAGAGAGGCCCCAAGAAAATGGCTAAATCACACGTCAGCCCACGTAAACAGTGTCTGCAGACAGAGAGCTTAGGCAGTCTCTGCTCTTCTGCTTCAGTATCTTGTGAAGACAAGGCATTTAGCACCTGGTTGCGTCTTTCCTCTCCTACCTCCTGCCATGTGAGGCTATCAGTGAGCCAGCCCTCCTCACCAACGAATCCACCAGCACCTTCATCCTGACCTCGCAGCCCGATCTCAGGCGTTTTGTTACAGCAGAGTAAACAACTCAAGTACTTGATCACTAAGCGGTGCCTACTAAAGCCAAAGGGTGAACACTATGATATATATTACGCCCACAGCGTGGCACAGTGCCTCAGCTTTAGCTTGTCCCCCCAACTTTCTCAATCTGCTCAGGGTCTCAGCAATGTCTCTGGTGGTGGCTAAAGCTACAAATGAGTTCACTTCTCTTTTGCAAAGTTTGTCTTTTTTCTGTTTTGTTTCGTCGTTGTTAATTTGTTTTTGAAACAGGGTTAATCTGTGTAGCCCTGGCTGTCCTGAAACTCTGTAGACCAGGCTGGCCTTGAACTCAGCAATCAATCTGCCTCCTGAGTGCTGTGATTAAGGAGTGCGCCACCACTGCCCGGCCACATGTTTTTATTATTACAATTTTTATTTATTTTTATGTATGCGAGTGTTTTGCCTGCAGGCATGTCTGTGCATCACTTGTGCGCCTGGGGACAGCAGAGGCTAGAAGACGACACTGGATCCCCTGGAACTAGTCACAAGTGTTTGTGAACTGCCATGTGAGTGCTAGGAACCAAGCCCAGCCCCTCTGAAAGCAGTATCCAGTGCTCTCAGCCTCTGAGCCACCTCTCCAACCCACGTTCCCTGCCTGGAATAGGGTTTCTCTGTGTAGCCCTGACTGTCCTGGAACTCGATCTGTAAACCAGGCCAGCCTTGAACTCAGAGGTTTATTTTATGTCTATGAGTGGATATAAGGACTGAATCTGAAGTTTTGTGCAAGGAGCCAGCGGCGGCAACCTCCCCACCAGGCCCTAGAGTGGATATAAAGACATTTTGGGGTTTAAAAAAGTTCAAAGCCTACAAGGCACTGCTGCTATGACTTAAGGGACAGCCTGTGCTCTTTTTTGGAAAGCTCATCTCTAATTTGTCTGGGAAATGGCAGTGGTGGGGGCTTTTTCTTGGTCCACAACAATTAGCTTTCTGGGCCATCACCCACTCTGTGTATGTGTGTATGTGTGATGTCTTCCTTTCTTGGTTTCTAGATTTCTCACATATTTTGATTCTTTTTTTCTTAGTGGACCCTCCATCTGGTCTTAGGAGAGTAAAACCTTTGACATGGCTGACTCTAGACAACTGGAGTGCAAGCAACAGTGCTTCTCAAATCATACCAGCTCACACCACCTAGGGTTTTGTTGAAAGGGTGACCTGCTCATTAGGTTAGCCCAAGAGACTGACACGACGACAAGGAGGCTGGGCTTGGGATGTGTTTGTACCAACTCTGCAGTCAATACTAAGAATCTGCATTTGCACAGCATGACTCATTTGTGTGTCTCTGTGTGTACACATCTGTACAAGCACCCAGAGGCCAGAGCAGTTGTCGTTACATACGTGGTTGTAAGCTTGCATGGGTACCAGGAAATGAACTCTAGTCCTCTATAAGAGCAGCAATGGCTTTAACCCCTGGGCCATCTCTCCACCCCAACTCTACACAATTTTAATGATACATTAACTATGACTAACCAGGCTTTGAATTTTGGTTATATTCACTTAGTGTATATGTAACAATAAGCATCTTTTCTTCAACGTTTTTTAAGAAAAAATATTTTATTTTCATTTATTTACATGTGTGGGTTCCCTGCCCAAGGAAGCCAGAAGCCAGCACTGGCTGTCCTGGAGCTGGAGTCACAGGCAGCTGGCAGTGGGCCTTGCTACTCTGCAAGAGCATCATCACTGGGCCATCTCTCCAGCCCGCGGTCATCTTTTTAATACACCTCTGTTTTGTGATAAGTGCCGAGGTATAGAATAAAAATAGAGATCTTTAATTCTTTTACCCAAACTATCTTTAGAGTAGATGTGCATGACTCTTCTTCCAGTGTTTCTGTTTCCTCACCATTCTACCCTATTATTCTAAAAATCTTTGCTGCCTCTAGATGTATAATGGCATCCTCATTCTATAAATATTTCTTGAATATTTACCACAACTTGTGAATAATGTGAGCACAGTCCAACAAGGCAGTTCTCGCTCTTATGCAGAAATCAGCACCACCCAATAATCAGGCAGACACACTTAGCGAGGGGCACTTCTGATCAATACTGTGGCGGTTGTGCTAACCAAACTTTCTGAGCAGGGTGACCTTAGTGGGATGTCGGAAAAGACCCCAAGAACTGGCACTAGCAATAAAGACAGCAGCGAAGACACACACTGGCACGGCGCTCGCATAGGCACTGACCTCTATGGGGAGTGCCTTATTTTTCATCATTTTCATTTTCAAGGGGAGAACAAAGTCAGAATGCTCAATAAATGTGTCTGCTGTCACATACCCAGAAAGTGAGGCTGCTAACATGTCATTCAAAGCTCGCTGAGCAGTGGTGGTGAGGGCCTTAAACTGGGACAGACAGGCAGGCAGTTCTCTGAGTTCAAAGCCAGCATGGTCTACAGAGGGAGTTCCAGGACAGCCAGGGCTATACAGAGAAACCCTGTCTTGAAAAACAAAACAAAAAAGATTTAATGCAAAGCTAACTGCTACAGTGACACATTTTGGAGATGCCCCTGAACCTTGTCAGTTGTCCACACCAGTCTTGGTGGACAGCCCTGAGCTCTACCAGCTGGGAGCTGCTCTGAGGGCACACAAGCCCCATGATGACTCAGGCAATTAAGGTCTTTGGTTTTAAATCTTTATAATCCTCATGTCTGAAGCTAAATCAGCTTACACCGTTGAGAATAACCTGCCCACGGTGTTCGCAGACCTAAAGTGTTTAATATAAGTAGAAAACTATGACTACCAGAATTTGGAAATCCATCTTGAGGCTCTAGACACTGTTCAGTGGGGAGGTTTAAAGAAAATAAGAAGTGAATTTTTCTCTCATATCCTAGTGAAATAGTGCTTAACACTCAAACAAATTATTACAAATATGCTGTGACATATCATAAGCCTAAGTGCTTTTGTTTTCATCATTTTAAAAAAACAAGGAAACTAACCAGGTGCAGTGGCCCACGCCAGTAATCCCAGCACTCAGGGAAGCAGAGGTAGGCAGATCTCTGAGTTCAAAGCCAGCCTGATCTACAAAGTGAGTCCAGCTATGCTGAGAAACCCTGTCTTGAAAAACCAAGAAAAAAAGAAACAACAACAAAAAAAGAAAACTTCCCTTCCCTGTATCCTGGTCAGATGATGGCCTAGGCCTTGTAGGCCCAACCCTCACTCACATCTCCATATTTACAGAATTAATTTCACAGAAGCCAGAGGTGGAGGTAGCCTAGAGGTGCATACAGGCGAGAGAATGTGATATGAACACACACAGGGCCTCGATGGCTATAAGGACAATGGTATCGCGAGTATTTGAGGGACCAGCTGGACCTGGAAATCATCATACTAACGAAAATAAACCAGACTCAGAAAAACAGACACTGAAGATTTTTCCCTCATATGCAGACTGTGTGTGTGTGTGTGTGTGTGTGTGTGTGTGTGTGTGTGTGTGTGAGAGAGAGAGAGAGAGAGAGAGAGAGAGAAGACATATATAAATCTATGACATGAGAATTCAGAAAAACAATGAAAGGTGGGAGCAGGGACCAGGAAGGTCAGTGAGAGAACAAATATAAGCAAAGAAAAAATCATATAGATAAAAATGTCATAATAAAACCCAAAGGAAAATGTCCCAAAATGGGAGGAAGGGCTAAGAAGTAAATGGAATATGTTGTGGAACGCTGGCAAAGAGGAACTTACTGTAAAAAATAAAATAAAATAAAGTTCACAGAGGAAAAGAAGGCATCTTAATCAGGACAATAGACACATAAAAGGTTTAGTGTCCGTACACTTTGTTAGCTAAGGGAAAAGAAAGTAGCATAAACATCATAGGAAAAGATAAACTATTATTTAAAAAATATGTTCAAATGATTCTCATCTTTCAGCTAAAATTTTATAAACATTAATCATTTATAAAAAGGTTAATTCTAAGAATCTAGTATTTAGTCATTAAAAAATAAACATTTAGCATATGTTACATACTATAAAGTATGTTTAATCAGAAATTATAATTATTATAGCAGACAATATAAGCCAGACTTAAGATCATAGCTTCATAGTAAAGTCAATGAAGATAAGTGATTGACTGATCCTTTGTATAAACATTAGAAAATTGATATTATATGCAAAATATAGGCATAAGGTCTAACGCATAAGGTCTAATGAACACAATATCCACTTATATTTAATAATTTTTTTGCTTACTTTTGGGACCCATAAAATGTTGAGACTTAATAATATTTAGGTTGTTAAATGGGCTGAAAACGTGGAATGTTGCTGGCAACAAGTGTTTGAGTGAGCAGTGTTCAAGCTGCTCAGAGCTTCAATTCACCCAGCACAGAAACAAGCTGTGCAAAATACTTCACACTGGATCCCAGGGCACCACACTGTCTAAAGCCTTGGGGTTTCTTTCTGTGAATTTCTGAGACACTAAGATGAAGTGAGAAACATGCAGAGCAATTCATGTGACTTCCCAGCTTGCTTCTATTTTGAGTAAAATTAACTCATACCATTTTGCAGATGGTAACTATACTAAAGTCCTCAGCTCCTAAGAACAACCAAATACCATCAACAAAACAGTAAATTACATAAGAACAAGAGCTAGAGATGTGAAATAGATGATAATAAAAACAAAATGTATATATTTATACATACACATATATTTATTTTTGAATATTCCCTTTTGTACTACATTTCTCTCCAAGCAAAGCAGACCTATGGCTTATGATATAGTGTTTAATGTATGTGCATACCACACACGGGGGGCGTAAGTAGTGTCACCAAACTCACAAAAATGTAAATAGTAGCCTTATTCTTAACAAACTGTGCAAACAAACCACACTAGGGGGGGACACTATATTCACACACTAGCATCACAAGCAGGACTCACCGCTGATACATTTCACAGGAAATGTTGCATAATCCACGCACATGAATTCAAGAACAGGCAGAAGAAACCATGTGATAAAAATCAGTCTTGTCACCTCTACGAACGGGTGAGAGCTTTGTGGGTGACAGCAGGATTCTGATTTGATCGTACGGTGTGTATGAATTCATATATACGGAGGAATATAGCAACCTAGAGATTTCTGCTTTGCCACATGGAACCATACCTCACTGGGGAGGGGGAGTCAGTGAATGGCGGCTGCAGCCATCCAACCCAGAGCCTCTCTCCTCACTGCTGTCGCAGGGTGAACAGGACACCATCTGGAGTTCCAGTCTCACCAACCTGCGCACTCCATACCTAGAGGTCACACAATGACCCTGCCCCACTTCTCCCATGACTTCATTACGCTGTACTCAACAATCCAGCTATTTTCAAAATCCCTTTCCTTTTCTGTCTTTGTTTTCCCAGAGTAGACATGAAAATAAATGATGATTCATTTTAGGCTGAGAAAGGGGGCTCTAAATTAATTTGCAAGAACCATTTGCTGGGAGCCAATTCATCAACAGACCAATTTGCTGAATGTATAAAATTTAACTTCTTCCCTTTTTGAGGATTCCAGTGAAATTTTAGTACACTGATTTTTACTCTCTTCACAGCAGCTTTTAAGAACTCTTCAGTTTGCAAAAAAGCAAAAAGGACTTTAGGATATGCTGTACTCTTTTGAATATATTCTTTGTGAATATATTCAATAAATGTGAATATATTCTCTATAATGATTATATTCATGAATATATCCTCCTTATGAATATATTCATGAATACATTCTTCTTTGCCCTGTTGGGAAAACTTTTTTAATACAGTTTAAAATTAATGAACATGAATATATTCATGAACATTTTTATAAGTTTATATTCATATTCATGAACTTTGTTCTTGACCATATTGGGACATTTTAAAACCTAGTTTAAAATTTAATGAATATCAATATATTCACCAAGAATATATTCATGTTTTCATCAGCATATATTCATATTCATAGCCTGTATTCTTGACCATATTGGAAAAGCTTAGAACTCAGCTTTAAATTTAATAAATATTAATAGATTCATTAGGAATATATCCATAAGAATGCATTTATATACCTTGAATATGTTTAAGAACAGTATTCTTGCAAGTCAACTAATACATCTAATTGACAGAATGACCGTTCTGTAAAGCAGGGCTGAGAACATCATTTGCTTATATCTGGTAATGTGACTTACTTCTACATAGGTGGATTTTTCAGCCACACATCAGCCAGGCCTGGAGAGAGCAAATACAGAAGGCAAGCTGGTCTCTTCCTGTCCTGACCTTTGAATCCAAGACTCAGGAGCAGCCCCTGAGTTCTCCAGTTTCCAGTCCTAAAGTCAGAATTACGTCAGTTTCTCTGGTTCTGAGGCCTTCACGTTGGATGGAGTCACACTATAAGCATCCCAGGGCCTCCAGCTTAAATACAGCCATGGACTCTCCAGCCTCCATAATCATGGGAGCCAATCCCTAAAATGTCCCCTCACATCGCCATGTACAAAATCTAGTGACTGTCTCTCCAGAGAGCCCTAATAGACTTCCGTATCTGGGTGGCCCATATTGGCAGCCTAGTTTATGTATCCATATATATTTATTACATCCACACATATATTCATATGCAGTATTATTTTACAAACACAATCACATATGTGCACATGTGCACATATAAGCATAGCTATGCTCCTGTGTGGGAGTGTATGAAGGCTAAAGGTTAATTTTGGGGTGTCTTTCTCAACTACTTTTCTACTTTAATTTTTGAGACAGGTGTCTCTCCGAATCTCACTGTTTTAGCTAGGCTGGCTGGCCAGTGAGGCCTCAGGATCTGCCTGTCAAAAGCTCCTCACAAGCACTGGGCTCACATTGCCAGTGATTTTTGTGTGACTCCTTAGCATCGAAACTCAGGTCCTCCTAGTGCAACAGGTACTTGCACACTACTCCATCACCCACACAACCCTTGCAATCTTTACTCAAGAACACAGAGACAGGGTTTCTCTGTGTAGCCTTGGCTGTACTAGACTTACTTTGTAGACCAGCCTGGCCTTGAACTCACAAAAATCCACCTGCCTCTGCCTCCCAAGTGCTGGGATTAAAGGTGTGCACCACCACGCCCGGCTAGGGAACTCATTTAAAGTTAATAAATAATAACTAATTAATTTTATTTTGTTGTCAATAGCAACTGTATCAAGCTATATTTTAAAATACCATACCTCACATACTAATAAGTCATCAATTTCAGGCATATAATTCAACTGTTGCTGTTGTGTGTGCTTGCAAAATGTTCACCACAATCAATTTGGGAATACTTTTAGCTAGATATGACAATACATCCCTGTAACTGCAGCACTCAGGAAGCTGGGTCACATTTCAAGGCCAGTCTGGGCTACACAGTTTGACTATCTCTAAACAAGTAAATAAAATTAAGAGTATTTTTCATCTCCCTTAAAAGAAACCTTCTGTACATAGTAACATTTACTTCTAATTCTACCACGTATCACTAAAGTGTCTTAGACCTTTTTTTATCTAGCTCATGTAAATGAAATATGTAACCCTTCATGACTTCTCTCATTTAGCACATCATTCAGGTGAGTCCATATCACTGCACACATCCTCCTTTTATACGCAAACACTACCCCACTGTACAGAGACGCCACATTTTAATCACCTAGCAGTTGACAGGCATTTAGACTGTTGTGGGTTTTTGTTGTTTTTTAAAAAAGATTTATTTTATTTTATGTGTACAAGTACCTTGGCTGCATGAATGTCTGAACACGTCATGCGTGCCTGGTACCTGTAGAAGCCAGAAGAGGGTAACATATTCCCTGGAACTCAAGTTACAGATGGTTGTGCGCAATCATCTGGGTGCTAGGAACTGAACTTGAGTCCTCTGGGAGAGGAGCCAGTGCTCTTAATCATAGCTATCGCTTCAGCCCTAACTGATCTACTTTATAAATATAATTATGAGCATGCAGGTAAATCCAGGTATAGTAGCACACACTTGTAATCCCAGCACTTTGGGAGGCAGAGGCAGGCAGATCTCTGTGAGTTCAAGGCCAGCCTCATCTACAAAGCGAGTCCAGAACAGACAAGGCTACACAGAGAAACCCTGTCTCAAAAAACAAACAAACAAAACAACAACCCAACAAGAACATGCACGTTCAAGTTTGTTTTATGTAATATTAAGGATCAAGCCCAGGGGCCTTGTACAGGCTAGGCAAGTGCTCTATAGCTACACCCAGCCACATACAAGTTTTTATGGGCTGGGCAGTGGTGGCACACACCTTTAATCCCAGCACTCAGGAGGCAGAGGCAGGCGGATCGCTATGAGTTTGAGGCCAGCCTGGTCTACAAAGTGAGTCCAGGACAGTCAAGGCTACACAGAGAAACCCTATCTCAAAAAAAAAAAAAAAAAAACAAAACAACAAAAAAAAGTTTTTATGCACATATACACAGATACATGTGGTGTGTATATCAGAAGACAAGTTTGCAGGGCTCAGTTCTCTTCCTCCATCATGTAGGTTATGGGGACTGAACTCATGTTGTAAGACTTGGTAGCAAGCACCCACAGCAACTGTGCCATTTTACTGATACCTTGCTCCCACCTTTGCTTTCAACACTCATAGACACTAAGAATCTAGGAGTGGAATTTGCACTACATGGCAACCCAAGTTTAACTGGCTAAGAAAGGGCCAGACTGCTTCCAGAGCAGTTGCATCACATGACATTTCTAAGAGCAGTGCTTGGAATTTCGATTTCCATAGTTCCTCACAAAGCCCTCTGTGGCTGTGAAGCAGCAGCCCATGCTCTGTTCTGCATTTCCGCAACACGTAACAAGCACATATTTATTTGTGTATCTTCTCTGGGAAAACGACTCTGTTGAGTCTCGTAAGTTTTAGATAAAAGATCAACCACTTAACAATGTAAAGCAAAAAGGAAGAGAGTAGGCACCAAATATAGTCCAGCTAATATGTTTTATCACAATCACCGATTGCATTTAGTACCCCTAAATCCATACTGAAGAGTGCACAGAGGCAGCACACAGTACTGGAATGTTACCAAGTTCCCCTTCACCTGTTCTGTTTTTGCCTAATACGTTTTACACTCCATTCCTGATTACAGATTGAGCTGTCTATCACAAGTGCATGCAGCTTAAAATTGACTGTTTGCTTTTTGTTGCGGGGGTGTGTGTGTACTTCTAAATTTCTTATTTTTCCTACTCATGTTGCTTCCAGGAGTGCTTTAACATTCCCCTCCTCCTTGGCATCTCTTCCAAAAAGGGTCTCACTTTATAGCCCAGGCTGGCCTGGAACTCAAACTCAGAGATCCACCTACCTCTGTCTCCCTAGATCTGCCTTCCCAGTGCTGGAATTGAAGTGTGTAACCACACATAGGTGATCTAACTTACCTGTTAGTAGAAGAATTTAATTTGTTCACATTTAGTCTAATAATTAGCACACAGTCCCTGATTTTATTTCTTTCATTTTTATTTTTATTACTATACTATTTCCCCATTTCCCTTTCCCTCTATTTTTGTTAAGTTGCTCATACTTCTTTCCATGTTTTGTTTTGTTGTTATTATAGAAGGTTTTATTACATTTCTCCATTTGAAAGACATTTCTTTCATTTTGTGGCTCTGGGTGTTATTTCAAGACAAAATTTCCATTTATCCAGCTTTGGGAATGACTTTTATGCAGCACTCAGTGACTGGAGTTTTCCCAAGGGACTGTAACAGATTCTCCTACCCGCCCGCAGGGGTTCCCTGTCATGACTTTGTTAGCCAGGCCTGGAACATGCACTTCTCAATGTCTGAGACACCTTCGATAGCACTGACCTGGCTGTAGGAACTCCACTAAGGCTCTGCATATGAACCCCACTGTCAGTTCCCAGTGCTGGAGTAACCTGTCCCACCCACTCTGTGGCTTGCATTGCACTCTCTGGCACCAACGTAGTCCTATACCAAAGCGGTCCTGTTTATGTTATTTCCTTAATGACTTTGGCTTCTTGCTACTGTCTCAGATACCTGTGCCCATCTCACAGAGTAGGTATATCAGCCTCTCGGATGTTTACTTATTTTTACACTTAACATTTAGATCTAAAATTCCACTTAGAAATTTAGTGTCTAAGCTTGGTGTCAATATTATTCCATATAAATATCTAACGATTCACACTATGTATTGATGGGATCACAGATGTGTGGGTTAGGTTATGGTTTCCCATTGCCTTGCTTAACCATTGCTAGCAATTATCCTTGATTACAAAATGTTACAAGTCTTGATATCCTGCAGAGCTGAGGTGATCTTATAACCTGCAAGACATGCTATCTTGCTCATTAGAGAAGAGTATGGTGACCCTGCTACAGACTAAATCCTAAGTTGTACAGCTCTGTCCTTCTGTCTTCACTGTTTGTGGTCATCTGTATAGCCATATAATTTTTATAATAAATTCACCTCCCTCCCTCCTTTCCCCTCATAGTGCGCGCACGCTCTCCCGCTCCCCTCTCTCTCACACACACACACAAATCTGTGCACACACATGCACACACAGCACATGCACATGCGTTCTCTCTCTCTCTCACACACATACACAAAGTTGTGCACACACATGCACACACAGCATACGCACATACACATGCGTTCTCTCTCTCTCTCTCCCCCCCCCCCCCCCCGCCACTCCTCTCCCCTCGCCCTTTCATTCCTGAATCTGGAACAGTCTACATCCGCATTTGAAACTAAGAACATACAAGACTCACTATTTCTTGATCCAAATATTCATGGGAGAAAAGCCAGTTTCTCTTATATTCATTTGTGATGGAGCCAAAGGCTTCGGTTACATCCAGCTACTTGCTGAAAAGAGCAGTCGGCTTGCTTATAGAATAGAATGTGAGGGAAGGAAAGCAGCCAAATCCCCTTATGTTCAGTGTGTTCACAAATCCTCTCCTGTTTGGTTCCCAGGACCCACATCACAACCCTCTGTAATTCCGGCTCCAAGGGATCTGCCACCTCTGGGTTCTGCCAACTACACTATCTATCTATCTATCTATCTATCTATCTATCTATCTGGTGGGGCTCTGGGGGTTGTCTTGTTGTTGTTGTTGTTTTATTTTGTTTTTGAGATGCCTCACTATGTAGCTTGGCTGGTCTTGAACTCATTATGCAGACCAGGCATGCCTCAAACTCACAGAGATCCACCTATGTCTGTTGAGTGTTAGGATTAAAGGCGTATGACATCACAACTTGAGAACATATACATAATTTTAAAAATTATCTGGCAACATACATAGTTCTGTAAGTAAAAGTGCTTGCCCCCAGGCCTGAGCACCTGAGTTAGATCCTCAGAACTGACAAGATGGAGGAAAGAACAACTTCTCTGGACCCCACATGCCCACCTCCCTAAACACAAGGAGTAAGAAACAGGGAGGGGGAGAAAGAGGAAGTAGAGGAGGAAAAAACTCATTTTGGGCTAACAGCATGGCTCAGCAGGTAAAGGCGCTTGCCACTAAGCCATATACACATCATGGCAGGTACACATGCATGAATGCATGCACATGCAAAAATCCGTGTCACTAACAAATAATAATCAGTGCTGAGAACAAAAGTGAGCTCGCGTTTCACTCTGGTTTGCTGCTGGCCCTCTGTGTTGCCTAACATGCCTCTCTTGATGCTGTATCATCACCATATGGTGAAGACACCCAAACATGCGGCTTTATGGAAAGTAATCTTGAGATACAGCTTAATACTGTGACTGGGTGCTACAAAGACCCAGATTTCTTCTTTTAGCGGTTTACCCTAAAAGAACAACAGCAATAGTTTGCCAGCCCATCACTTAAAATCGGGACGCTAGACATGCTAGTCCATGCCCGTAATCCCAGCACCTGGAAGAGTGAGGAAGGGAAAACAGGAGTTTAGTGTCAGCCTGGGCTACACAGCAAGTTCAAAGCCAGCCTGAGTGATGTGGTTGAGATTCTGCCTTCAAAGACAAAGGCAGGGGAAGAGTCCTGCCACCAAGCCTGACAGCCTGAGCTTGATCCACAGAACCCACACGGCGGAAAGAGTTGTTCTCTTTCCCCCACACATGCTTTGAGACAACCATGACCCAACTCACACACCAAAAAAGACGAGAGAACGGAAGCTATTTTACAATCACATATTTAGTGAGATGCAGGTTAGATATACTTTAATACACATACATACGTTGTTTCATAAATCTAGAAGAATATACTTAACTTTGGAGGAAGAATGTAAAATTATTTAGGGAGATTTCATTTTTGTTAGAGTATCTGCACATTTAAATTTTGCTATACTAGCTGCGTATCTGAGAATGAGTACTAGAAAATGTCCACGTAGGGCTAGGACACAGCTCAGTGGGTGAAGTAAGCTGAGAGCAGCAGCCCCTTTCTAGTCTTAGTGCTCCTGGCAAGGTGAAGGGCAGAGGCAGGCCCCTAGCCCCAGGCCGGCTTGCCTGGCCTACACAGTGCACAGCACACAATTAGGCCCCCAGCCCCAGGCTAGCCTGGCCTACACAGTGCACAGCACACAATTAGGCCCCCAGCCCCAGGCCGGCTAGCCTGGCTTATTCTTACACAGTGCACAGCAAACAATTAGACCTGGCCTCAAACAAGGTAGATGGCAATTTTGTGGCTAAACAGACAAGTGGTTACAGTTGCTTTTAAAGCAACCTTGATACTATTATAAAAGAAACGGGTCTTTGTAGAGTTGTTGGTTAGCAGGTAGTGTCCTGGCAGGTCCCACTCTGAAAACTTTGAGTGCTGACAGGAGCACTCGCCTACTTACACTGCACTGTGGCACTCTGCAGACCTCAGGAACTAATCCACTAACACCATGAAACAAGACTGTCCAAATGCTGACCCAGTGTTTAGTGTTAGAATCCTAACTCCATCTGGGCCTACCAGATGCTATGATAATCCCTCCACTGTTTCACACACATGGTAAAACACACCACACCGATAATGCATCCAAGGAAGTGGCTGCCCCAGCCTCCACCGTCTTGCACGGATTTCCCAGGTAGAAAGAGGAAGAGACGGGGTACTTGGCACTAGCGACAAGACTCGTTTTACAAAAAGGGATGTCTTTGAATGTGTTTCTAAATGTAAAGTAAAAATGCATTGTTCATTAAGAGAAAAAGAAACAAGAGTAGATGGAGAGAGAAAAGTAGGTAGTTTAATTTACTAGGAAATTAAAAACCCATCTTTAATGGTACCTATTTGAACACATCTGCAGACTAGAACCCAGCTTTTAAAACTGTATACATGCCCCATCCCAAGGAAGCCTGGAATCAACAGCCTGAGAAGGCTGCTCTCTGCAAATTCCAAGCTTGAGTCATAAACTTTACTCACCTCCCCTCACCACCAGAAGCTGAAGAAAACCAAAACCAAAACAAACAAACAAACAAAACCCAAAAAAACCCTAGAGGCAGCTAGACAATGCTGGATATTTTTACTCCTCAAGGCTCCTGAGTATCTACTGAGGCCACCAGGCTCCTAAGAGAGGAATGTGGCATTATCTCACAAAGGTGTCTGACAGCACAACAGCCGGTGGTGACAGGCTGTGATCCTAACCAGAAGGTCTCCCACTCTGCCCCAGCCACTCAAGAATCCATGGAGGCTGAGTACATCAACTCTGGACGCTAACCTTTGTACCTGTCCATTCCCTGGTATGACAGAAGGGAGAGCCATTCAATACCAATTCTAGTAAACAAGATCCAGAAATCTGTAAAGGCTAAAGTGTTACAAAAATGAGTCAGTGAAGAATACAGCTACAACTGTGGCCTATTTTCAAAGGGCCTCTTCACTTTCAGTAGCTAGAATAAAACCCAAAAGAGGACCCAACAGACTTTGCTCTTTTCCATAATTCTTTCTAAATTAAAAAAAAAAGCTTCCATTTTCTCTTTCACAGTGCTACATGACAGTTTATTTCTCCTTTGAAAGCAGAAGTGCAGTGTCACAGTATCTTCTAAAAGGGCTGACTGCTAAGACTTCGGTTTTTCCTTCTAGTTCTTCATTTGTTCTTGGGTCAGTTTCCCTGAAGCACGGCGGTGGTCAAGCCTGCATCCCACTGCTATGTGGCATTTGACCAGCGTACCTCAGGGAAAGGAGAGCACCGCTGTATGACAGAATGACTTACAGTCTCATAACAGACTCTGAGATATTTAGCTAGAGAAAAACACATTAAGAATTCCAGGATTTTAAAAGCTAAACTTAATTTCTGGCAAGCATGACTGGTAATAACAACCAAAACCCAAATATTGTGGAGTCCATTTGTAGACAAAGCAACCTTCGCACTAGCACTGCGCACACAATCCCTGGAGCCCTTCTGGCAGACCGAGAGCTGGCCGGCTCCTCTAAGCCGGAGAGACAGCAAGCCTCTCTAATGTGACCTGGAAAGTGAAACTTGCATCTGAACAAACTGAATGCTCAGATTAAAGGAGTGTACCACCATGCTCAGAAATAGTGAAACTATTCCAATCTACTCATCCTGGGCCATAGATGCAAACCCATATATCCCAAAGCCTACAAAGAATCACTGAGATTATTTAAAATTTTCCAAACTGACAGCTGAGCAGAGTACCAGGGAAAAAAAAATTCTCAAAAAGCAGACTAATGAATATAGCAAAGGGACTGAGGAGCCAACTCAGAGTTCTCGAAGGCTAATAAAGCTAGAACAATTTGAGCAAAAAAATTAAATATTAGATTTTAGCCTAGAGTATCTATATGTTATGTGACTTTTCCTAGAGAGACACAGATCAAAGGAATTATTCCACTCAAGTATTGATTACTGAGTCAGTGAGATTACTGGAGCTATTTACAGAAGCATGGTGACTCAAAAGACACAAAATCACCCGGAAGCCCAATCCAGCATCATGACAACTTGCAGGCAGCCCCAGAATCTGCTTCACTGCAGCAACTGTTTACTGTTTTTATCACCTTCAAGCAGAACTTCCCAGTCTTCTAAGTTTTGTGAAGTTCCTGAGTGCAGTTCTTTGAAGAGAAATAGCCCCCATAAGCTTAGCTATTTGAACACTTGGTCCCCAGTGAGTGGCATTGTTTGGGAAGAACTTGTTGGAGGAGATGTGTCACTGGGGGCAGGCTTTGAGGTTTCAAAAGACTTAGGCCATCCCCAGTGTGCTCGCTTTGACTTCTGTGTATGGATCAAGATGTGAACTCTCAGCTCTTCCTGTCCCCGTGCCTTTGCTCTGTCAACATGGACTCCAGCCCTCTGTAAAAGTAAGACTGACTAAACACTTATTTTTAAAAAAATTTATTTATTTAGTATGTATACAGTGTTCTTGTCTGCATATACTCCTACACACCAGAAGAGAAACCATATCTCATTATACGTAGTTGTAAGTCACCATGTGGTTGTTCGGAATTGAACTCAGGACCTCTGGAAGAGCAGACAGTGCTCTTAAACTCTGAGCCATCTCTCCAGCCCAACCCTTTCTTTATAAGTTGCCTTGACCATGATGTTTTGTCACAAGTAACTAAGATATGAAACATTTAGAACCTGGAGCCTTGCATCACTGGAGGTGGGCTTTGAAAGCTTATAGCCTCACCTCATTTCCAATGTATATTCTCACATTCTCATATTCTCTCTCTCTCTCTCTCTCTCTCTCTCTCTCTTTCTCTCTCTCTCTCTCTCTCTCTCTCTGCTTCCAATGTGTGGCTGAGATGTGATACTTCAGCTGCCTGCTCCAACCTCTTGCTTGCAATGCCTTCCCAGTCATTATAGACTTCTAGCCCTGGAACAGTAAACAAAGCCAAACAATGACAACAACGCCTCTTTCTCCAAGAAACTGCTTTTAGTCTCGGTATTTTATCACAGCAACAGGAAAGTAGCTATATTCTTACTCTACTAAGCCACCCCCCATCACCATATGTCCATACTGACAGAAATGGATGCTCAATTAAGTAGCGGGGATACTCTATGTACAGAAGAATTTGGCTGATTTATACAGATGCTGCCACCTGAAGATGTTGAAGCACAGTTCCTCACCCATGAAGCAAAAGGCAAAAGTAGGTGGGAAAAAGACAACAATATAAAACCCAACAAACACCACCTCAGCCAAGTGAGCAGGGGCTAACAGTGCTAACCCACGCTGAGACCATATACCACTGGTGCAACATGAGAAAGATGACACTGTAAGGGACAGCGGGAAAACTCGGTGAGTCAAGGTGCTTTCTGCCAACCCTGATCCCTGGAACCCACATGGTGAAGGTGAAAACCAACTAACCAACTCTCACAAGCCGTCCTCTCATTTCCACATCTGGGTGTGTGGGGTGCACACACAAAATAAATATTTTAAAAAGAAAATTTAAAAGACATTTTTACCATGGTTCCTATTCCCAAGAACTCTAGTAAATGGGGAAAGTATCAGGTGACCCCAAATTGAGGACTATCTTATATTCTCTAGTATTCCTTCAAGGTCATCAAAATATTCTGAAAAACTCTAATAGTTCAGATAAGTCATGAGGAGTAAATGTAATATGGTGTGATGAGTAGTGGGAAGAGCCTAGTCAGAAGGAGACGTGAAGTAAAAACTAAGAATATCTGAGTTGGGCTGGAGAGAGGGCTCAGAAGTTAAGAGCACTGGCTGTTCTTCCAGAGGTCCTGAGTTCAATTCCCAGCAACCACATGGTGGCTCACAACCATCTATAATGAGATCTGGTACTCTCTGATTGGCAGGTAGAATACTGTAATAAATAAATAAATAAATAAATTTCAAGAATATCTGAATAAAGTACAGATTTCAGATAGCATCCATTTATCAATATTGGTTCATTAACACAAAGAGATATCACATTAACATACAATGTAGCAAAGATCTTGCACATGGAAACTCTTGAGTATCTAAATTTCCTGCAACTCTCAAAGTAGGTCTAGAAATTAAAGTCTGCACAAACCATTATGGCACGTGTATCAGATGGAAACCATAGACTGGGTGTTGGTAGGTACTGTGCATACACGTCTCAATTCCAACAAGGCAGGAAACTGGCTTGCTCTCTATACTCCATTGTTAGACATCTCCTATCATTCAATAAAGTTTTTTTTTCTCAATATTTTTGTAGATGGATGTTTTGTCTGCATGTATGTCTGTGCACCACAAGCATAGCTCTGGAGTTACAGGTGGTTGTGAGCTGCCATGTGGGTACTAGAGATTGAACTCTGGTCCCCTTAGGTCCTCAAAAAGAGCAATCAGTGTTCTTAACCTCTCTGAATCACAGTGTTCTTAGCATCTTTTGAAACACGACTTTTATCCCTGTTACTCATTATTACTCTTTTTTAGGAAAAGAAAGAAAATACAGGAAATATTTTCATTCACCAAAAGATGTTACAAAAAAAAAAAAGTATCAACTAATTCTGGTCAACAAATTAGCAATAACTGGGGTCAATGGTAGCTTAGCAAGCAAAGGAGCTTTGGAAAGTTCTATGACCTGAGTTTATTCCCTGACATCTCAAAGATGGAAAAATAAAAGCACTTCAAAGGTTTCTTCTGGCTTCTATGAGCACACTGTGGCATGTGCCACCCACCACACACAATAGATTTTAACTGACGATTATAAACAGATCTATCCAACAAACATTTGCTGTCTTTCCCAAAATCCAAAAAATGACATGGTACTGGGGGCATAAACAAACGAAACAACCCTACCACACTAAAATCAGTCTAACTGTGAGGAGGGGCACTGATAAATAAAGTAAGAACCAATACGAGAGTGAGGGTAAAGTTCTTGCTTTGGGTACCATAGGGCAGTGTATCACAAGCATTTGACCCCAGCACTCACCCCAGGGTGGTAAGCACAAAGGGTTCATCAGCAGAGCAGGGTAAATAGGCCCCAAACAAGTGGGGGGGCATGTGAAATGAAATGCTAGACAAAGCACAGTGGCAGGCACTGACTGAAAGCAGGAAGGCAAGAGGCCATCAAGAGGTCTGGACAGTCATGGGCATTTGAGGAGGGCAGTGGAACGGTAAGGGCGGTGACGTCACAGATCAGACTTCTCTGGACTTACAGTGGGGCAAGGACAAGGCAGAATGATCCATGTGAAGTTACAGAAGCAGAACAGAAGAAGATGGCAAACTACAACAGTGAAACCCATTCAGGCGCAAATACAGGCCGGCTGAGCCTTTGTTAAATTATAGTAACTTAAATAATTAACCTCCAATTCCATTCCAACCCTTGCCTTCTTCAAACCTCTCCCCTCAAAGAAGAAATAATTAACCTCCAATTCCATTCCACCCCTTGCCTTCTTCAAACCTCTCCCCTCAAAGAAGAAAGATTATCTCTCAAAAATGTAAAGCAGATCACCTCACTCCCAGTTTAAAACTCCCCAATGTCCTCCCATTACATATTCCAAAGTAAGCTCCTCAGCATAGCTGCTAAAACGTAATATAAGCAAGTTTCTGCTTTCTCTTCCAATTTCACCCTTGGCTATCCTCCAGCCATATTACTTTTCTTTTAATTCCTTTAAAAAAAAAAAAAACACACAACAACAACCTACAAACCGGGCTACAGAGCGGTCAAGCTAGCCACAGTTACACCCATCTCACAACAGAACGAACAAGAAACAGCAGTAGCAAAATTACAAACAAAGCAGGGGCTGGAAATGTGCTCAGTGGACAGGCTTGCCTAGAACAGGGCTTGATCCCCAACACGTAAGGGAGGGGCATTCCTCATGACTCAGACCCTCCATTATTTGTTCCATGGACCGCAACTTAAAATTGTTACTTCCCAAGAGGACCAAACTACAGAGGCCTCTTTCCTACACAATTACTCTCCATCAGAGCCCCCTATTTTTCTTTACCCTTAGAGTATGCAAATGGTATTTATTCTTGTGGTAGTTCCATTTGGTAAAGTCACTACGCGCAGTTTACCACCCACTGCTCCTAGAGGAAATACTTCATCAGCAGATTAGCAAGTATCTTTCATTATGTTCATACTAACTTTTGCTCACTCAGTTTTTGCCAACCAATCAGTATATAGCTTTTGTTTCAAACATGTCAATATATGTACACTGTTGATTCATTAGCATTGAACCCATGGCCAAGCGCTATAAACAATGGCAGAACAAAGCTTATCAAACATGCAAGGCACATCATCATAGCCTGTTTCTGCTCAGGACCACTACAACACTTAACACACACTTGGAACCACCACACACACAAAGTACAAAATTGTCCAAATCAGCCAGGCATGGTAGTGCAAGCCTTTAATCCCAGCACTTAGCAGGATCTCTGAGTTCAGGGCCAGCCTAGTCCACAGAGTTGAGTTCCAGGACAGCCAAGGCTACACAGAGAAACCCCGTCTAAAAAAGGAGGAGGAGGAGGAAGAGGCAGCGGTGGCGGCAAAATCATGGAAGCGCATAGAGCAGAGAAATACTTGTTTATAATGTGAGAACCAAAGTAAGAGGTGGCGTGTTTTCCTGTTGTAACTCAGCTGGGAAGAATGAGGACTGACTGTGTTTGACTAACACAGTTTGTTTTAAAAGTGTAAGACAAGGGCAGGCAAAGTTTCAAACAGGAAACATAATTAGGATGGTCAGGGAAGGCCACTCTCAAAAGGACTGCCTAAGCTAAAAACTGAGGGATGCAAAAGGCAAATTATATGAAGCTGAAGGCACAGAAAATTCCAGACAAAGTATAAGTAGGAATATGTCTTACTGTCTGAATAACATCATTAAATGCTCTTCTTAGGACTTAGAGAAGGAGTGACTTGTCCTGATTTAACACCTCCCCAGAGCTGTGCAGAGAACTCCTCTCTAAAACCTGCAAGGCAAGAGAAACTGCTACAGCTTGAATGTCCACTCCCTCCGAACGCCACTGATTTAACTGAGGGACCTTAAAGGAGCAGACTTGAATGTTGTGTCTCCACAGTGGAGTGGTGCCTTAGGGAAAGGGGAAGTTTGTTCCCTCCAGGCCCCCCTCACCTTCTCACGCTCTGCAGCATTACAGTGCAGTGAGGCCTTTGCCCACTGTCACCTCAGAGCTTCCTTGACAAATGTCTGCTCCACATAGATTGCAGTCTCAGCTATTCTGCTATAGTGGCATAAGAGGGACTAACATGGGTGCCAAGACTCCCGAGAGTCAACAACATGGATGAATTCCTTAGTGGAGAAAGAACAAAATAAAGGACACAGAAGGAACTTTCCAACTCACATCCAACAACTCTGCCTCTGCTTCTCCTCTGCACTCCCCACACTGAGATCTGTTTGCATTGTGGGTATGCAGTGTGGAAAGTGAGCAAAGCAGTGACAGTAATCAAGGACACGGGTTTTGTCATTCAGAGGAAATAAAATCGCAACGCCCTGTGGAAACTAGAAAGCTATTCGAGAAACATGTAATAAGTTCTACGTTATATAATAGGTGCTAGACAAAACTGCCTTTGCATATGAATAGCTGCAGCCAATCAACTCGGGTGAAGCAGCAGTGATGGTGTCATCAGCAACAGCACGAACAGACCACGTCACCATTACTGGAAATACGCCACTGCGAGTAAATGAGAACCACAGGAAATGCTCCTTTCCTCGAGATCCGTAATGCTGCAGGGAGGTCAACTGCTATGGACTCCGGAGAGAGTAAGTCTTAGTGTTTATAGTTCTGAGAGGATGGACTGCAAGTAACGGACTGGAAGTCAGGGCAGAGGGGAGAAGCATCAGGTTTGACTCTAGGACTGCACAGTAGTAACACTGTCTGATCCGTCCTGTGTAGAATACCTACCTAACCTTCACTGACAGAATCATCTCTGTCCCAACATCTGAAAGACTGTACCACTCCTTATACACGATGTGTTGCAATCTTTTGTGTGGGGAATTCTGAGGGGAAAAGAGCACAAAACGAGTCTGTTCAAAGAATCTGATGTCCAGGGGAGATCGGTAGCTTGGTGGTTAAAAGCCTTGGTTACTTTCCCTGAGGACCCAGGTTCAATTCCCAGCACCCACATGGTGGCTCACAAGCATCTCTAACTCCAGTTTCAAGAGCACTCTAGCACCAGGCATGAAAGTGGTGCCCAGGCATGCATGCACACAAAACACCCAGACACATAAAATAAATGTAAAAAAATGCAAAGACTCTAAGGTCTAAAGATGGTCAATCTTTACCATTATTACAGAGTGACTCTCAGCCCACTCCCATGACCACACGTACACAGCTAATACTAACATGTAAGGGAGTCAATCAGAAATGTATTATATCTGTGAGGAAATGCAATCCTTATTTACTACAGCAGCCGACTCCTGGTATCTCAGAGGCACAAAAGTCCAGTCCACCAGCAACCATAAGAGTTCTGGGTCCTATGGACTTTAAAGATGTGCTTTTTTTTTTTTTTTTGTTATTGGTTTTAGTTTTTGGAGACCAGGTTTCTTTGTAGCCCTGGCTGCCCTGGAACTTGTTCTGTAGATCAGGCTGGCCTCGAACTTACAATGATCCACCTGCCTCTGCCTCCCGAGTGCTGGGATTACAGGCGTGCGCCATCCCATGCCCTAAAGACTTGCTGAAGGTTGGGATCGAAACTCAGTGAAGGAGCACTTGCCCAGCATGTGCGACGCCCTGGACCCTATCCCAGGACCCCGTCAAACAGCGACACAAAACCAGCTAGTTCTCTTCTACATTGGATACATAAATTAAAAAATACATATAATTAAAAGCTGAGCTAGGGAAGTCGCTTGCTTGGTACAGTACTTGCCTAGCATGCATAGCCCTGGGTTCAATTCCCAGTACCACAAGTACTGGTGCTTCATACCTTTAATCCCAGCACTCAGGAGGGTCAGGAGTTAGGATCTCTTTGGCTGAATAGTAAATTGGAGGCTACCTTGGATTATATGATCCCTGTTCTGCTCTTCCTCTCCCCTAAAAAATATAGATAGTAGGCAATGCATTAACATTCAGATGATTAAATTTTAGGTTATGCATAGTTTATTACAACTTTTTAAAAAAGCATCTCTGTTATACTATCTGTGCATCCTAAGGTACAACAAGCTGTAACTGGTTTGTTTCACACTAAATACCTTTGATGCATGGAGCACCCAAAGGCAAAGATTTGTAAATGGCTATAACTAGACCTAAAGATCTAATTCCTGTCTTGCAGTTCTCCTATCTATGCTCTGCTTTTCTGGGTTTTCACACATCCTTGATTAGGTCTTACACTCATCAGTGAGGGGTCTCTGCAGAATGTCAGGAGAATGTCATCAGCGTGAGACAAGGAGGAGGTCTGGTTCCCACAACTCAGCACCCAGTGCTGGTTCAAACGTCAAGAGTCTGACAGCAGGCAGTTTATTTTAGGCATATTTAAGTACAGCACAATTTGGAAAAAAGTTTCCTGGTGATAAGTAACTCAGTCCCATGTGCACAAAAAAAGTTAAGGCGTGACTACCTCAAAACTCTTTGTAAAGTACATGTGACATCTTCCATAAAGATGGGCTTTATGAATTGACTACATGTGACATCTAAGGGGTGGGGGACCTGGTGTAGTCTGTCATACGGCAGTGCAAAAGTCACCAGGCTACTAACCATGTCCATTCCCAGCCTTCTGGGCAGGAAACAGGTTCTACATCGCTTCCTTTGAAGAGACAACCCTTTGATTAACATTCTTGTTTCCCCTCCACACCCACCCACCTTTGAAAAATAATGCTGTGTCCAGAACTACTCCTTAAATCTTCGCCTCTTACAATGCTTTTAGGCCTGTGTGTATCACTGAAACCTTAACTTCAGTGCCGTGAGGGATTCTGTTGCCTTTCTAACACATGGAAATGTGGATGGGAAACACTCAACCAACAAAGAACGATCCAGTCAATGAGACAGATCTTTTGTACAACCTCAGTGCCCTGCGAGGACCACTTCCTACCCCAAGTATGCAAATGAGTCAGTTCTCAGATGAGGGGCTATGTGTGAGGAGGGAAAATGCAGTTTCTAACGGGCGGCTGAGAGGATAGGATGGTGGTGGTGGAAGCAGCTGTGCTGTGGGCGGAGACGACACTGTCCAGCTATCATCAAATGCCCGTATCTTACTAACTCAAGCCATCTATACCCATTAACTTGGGTATACCCCACCTTCACCATCCATTCTAAAAGCAACCTAGACCATGGTGTTTCAAATTTCCATTCTACCCAGCGTGAAGAGGCAGGTGCTAAGTGCTGGGGCTCACGCAAGCCTGAGTTCCCGCACTAGCACTGGCGACTACCTCAACTTCTCCTGAGATAAGGTGTTAGCACATTCGGTTTTCATTTTGCTCAGCTTTTGGTCTGCAGTCTGGGTAAGGATGTTCAATTTTATGGCTCAAAGTAAATGTGTTAAACAGAAATAAAACGGGTCAAGGAAGGTAAGGGCCCATGGTCCAAGCACACAACAAGAATGACTGCCTTCAGCAAACCAATTGTACCCTTGGCCTAAAACCAAGGAGGGAATTGTGGGCCTCCTTAGAGGTACCAGGCTAGGTGCCAGCCCTAAGTAGATATTCAGCATAATGAAACCCAAGGACCAGAAAGATATCAAATGTGACTCAAATAAAAGGAAGAGGAGCTAAGAGCTCAATGTGAGGGAGAACAGAGAATGTAGTCTAGTCATATGAAAAGTAAATTAGAATCAGATGTGACTCAAATAAGAGGAAGAGGAGCTAATAGCTATTTAGCCAAGGCTGACTTCAAAATCAGAGACTACCTGCTTCTGCCTTTCTGCCGCCCCTGTGCTAGAACTGAAGACATGTACCACCACACCCAACTTAAGACGAGGAAGTTAGGCAAAGCAAAATCTCTCCAGGAGCCTCACTCCCAAATACTTTTGTGAAAATGTCAAGGAATAAACAGATTAAATATGAAGGTCAAGAAGCCTGAAAGATGATAAAACAAAACAAAAAACTACAGAGGAGCTTATAAGTAAAAGACAACCAGTGAAGCAGAAATTACTGAAGATGGTGCTGACTGCATCATGAAGGAAAAACACATCAAACATAAACTTAATCACCATTTCCTAACTATGCACACTATACGTCAGAAGGCCAACACAGCCTTCTTAGTGAGGCCACAGATGGTCCAGATACGGTTCCCATGATGAAAGGTCAGAACATAGGCATTTGTAGCTTCCATGTTTATTCTTACATATGTGCAGTATGCATGTATACGTGTTTGTGCATGCATAAATGCGAGTGGCATGTGCACATGTATGTGGAGACCAGAGGTCAGTGTTGGGTGGCTTCTTCCATCACTACTTTTTTTAAAAAGACAGGCTCTCTTCACCGAAGCAGGCGATCCCTGACTCAGCCGGCTGGCTAAGGAGCGCCTGGGGTCCACATCTGCCTCCTCCTGAGCCCTCCCACTCCACTTCCCCTGGAGGTTTTTACCTGGGTGCTGAGAAGTGCAGCTTGGGACCTCATGCTTGCGCAGGAAGCACCTTACCCACGGAGCTGCATCTTCAGCCATCATTTCTATTCTTCATACTTTGATTTTTGTTACTAAAAACTAAAAATTTGTATTTGATTTTTGTCAGAAGCTCGTACAGTGCGTAATTATAGTGGGGAAAATTCTGTTTCCCGCAGCTGCGCAGGTGTTTATTTCTCTGTTCTTTCACTTCTCTATCACTGGCTCTCTTCCCATCTGGAGTTTAAGTGGATGGTAATTCAAATAGAATATCAAAGTTCTTACTGTAAGAGTTGGCGCAGGACCTATAACTCCTAGAGTACAGATTTACATAGGCAGAGGTAAAAGCGCTAAGCATCTGCCGCTGCTTTATCAGACACAATAAATAATGCACAACTTTTGGGAGGTACCGATTTCCTTCTGTCCTTGGCTACTTGAGATTAGCACAGTCACATGCCGCCCCCAGCTGAAGGCAGCGCCTCCGCTCCAAGCCACTGATGTGAAGAGTGGATTAGACTCTCTTGGCAGGAACTCGCATGTGGTGTGCTCATCTTCCTGTCTTTGCTATGTCCACCCAGGGCTTGGAAACACAAGCGCTTTTAACTCACTGCGTCTTCTCTGCTAACCCATTCAATCCATGGCGCCCAAGTCTTCAATGACAATTGTTTCATTTGGGCATTTTCCCAAACAGAACTTAAGTATTCTTTGATCTTAATTAAGATGGTATCTATCACTAAGAGGCCGAGCCCCTCCTTTTCTTTTACATGGTCCACTTTCTGCAACACCATATAATTAGGAACAATGTGACGTTTATCAAGTTATAGAAGTATTACTGTAACAATCTATTAATATAGTCCACTGCCATAAAATTACTACTGCATACTGTTTATCAAAGCAAGTTATTACTCTTTTTAAAATGTACTTTAAAAGGTGTACCAGCACTTACTCATTGTATGTATGACTTGCAGAAATATGTACCCATTGGAAATGCCTCAGAGAACTAAAGGATCCCGCATTGCTACACGTAATTTGCTCCAAACAATATTTCCTTATCCTGTAAGCACCGAGCACCCATGACCAGACCTTAAGGAAAGCAAACTCAGGTACAGTAAAGTTCAGGAGATGAACAGGGAAGTTCAGAACAAGATCCTAAAAGCCTCCTTAAAAAAGAGATTTCTGTGTTTGTTATTTTTAAGTAATACAACACGATATCCTGATGATAACAAGCAAAAACAAAAACAAAACAAAACAAAAAAAACCACACACACACACACACAACTTCAAGCAGATCCTGTGAACAGTTCTGAGCTGTTATGACACGCTCAGCATCATAAAGGAACATCCCATTTATGTTAGATCCCGTGTTGTTTAGCAGACCTTATTAACAACACAAGATGCTTCACAAAACCACCAGCACAGAAACCATGACCTACAACAGCAGCCAAGAATGGGCTTGGCAGCCAGTCAATCGGGGCTAACATCTTCAGTTCACTGTTGGTTTTGGCACTCCTGCTATCTGCTTGGTAATGAGTTGCTTTCAAACTATGTTCTTTTATTACACTCAGCAGCTTTCTCTAGTTTAACTTTCAAAAACGGTTTCCTTAGGATATAACTAAAATACAATTAACTGTAAAGTCTAAAGGCATAATTTTGTAAGTTTTGGCATAGTTTGTGTTGTTTGTTTTTGAGCTTTTTGCTTTGTCTTGTCTTGGTTTTGGTTTTTTGAGACAGTTTCTCTGTAGACCAGGCTGGCCTTGAACTCAAAGAGATCTACCTGCCTCCGCCTCCCAAGTACTGGGATTAAAGCCTTGCGCCACCACAGCCTGCTTGACGTATGTTTTTTAAAAAGCTATTGGGCAGAGGAGTTCATGAGATCACTCCATTGGTAAAGTACTCACTGAGTTCAGATCCCCAGAAGGGACAGGGGGTATCTGGGGCTTGCAGGCCAGCAGGGCTAGCCTAGCCAGCAGCTCCAGTTTCAATGACAACCTGTCTGGAAAAACAACGTTGACTGCACTGGCTGCCCACATGTAAAGTGCTCTAGAAAAACAGGAGTGGGCCTGCTGCCTTTGCTCCTTGACAGAAAGCATGTCGGTCCCAAGTGCTACAGTGTCCCCTGCCCTCCACTGCTGACAGCAAAGCTCAACTGCTCTGGCCGTCCAGAGTGGACTGAAGACCTGGAACTCTGCAAGAAACAAGGCCATCAGTGCCAAACCGGGAGTGCTAAGGCGTCAGCTTCATGAGCTGGTTCTCTGCTCCTCCAATGTTCAGGAGGCCACTGTTCCTCCATGCAGCCCCTCAGGTAATATTACCATAAAATGAGTATGGTGAGGAGTAGCAACTAGGGGCAAAGACACACATGCACGTCCACCACGAAACACGCTATCAGCATACTGTAACGGTGACGATTCCCACATTTCCTTAAGATCTTTCGTAACCCTGCCCTCCTTTCCTAGCCTATGTCCCTTCCTAAGGTAACCATACACCTGTTTCCCATCTATAAAATTAAATTTCACTTTCCGGAATTTAAATAAGAATCATAAAGGATGTGCTTTTTATTTAGCTTGGCCTCTTTCTAACACTCAGCCCAAGAGTAAGTATTTTCAATTTCCCCATGTTGTCAGTTCCTTCCTAACTGAGTGTTGCAGTTCACTCCTGCAATCCCAGAACTCAGGAGGCCACAGCAGGGGAACTGCTGAGTCTGAGGCTAGCCCAGGCTAAGACTGAGACCCCATCCCCCTAAACAAAAACAAAATCCAGCTCATTTACCAAGAAATATGGCACTATATTATTATATCACTTTTTTTTAAGATAGGGTCTCTTCATTATGTAGTTCTGGATGTCCTCAAGCTCCATCTGCCTCTCCCTCCTGAGTGTTGGGATTAAAGGTGTGGACCATCACATCCAATCATCATAATTATTTCTAACCACTCACTTATGGTGAACTTTTATTTCCAGGTTTCGTCCATTACAAGATGAATTCTATGAACATTCATGCATAGATAAGTCTTCATAAAGACACATGTCTTCCTTTTTGCTGAGCACCACATGGAAGGAGCATGATTTTTAAGGTTTGGGGAATGTTTGTTTTGGTTTTGTCTCTGCATAGCTCTTGTTGCCCTGAGGCTCTCTATGTAGACTTGGGCTAGCCTTGAACCCAGAGATCTGTTTGCCTCTGCTGGGTTGAAAGGTGTGGGCCACCACACAAGGCTGATTTTAAGTTTTAATTAATTATATTTATAGGGGTTTGCCTGCATGTATGTCTGTGCACATGTGTGCTTTGTGCCTCAGTGGAGGCCAGAAAAACGTATGTGATCTCCTGGAACTGAAGTTTCAGATAGCTGTGAGCCACCATGTGGGTTCTGGGAGTCAAACTCAAGACCGCTGGAAGAGCAGCCAGTGCAATTAACCACTGAGTCATCTCTCTAGTCCCAGGTTTGCTTTTTTTCCTTACGTTTCTTAATTAGTATGTGTGTTTGCATTGGCATCCAGGTGCGGCTGCTCATGTGTGGAGGTCTCAGGACAGCTTCTGGGAGTTAGTTCTCTCCTTCCAGCATGTGGATTCCAGGCTGACTGGATCCCCAGAGCCCAGATAAAAGATAGACAGGCATGGTTAGCTGCCTGTAACCCAGCACTGGGCAGTACAGAAAGGAGATTCCTCATGTCAAACTAGCTAGCCAGACTAGCCAACTTGTAAGCTCTAGTTCAGCGGGAGAGCTGCAGTAAATAACATGGAGACCAATCAGAGAAGACCTAATGCCAACTTCAAGCCTCCACATGCATCTGCACCCATGCATACATACCCCACATGTAAACATGCATACACAGTGACACGCATCACACACACACACACACACACACACACACACACACGATATTCTGCATGTGGATATCCAATTATTTGAGCATTATTTAAAGATTACCATAAACAAACAAAGATAGATTACTGTTGGCCAGGCTAAGGTAAAGCATGACCATAACCCAAGACTGAGTCCAGCGTGGGTAACAGTAAAACTGTCTTAAAATTATTCTTTCCCACTGAATTACCTTTATACCTTTACTAAAAGTTAATGGGTCATTTCTGGGGACTATTTCTCATCACCCTGTTGTTCCCCTATTTACATTAATAATGTACTGATAGGTTTACACGTGACTTCATAAATCCAGGAAACGAGTATAATACAACTGCATTCTTTTTCAAAAATGACTTTGCTCCGCTAAGATGGCTGCATTTTTGAAAATGTTTGAGTACCAATTTGTCCATTTCCAGCAAATAATTTGCTGGGGTATGGACTGAGCCTGCATGGAAACTACAGTATGTAGCTGGGAAGAGCCAATCTCCTATTGCTCAATGCATAAACATGCTAACACGCTACATCACTTGATTTATTTAAGCTTTTACATTTCTATCAGCTGTGCATTATAATACAAAGTATATAATCTCACGTGTGTTTTGTTACCTTTATTTCTACATAATTACTTTTTTGGGATGCTCCTAGAAATAGTACATTAAATGTTAATGCCTAACTGTTTTTGTTAATCTACAGATAGGCAATTGAGTTTTATACATTTAATTTATATTCTGCAACCTTCTCAAGCTGTGCCATTTTAGTATTGCTTTCATACATGCCACATGATGCGGCAAAAATCGTGTGACCAGTGAACACAGAAGTATTAACTCTTCCCAGCTGCACTACTTTTCTCTCTCATCGCGGTTTTTCTTCCCTAAGCTCACTGACTAGAAGAAACTCTAGACCAAGCTGAATGCTCCTCATCAGACTTTCACCACGCCACTACTTAAAACGATGTGCCTTCACTGGGAGAGAAGACCCTATTCCCCTAGCCTGCAGACAGCAGCTGTTTTTAAGGAGGAATGGAGGTCCAATTCTGTCAATATTTTTTTCTGTGCAGAGGGTAACATAGGCCTTTTTTACACTGTTAACATAATAAGCTGCATTTCTGGAATCTTGAGTGTTCAGCCAACCTTAGACTCCTGGGAGTAAACCTCACTTGGTCAAAATATATTTTCCTTTTCTGTAATTTTCTAAATTTCATTTGTAATAATTTTGTTAGGAGTTTAGCTATATTCATGACAGACACCAACTTGTAGTGTCTGTGCTACATAAACACTAGGAAATAGTCTCTCTGTTTCAATAGCCTAAAAGTGTGTATATAACTGATATCATCTTTTCCTTAAATCTTTGGAGGGATTCCTTGATAAAGCCATGTGGGCCTACAGTCTTGGTATTTGTTTGTTTTTCTGTAGGGTTTTTAACTACAAATACATTTCCTACAACAGTGGTAAGAGCTCTGGAGGTTTGGGACTCATGGGTTATTGACTTACAGTACTAAGTTGTTCCTTACAAGGGAAATATATTTTTTAAATTTTCTAGAATTATCAACAGGCTTCTCAAAGAGCTCACTCTTTTACTTGTATATTTAAATTTATTTTATGTGTATGATCGTTGGCCTGCATGTAGGTATGTGCACCACATGTGTACCAGGTACCCATGGAAGTCAAGAGGGACCATCAAATTCCTTGGATATGGAATTACAGATAGTTATGGGCCACTGTATGGATGTTAGAGACCGAACTCCAGGCCTGTGCAAGAGCAGCAAATGCTCTGAACTACTGGCATCTCTTCGGTCCCCAAAGAGCGAATTCTTGATTTCGTTTTTCTGTCTTCTCTTTCAGATTTTGGTTCTGAAATTATACTTTTCTCAATTGTCATTGCTTTTTTCTTGACCATCTTCTTTTTATGGGCTGGAAGCTAAGACTGGGTGTGTATTTGCTACAGATTTCTACAGTGTCTTCTAGCTGCTTCTCACAAACGTTTGTGTATTTCTGCTGTTTAGGTCTGCATTTGCCTTAGTGTTTGATTTTGAAATAAGGTTTCAGGGTGTGTAGTGATCTTCCTGCCTCTTCTTTCCAAATGCTGGGTTACAGTGATGGGCAACCATGTCTGGTTGTGTTTCCATTTCATTTAACTCCAAACAATTAATTACCCCACAGCCCCAAGGCAGGTCTCATCATGTTATCCAGGCTATGCAGACTTAAACCCTTGAGCTCACACGACTGCATCAGGCTGTCAAGTGCTGGGACTATGGGGACATGCCACCACACTGGCTGGTTCCATTTTCTCCTTTTCTTATTTGACTCAGGGTTACACAGAGCATGTTGTCTTAAGTATTTGAGGGTTTCCCAGGTATCTTTCACTATTTTCCACTGCTTCCAACTGTGGTCACAGAACTACTTTGTATGATTCAAACATTTCCAATTTACTAAGACCTACACATTAAGTCATCTTTAAGGCCAGGGTGTGGACTACTTCTTGTCAATGTTCTGCAAAGAGAATGTCTTTGCTATTACTGACTGGAATGTTCTACAACTATCAATTACAATTACATGAAGTGGGTTGATGAGTTTTTTTGTTTAGTCTGCATTCTTACTGATTTTCTGGCTTCTTATCTATCAATTATTAGTAATTAATATTTCTGATATTTTATGTTTTAAAATTTGATGACTCCCAGTTAGTTTTCCCTCCACTGCCCTTCTGTCATTATTCTGTTGGTGTCACTTCTACTGTATATGGACAAATCCAAGGTCATGAAGATTCACTCTATTTTATTTTCTAAACACTTTATGGTTGTAATTCACACCTAGATGGCTGATCTATTTTGAGGTGCTGCTTATATAAGGAGTGAAGGACATGGATGACTTCAGCACAACATGATAACCTCTTCTTTCCTTTACTGCATAAACATGGCACTCGCTCCGAAAGTCAACTGGGCGCAGACATTACTGTTTTTATGGACTGTCAATTTTATTCCATTGGTCCATATGGTACCACACAGTTTCATTAAAGCTTTCAAGTAAGTACAGAAGTCATGATCTATGAGTCCTCTGACTTTCTTGTTCTTTTTCAAGGCTGTTTTGGCCATTCCAGGCCTCTTGCAATTCCAAATTAATTCAGAGATCTAGTTTTCCATTTCAAAACAATTTTAATAGGAATAGCTTTGGAGAATCCTGACATGTTAAACAATATTGTATTTCCACCAATGAACACAGAATATATTTCCATTTATTTAGGTATTCTTTCGCAGTATTTTGTAATTTTCAGTGTACAAGTCTTTTACCACCCTGATTAAATAAATTTCAGTGTATTTTATTCTCTGAAATGCTACTGTAAATGAAACTGCTTTCTCCTCCCCGGGTTTTGTGTGATAGAAACAGCTGATCTGCATTCTGATCTTATGCCCTGCAACTTCCCTTCCTTGTGTCCTTCTGACTCTCTTGGGTTTCATCTCTACGGAACCATGGTATCTTAGAAACCACAGTGTGGCCCCATAGACTCATGTATTTGACTGCTTGGCCATAAAAGTGGCACTATTAGGAGGTGTGGCCTGTTGGAGAAGTGTGTCACTATGGGACAGGCTATGAGGTCTTACATGCTCAAGTTATGTCCAGTGTGACACACTGTCTCTCCTTCTGCTGCCTGCAGATCAAGATGTAGAACTCTCAGCTCCAGCACTGTGTCTGCCTGCGTGCTTCTCACAATGATAAAAATGGACTAAACCTCTGAAACTGTAAGCCAGCCTCAATTAAATGTCCTTTATAAGAGTTGCCCTGGTCATGGTGTCTCTTCATAGCAATAGAACACTGACTCAGAGAGCCAGTTTTGTTTCCCAGGAACTTTACTGACTCTAGGAATGTAGCACTCAGCTTGGCTTCCTCAGACTCCCAGTTTCACCTTCTTAAACCTGGCAGCCATGCAGCCTCCACCCCCAGCTAGTGTGGCGAGGCAGTCACCTCTTAGAGATCACGATCCTTGCTATCTTATTAATTTTGTTCATCATTCAGATGATGTGATGGTTAAGTTTACGTGTTTTCTTGACCAGTGGGCACTTGGACATTTTGTCAAACATTACTGTGTGTGTATACACAAGTTAAGTGTCAATGAAATTAACATCTAAACCAAGTAAAGCGAACTGCCCCACCCCAAAGGTTAATAAATAAGGCAGAGTAAGAGGAAACTCTTGTTGCTTTTTCACCTGAGACATCTTTTCTCTGTCTTTGGTCAGGGACACCAGCACTTCTTAGGCCCCAAGTCTAAAATTTCCAATAGGGATTTATGCCATTGGCTTTCCTAGGGCTCCAAGGCAACTGTCATTTCCCAGTCTTCATAATTATGTAGGTCAATTTTTATCATAATAAACCTCTTTACAAACAAACTCACACACGAAAACAACAACAAAATGCCTCACCACAGCCAACACAACAAACTGGTTCTGTGTCTGGGTACAGTACTCCCAGTCACGCTGCCACTGCCTTTAGCTTAAGCCTGGTACATTTCTGAGGTAGTATTTTATTATTAGGCAAGTGATTACAGTAGTCACCAATACCTTTCCCACACTCTTCTACAAGATTTGTATTTTTTTTCATAGCTCTGAGGCAAAGTTCTTTATAACTCATAAATAAAATGCAAGCTACAAAAGGGGAAAGGTAGTGTAAAAACAGCGTTCCATACACGAGAACCAAGCACTGCACAGTCGATGGGATCTCTATAAGTTTACTTATGCTCTGAGCAACCACAAGGCTCAACGGCCAGGCACTCAAGTTCTGTAATGATGCCAAAACTCGTTCAGGTTACAAGACTTACCCAAGACCAAATACAAATAAATGCACACAGCTTTATCTCAGCACTCTAAAGGTGAAGACAGGAGAACCATAAGTTCAAAACCAGCCTGGGCTACACAGGGGGATAAAGCAGTCCAAGAAACAATAGTAATAAATTAAAAGAACAACAACAGCAAACTCTCAATTAAACACTGCTTCTTCTAACAGACCATTCTAGAGTCAAGAAACACAGCAGGAAATTGGGAAGCCTGCGATTCAGAGCCAGTCAGATCTATGTCAGAGTTCCTTTCATGGAACTCAATTTGACTCAATAGATCCCACCATTTGTTCACCGTCCTCCACGCCCTGTCCTCATGTCTTTCTTGATGCAGCTTAGGATTTACAGTACATCATTTACAACAGCCCCTTGTGTAGTCAGCCCCCTCTCCCCTCCTCGCTCCAATGGAACCTATACACTGCTTTTACACAAAGGTTAGGACCACCAAGTCAAAGTGAGTCCTTAGTGTTCCCTGCTAACTGTTCTTACCTCCTCTGCCCAGTGCCTCTCAAAACTTCTATGCACCGAAATCACCCAGTGGGCTTAAGAAAAGAGTTTCATCCTCAACAGTTTTGAATCAGTTTTTGCTTAATCTGCAAAAACTTCCAGTGCTCGTCCTCAAACACACCACTTCTGTCAATACTGCCAGGGCTTCATAATATCTGCTTAGAATGCTACCAACACCTGCACGGTCTGTCCCTCCACTTCAAGTCCACTTAAGTGTCACTATAGAAAGGCCTTCCTAGACTGCACTACAAAATGAATAAACCTGGAGGCTGGAGAGACGCCCTTAGTTAAGAGTGCTTGCTACTCTTACACAGGACCTGAGTGTAGTTCCCAGGACCCTATAGTGGCTCACAGCTGTCAGTAACTCCAGGGGATCTGATGACCTTTTCTGACATCTGCAAGCAAACACACACGTGGTACACTGTGTATACAGGCAAAACACTGATACACATAAAACAAAAATAAATAAATACAGAAAGCCTGTCCTACGTGTATCTGATGCTGCCTGTCCTACTACCTTGAACTACTAACTGCCATTTGACAGTTGACTTAGGTTTACTTGTCTATGTTCAGCTATGTGGGATCTTTGAGTAGAAAGGAGACGCTGTCCATTCTCTATGAATAGAGATATAAAGGTAAGAAAATAAATAGTGCATGCAGCCCATTTAGCTGAGACATGTGTCCATGAAATAAAACGAGGATATGCTACTGTGGGCACAAGTACAGGTTCCTCAAGACACAGAGACAACTAAAGGCAGGGCAAGACCAGTGTGGACATAAGAAACTGAGCACTTGCTCAGTCAGCATCTCGAAGATGGGTTCAGCCTCCAATACCACACGCAGCAGCAGTCATCACAGTAAATGAAACTCTTTAAGTGCTCAGAAGAAACAGACTCCCACAAGTTTTAAGTTTACAAAGGTACCTGGAGCTAGGATGATGGCTCACTGCAAAAGCACTTGTGCACAACACATGCCCAACAGCCAGAGTCCAGATCACCAGAACTCAAGTAAATGCCAGACTTGGAAGCACAAACATCTATACTCCCACAATAACACTGCAGGGAGAAATGAGCGTGGCTGATGCAGCAGCAAAGAGAAGCTGTCTCAAACAGGGTGGAAAGATGAGGAGTGATTCCCAAAGGTTGTCCTCTGAACTCCACCCAAGCCCATAGCACATGCACACCCCTTCACACGAACACAAAGAAGGACACACGTTTTTCTCCCTCCCACAAACATACAATGTGTAACCACACACAAACAGAAAAACAACTGAACAACAGACCATATATAATCCTAAGAGTATATCCTATATAAGGTACTGTGAAGAAACAGTTTATACACTTATCTAGGCCTTTTGTACACAACTAAAAATGTCCTACAAATTCGTCCAGTATAAAAACACTGCTGGTGGTCTATACTTGTGCATAATTGGACCATACTGATTGGACTGGCTGGGATGACGATGACGACGACGAGGACAATAAAGGGCATGAAACTGGAAGGAAAATGTAGGAGGGCATCTGAGAGGAACTGGAGAGGAGTGTATGTGTGGGTTGAGTATAATCAAAATACATTGCATGCAGACATGAAATTCTCAAAGAACAAATAATATAATTAAAATTATCATGCAGGGTTTTTTTCTAAACAATTTCAGCCTTTCGTACCTTACAGGCAATATAGAGCCTCTAAGTCAGGGTCTTACGCAGTCAAACATCAGCTTTCAGGAGGCAGACCCAGTTCCTTAACCATGCAGGCATTTTTTGCAATCCATTGCTTACGCTGACATCCAGGGCCACCTGTTCATGGGAAGCCACTGCTGTTGGCTGACTGCTGTGTCTTATTAATTTGCCCTCACACGCACTCCTGGAGATATTCCAAGTCGTGTTTTCATCATAGCAACTGTTTAAAATCCTTTTTCCTTAGTCTCATTAGTTCAATTTCACCCTCACCTCCCACTCCATGCTTAGCAAAAAGCCTTCACTCATCACAAATATGGACACACTAGAAAAGAGTTTAGCCTCTTCTCCCTCTACCTCCAGCTTTCTTCTCACTCACAAATATTCCTCTTTGCCATCTCTTTTTGTGCAAATGGCAATCAATGCACAGTTTCCTGTGCAAGAGTTCTAGCTCCTTCCTCGCCTGCCTTACACAGCAGGACTTCTAGAACAGCATGGTGATGACACCCTTATCTTCTGCTGCCTTAGCCTGCAGGTCTTTAGTGTCTTCCCTAACACATGCCCTCAGTGTTTCCACAGGAAGAACAGGCCTGGCTCCCAGCACCCAGGGAGGCAGAGGCAGGCAGGTCCTGAGAGTTCAAGGCCAGCCTGGTCTACACAGTTGAGTCCAGGACGGCCAAGGCTACACAGAGAAACCCTGTCTCAAAAAATCAAAAAAGAATAGGCCTGGCTACTGGCGTCTCACAATCATGTTTATTAAATGTCTCAAAGACAAAATAGCCACAAGGAGTCAGTTCCAGGCTCATGAAAAACCTTTCTTTATTAAAAATAAAAAGTAAAACAAAAACAAAAACAAAAAACTGCCACATACTGTTCTTTTTTGGTGTTTGTTTTTTCAAGATAGGTTTTCTCTGTGTGGCCCTGGTCATCCTGAAACTTGCTCTGTAGACCAGGCTAGCCTCAAACTCATCCACCTGCCTCTGCCTCTCAAGTACTGGGATTGCAGGTGTGCGCCACCACGCCCGGCTGCCACACACTATTCTTTGGGTAAGACATTAAACATACCTACATTATGCTTTTTTTAAAAAATCTGTTTTGGTGTTTTTGAGACAGGGTTTCTCAGTGCAGTTCTAGCTATCCTGGAACTCACTCTGTAGACCAGGCTGGCCTTAAACTCAAAAGAGATCTCACTGCCTCTGCCTCCTAAATGCTGGGATTAAAGGCGTGTACCATCTTGCTGGGGCAAAATATAAAAAATAAAAATGTCAAGGCCTTTGCTGCCAAGCCTGATCTGGGAACTCACATGATAGGAGGAAAGCACTGACTCCTACAGGCTACCCTCTGACCTTACACATGCAACACGTCATCTATGCACGCACGCACACACACACACACACACACACACACACACACACACACACACACCCCAAACAGATAAATCAAAACATGCTTTTAAAACTTTATAATACATTATCTTTCTGGGCACTTTAGCCATAAGTCAGCTAATTGCTGAAAGGTTTATTTCCGTCTGGGATTTTTACTGCTGAACAGTTTTCCTGTGATAACTATGAATGCAGATTATTCTGATCACTTCACAAAAGCATAACATAGGTGAATGAATGCCTTATAAAACTGAAAAAGTTTTAAATTGAACCATATAATTTAACTATTGGCCAAAAGAGCCAAGTAATCTTATATAAAAATCTTATTAGAAAAAAAAAAAAAGATCGGGCTTCAGCTTTACAGTACAAACCAGCCAACAGAAAACTAATTCCAAAACCAATCTCAGGATGTTTAATAATGTATACTTTTATGACATGACATTCAGCTGTTGTTTTACCTTCCAGCTAGACTGAATCGAATTTTAACCACCCTTTTGCCATTGCACATATGCAGGCAGCAAATGCAATCCACTGAAGCAAAGCAGTGTGTGTAAAAGGGCTCAATTAAATGGTGGAATGTTTCTTGTAAATTAAAGCCCTACTGAATAATCATCTTCCATGCAAATTATCTTTCTTGGGGTGTTCGACAATATGCCATCATCATATGTAGCTGCTTTAATACATGCTTATTTGTCATGCTTGACATAATGAATTCTCCCTCTTTATTCCCTTAGAAATGAAAATGAGAATGTAAGCTTTTTAATTTTTCCCTGCTAGACTGCTTTTGTGAACACACCAGTAGGGAGACGCTGTATCTTTATAACCGATAGTATAGAGAATTATTTAATCACATGTACAATAGTACTTTTATCTGGAAATTTTTTAATAGATTTCTTATGAAAAATAACATTGTCAATCTTTCCTCTCGCAAGAAAAGTAAATTTCCCCAGAAGCCCAGCTCATTCTCCTTACCCTAATCTTACACCTTAAGTTTGTATTCTTAGGAGAAAGCCACATGCTAAGCTGCAAGCACACACAGTAGAGATCAGAGAAGCCCACATACACCCTGAATGTCATACACCACTGTATACTGTAGGGCTCAGTAGCTAAGCATCTGCCTAGCAAGCAGAAACCCTGGGCTTGGTGGCAATACTAAAGCAAACTGTATGTCCAGCTGGATGTGTGGTCAGTGCCTGAAATCCCTCCCAAGGGAGGCTGAGGGCAGGAGGACTGCTGTGAGTCCAAGGTCACCTTGGGCTACAGTGATTTCCAGGTTAGCCAGGGCTATAGTGTGCCTGACACAGAATACATACAATACAAAACGAAATTGTATGGTGTGTGTGTGTGTGTTTGTGTATGTGTCAAAGTTGTTATCAAATTCTCAAAGGAGTTCAGAAAAATTAAGTACCAAATAAAGCTGTGAGATGCAGCGTGTGTGGGTAGCTGGACAGAGAGCAGCTTGGTGTCCCCAGGGAACAGACTCAGCTCCTCTGGTGCTAATGCTTCACTTCCTGTAACAAAACTCCCCACTCAAAAACCAAACCAAACCAAACATTCATTCAAAGTAATGTCTGACAGCTCCTGCTTCCACACATCCTCCTGAGCATTCCTTTCTTGTCTGTTTTTCTTATTTCTTCTGGGTTTTTTTTTGTTTTGTTTTGTTTTTTGTTTTTGTTTTTTTTTTTCCTTTTTGGTTTTTTGAGATAAGGTTTCTCCATTTTAGCTCTAGTTTTCTTGGAACTCACTCTGTAAACCAGGCTGTCCTCAACTCACAGAGATCTATCTGGCTCCGCCTCTGCCTCCCAAGTGCAGGGATTAAAGGAGCATGCTGCCACCATCACTGCCCTGAGTATTCTTATGCACACAGTGTCAACTCAAACCCAGAAGAGAGTACAGGTGTCTTCTTGAGGAAACCAAGTCACAAGCCAGCCCTTGGACCTGCGCCTGGCTCAGCAGGAGAGCCGGGAAGAAAAGCTAATTCCATATCATAATTGCATGATTCATGAGGGGCTTTGTTGATGCATTCCTTCCTTCCTTCCACCCCCAAACACTTCTAAATGCCCTCAGCTTGCCTACTAAGTCATAAATGTTAATTGCACCTTAAAAATAACTTCTCAGAGGCCTGTTCACAAGGAAAATTCCAAGTGACCTCTAGGTTCAATTAAATACCACAACCGTTAATAAGAGCAATAATAATTAGGTATGTAAGTACCTCAGACCTGTCAGGAACGCTACAAAAACCACCATACTTAATAGCTGAGCACAACTTCGGGTCTTAGGCCCAGCTAATATGCCCCCAGAAGTCCTACATTACGAGACAACAAACATGTCTGCATTGGGCTAGTGTAGCAGAAATTCCTGCTCTCTAATTGCATTTGTCCTCTTTAAAGTTGAACAAGAGCATTATGGGCTACATATAGTGTTCCCCATGAACGCTTGTGTATTGAAGGCTTGGTAGCCAGATGATGACTTTCTGGAAGCATCTGGACCCTGAGGGCCCTGAACTGTTGATGATTAACCCACTAACAGAGCTCTAGCATGATGGCATTACTGCACTGCAGTGGAGACTTAGGGATGGGGCCTGGGGAGAGGAGGGAGGCCACTGGGGGCTTTGCCTTTGAAGGGAGCATTGTGTTCCCAGACCTCCCCTATCCTCTGCTTCTCCCCTGAGGCAGTCACTGCTCATCACACCCTGTGGCCACAATGTTCTATTTCATTACAGCCCAGAAACAATGGAGCCAGTAAGCCTCTTAAAGGTTTAGTATCGGAAAAAATAAAATAAAATCAACAATGCAAAGTTATTCCTATTTTTCTTAATAGAAACTAGTAACATTCTGCACAATCCCCAAGTAGCCACAAACACAAACTAGAATAGATAGCCTACAGATAAAAAGTTATCAGTTAGTTCACAAGTCGATCCCAATAGCCGGCCTCTAGGTTGCCTAGCAACGCTGATGTCATCACCTGCCTCCTGCCAGATAAAGGCGGCTGGCCCGCCTCCTCTCTCAGCCTGTCTCTCTGCCTGCCCCTCTGAATGTCTGTCTTCCATTTTGTACATTTGTCTCTCTCATGGCTCACTCAGCTACACCTTCTCCCCCCTCCCCTGCCCTTCTCACGATAAACTTCCGTGTACCACCCCTGTTGTGCAGCATATAGTTTATACACCATAACAGTCTATCCTTAACCACCATGAAGACATAGAATCTCAGTCTTATCTCCACAGTCTTTGATAATACACCGAGCTATGTTTCATTTTCTCCAACTTTCCATTTCACCATCCATTGCCATATGTTTTAATTTTTTTAAACTTGTAAATTATTTATTCTTAATTATATTATGTGAGTTCAGTGGTCTTTAGCATCTGAGGTAAGATGTTGGTCTGATTACTTTGATGCTAATTAATAAAAAGCCATCACACCTGGGCAGGGCAAATGCGATAGCCGTGGCTAAGGTTCCTGGGCTTGAGGAGACAGAGAGAATCTTGGGAAGAGGCCGAGAGACCCAAGGAGAGAGGAGAAGGCTGCCATGGGTTAGATGGAGGAGAAGCACGTGGCAGGTGTGGATGGAGACTTGGCCCAGATGAAGAGCACTGGCAAGTATATGGGATGATGGATGGGAGGGAGCTTGATAGGAATTATTAGAACTAGACGCCATAGGATTGGGACAGGTATCCCATACCTGCCTCACTATGGGAGGTAGTTTAGAGGATTAATATCTGCCCTGCCCCAGGTTAACTAAGGCTATTTTGAAATATAACAGGTGTCTGTGTCTTGATTGATTGCTAGTAGGTTAGAAAATACTGCTGTAAAAATAATAATAGGCCTGATAATAAACGTTATTAGATCTTACTGGTAAACTAACAACAACAGTTAGAGACTATGCAAATACCAGAACTGTGGTGTCCTGTTTGAGGGATGTTCACATCTTCATCCACCACCCTCCACTGGATCCCGCTGACCTAAATACTCACAGAGCAAGTCCTTGCATACTCCAGGAAATGAGCAGCCTTTCAAGAGCTGCCCTTTGCCATTCAATCCTGCCCCACATTTCATAACACTGTCACTTTGGTAAACATCACAATGTCTTTCTCACTCAAATAAAACAAGCATCGTTCTCTCAAAATTCAGTAACTAACTGGGAAGGCTGCCACTCAGTCCACAAATGAACAGGACTTGATAATACTGCATTAAGATGGCTAGTTTAAAAAATGTTCATAATAAATTATCTGCATGGCCTGTGAAAGACACAAGCACAGTATTTTAAATAAAAACATGCTTTAAGACAAATGTACTTGGAGGCCTGGAGAGATGGCTTTAAGGATATAAATATTTACATATTTAAAAATTTAAGTGTATGAGTGTTTGCCTGTGTGCATATATATGCACCACTCCTGTGCCTGGTACCCAAGGATACCAGAAGAGAGAGGTGGGCACCCTAGAACTGTCATTAGAAATGTGGTTACCAGGAAACAAAGCTGGGGCCTCTCGAAGAGCAGCCAGTACTCTTAACCACTGAGTCATCTCTCCAGTCGCTTAGAGATTTCTTGAATTCCATTTTCTCAGCATCCAGATTTGTGTGGTGGAGTGGGAGATGAGAGTCTTCCAGATATTTAAACTTCAGTACTAATAATCTTATGTGCTTGGCACTCTACCCTCATGAATGCGCTTCAGCCTTAACAACACGATGAAGCACGTCCTCGGTACCACCACTGTGAACGTGGGAACACAAGCAGACACCAAACATTCACAACGGCCAGAAAGCAATGAACAGGGACCGATGAGTGTTGAGGCCAGAAACACTGAATCCAACCTTTGCCCTTCATTAGCAAAGCCTGTTACTGACACCAGAAATGCTGTGCTGGTTTATGAAACAGACTTACATTTTTTTCCCCCCAAAGACTTTATTTTTTCAACAAAGATTAGCTAAATTATTAATCGCAAAAGCGACTCGGGTGCTAGAAAGCCTGAGATTAAATAATGATGAAAGATGTGAACAGCATCAGAAAGAGGCGGAGCCTGCTTGCTTCCCTTCTGCAGAGTGCTCCTCCATCGTAAAGCGGGTATGAAAATAGTCTCCATAGTCCCTTTCGGTTCAAACCCATCAACAACAACAAACACCACCCCCACCACAGCTCAGATGGCGGAAGACGCTGCCATGCGCTCTCAGTACTCACACTGTGCCCACTTTGGGACAATCAAAAATGTTTGATTTCAAATTTTTCCAAAGTCACAAATATACAAAATTTTTCATGCTTTTAAAAATACTTAAAATCTGTATGCAGTGTAACCCAGCCTCTGTGCTCCTGGAAGGGGTAACGGGTAGCCCACAGTGGCAAGAATGCACCCCTAAAAAGCTGTCCTCTGGCCTATACATGCACTCTCTTAAATATAATAATAAAACATAGAAATATTCCACAAGTATGGTGAAAAAAAACTATATTCATAACTGTACAGTCTCTTATCCAAAGATAGTACATGTGCCCAGAAATCACAGTTTAACCCACCTGAAGCTGGACTATAAAAGGATTTCCGGTAGTTAAGATAAAAGCCAGCATTCCTCAGGAACTTTTGACAAGGTTCCTTTTGGCAAAAGGAGTCACTTCCCTTGCCTTTGCAGAAGGGACACTGACTTACACCTGTGGCTGTTTACCAAGGCCCATGCTGGCCTCCAGGCTCCTACAGTGTTCATACATCAAAGGCCCCACGCTGGCATCCTAGCCCTTCTCAGCTCTCTCCAGAACGCCAAGTTCCCCACACTATATCTCCACTACCTTTCTCTCTATTCTCCCTTTGCTCACAGCCCTAGCCATGTCCAGTCTGTTTATTTTTCTCTCAGCTCTGGAATCTTCCAGATGCCTCTGGCTGTTCCCGCCCCCCCGCCCCCCCCCCCCGTCCCCTTCTCTCTCCCCTCTCCCCCTTCTCTCAGCTGCAATCAAAACCTTCCCCCCAACCGAGCAACCATTTCAGTGGTTTCTTTACTGTGCCCCTCTACACATATAGCACATTAAGACTGTTAGTTTTTGGTGTATTTTCTTTATGCGTATTTAAATACTGACATAATTAGGGAGATTTAAAAGACAGAAGAGTGCTCCTTTCCTCTCCCATCTGACAACTTTACAGCAAGGATTTTCCTTTTGCCACAAGCTTCTACATGGTCTGGCCATCTCACACCCGCCACCGGTCCCCTCCAATTATCTCTCCAGTCACTTCTTCCACTCACCTGTCACTCAGCTGAAGGTCTGAGTGTCACCAGACACATTTCTATGTACTTACTCCAGATATCTCACTTTATTTTAAGTCCATACATAAAAGTCGCTTTTTAAGTGAGTTCTTTTTTTGGTTTTTCTTTGTGTGTGTGTGTGTGTGTGCGCGCGCACGCGCGCGCGCGTGCTATTTTTGTGTTTGTTTGTTTGAAAGGGTCTCACTATGTAGTCCTGGCTGCCCTGGAGCTCACTATGTTGACCTCAAACTCCCAGAGAACTACCAGCCTCTGCCTCTCAAGTGTTGGGCCATCATGTTTAACTAACTCTACCTCAAATACCCAGCCCTAAGCCTGAAATATCTCCTAGCCCTTCCCTGATACTTCCTCTAACCACCTACAATTTATGAGTTCTTTTGTCTTGTTTGGTCTCTCTGCCCTACTCAAATTAAATTTTTATAAAGGCAGATGGCTGTCTTTACTAAATTCCTAGAACCAAGTAGAGTACCTAACACATAGCAACTGCCTAATAAATATTTTCTGGTTGAAGGATATGTATAGTTATTGCTGTAAATGGCTCTAACAATTTGAACAAGGGTTTACCCAACAATTCCCCAACTGCTAAGTGTGCCAGTTATTGTCCAGCTTTAATGAGGGATCAGCAAGTCCTCTCTCAGGTGGGTCAGATAGTAAATATTTTCGGTTCTGCAAGGAACCTACTCAATTCTACAAGGCACAGAGAAGCAACCAGAGTTGGGCATGCTGGCATACCATAACCCCAGGGTTTAGAAGATTCAGGAAGAATGCAAACACTAGGCCAGTACGAACTACATAACAAATTCAAGTCTAGCCTCAACTAAGTAACAGACAAGTAACCACAGACAACAGACGATTTGGTGTTCTCAGCTCTGACAACTGTTTTTTTACGTGTACTTTTTTCTATCCTTTGAATTAGAATTACTCTTAAACTAGTATGGCTAGTATTTATGGCTCTTGAAACTTTCTGTCATGTCCTTAACACTTACCCAAGTTTTGGGACCAGTTCTCTATCAAAGGAGCCATTTCCTTATCACTGTCAGAAGGGACAAAAGGCTATCTGTGGTGCCTATTAGCATACCAAAGAGGATGCTGGCCTCAGGCTCATAGAGTACACCACAAGTACCCTGGCTCTTCTCACCCCGCCCCACCCTAAAACCTTCTCCAGCTTGTAGGCTTTTCTCCCCGTTTCTCATTCCCTCACAAGCCTATGGTTTCAGCCACAGTCTCTTTTCTCTTCCTTTCTTGCTCTCCTTTCTCTCTGTCTTCCTCTATTGCTCTACACTCCCCACCCCACATCCCCAGGGCCCAATCCAATCTGCTGGTGATGTTCAGTTTACTATTCTCTCTCTCTGCTCTGGAGTCTTCCAGATAGATGCCTCTGGCTGTACTCTCCCTCATAGCTACAATAAAATCCTTCCCCTGAAACATACCTAAAGCTGTGAAGACACCATGACCAAAGCAACTCTTACGAGGCAGTTTAATGATTTTCTAGTCCAAAGTCTCAGCGTCTTCTATATTCCTCCAAAAAACCCACCATGGTCAGGCCTGTCACATTCCCTGGTACAAACCTCTGTTGTGATCACTGTTCTACTGCTGTGAAGAGACACCATGACCAAGGTAACTCTTACAAAGGGAAGCATTTAACTGGAAGCTGGGTTACTGCTTCAGACATTTAGCCGACTGCCATCATAATGGGGAGCACAGCAGTATGCAGACAGACGTGGTGCTGGAGAAGACACCGAGAGTTCTACATCCAGATCTGCAGGCAGCCAGAAGAGAACAGAGACTGGGCTTGACATGGGCTTCTGAAACTTCAAAGAAGTGACACATGTCCTCCAACAAGGCCACACCTACATGAGTTTATGGGGGCAAAAGGGAGTCATTCTTATTTAAACCACCACTGGTCTGTTTGGCCAACCGATCTAGTCTACTTGTAGGTCAGCCATTGACCCTTTCTGAAAGCAAGAAAAGAAAAAAAAAAGATTGTGGATGGAGCCTAAAAAATGACACCCAGAGTTGGAATGGTGGTGCAAGCTATTAATCCCAGCACTCAGGAGGCAGAGGCAGGTGGATCACTGTAAGTTCAAAGCCAGCCTGGTCTACAAAGCAAGTCCAGGACAGCCAAGGATACACAGAGAAACCCTGTCTCAAAAAACAAAAACAACAACAACAAAAACAACAAAGACACCCAGAGTTATCCTCTGATCCCAGCTCAGGCACACACATCCATGTGCACCTCTCATCGATAATGGCACATACACACAAAGAATGTACTTGAAGGCTTAACAGCCAAAATGACCTAAAAAGAAAAGCAATACGATAAATTTATAAAGTTATTATATTTTTTTAAGGCGGGATCTCCTGTGCAGCCCCTAAGCTGCCTTCCAGCAAGAGATCCTGCTGCCTCCCTGTCCCAGGTGCTGGCATTACAGACACGTGTCACCACACCTGGCTTTAAAACTGATTTTTAAAAGGAAAATTAATTCCTTAATGGAAGGTAGAGGTTTTATATCAATGTAGATATCATTAAAGAAGTATATATAGAAAACATATTTTGTGGTAAGACTTTTGACTGCCAGAAAGAACATAGCCAGTTGGCTAAAAAGCAATTTAAGTAGAATATATACAAATCAAAAATTCGTATCAAATATGTTCACAAGTATATTCATAGGCACAATGCTATTTATAAGGCTACGCATCTTTCCATATGTTCTAGAGGAGAGATACTTGCAAGACTAAGCTATCAGACAATGCTTGTCTCTCAAGGGTGTTCTGCAGGAAGAACAGGGGTGCTTTCAGCTAACATTTCACAGGTATCTCATCAAAGGCTAGTCAAATAAGACTTGGGTAAATCAGTAAATTTAGTGGACTTGTCAGAAGCGCTGACTGATCCTTTCTGGAACTGGTTGCAGAAAACAGGATTAAAGATAGAAAACTTCAAAGGTAAGAAACTTGAGACAACTGTACAGCGAAAGAAAAAGATAATTTTAAGTGTTTCTGTTTCTTGATCCAGATTTCCAAAAGCAAATAAAGGCATGATTGACTTTACTTAAACTTAACTCAGAAAATATGTTCACAAAAAAGTTAAAATAGTGAATTTTCCTCACAATGTTAATTTTCACTATTTGAGAAACCCACTAATGTTGAGCTCTTAGTTTTCTGAAAACAGCCAGATAACATGAATTTCTAAACCAAACTGCCATGAAAACATTAACGAACCTGTCATTACAAAAGAATTAAATTCACTTCAGTGAATATGTATTGGTTTATCACTTAAAGTTAGGTAAACTGGAAACACTAATCATTTAGGTAGGATCAAAAGGGTGTGTGTTTGTTAGAGTGAGAGTCGGTTCTGCTAATTTGAAAAGACAGGGAACAAGAAATTTCCAAAACTTGCCCCTTAACAAGACATATCCCATTTAAATAAAATTGCATCTATGAACAACCAGGATGCTCAAGCTTCCAGGCCATCACAAATGTTGGCCCAGTTATCAACACTACTGCATTGGTTTCCTGCTCTCCTGATCTCCCCAACTCAAGGGGAGAAGACTAATTTTGGCTCACAGTTTCAGGGCTCACAGTCTGTGCACCACATAGGAGAAGGTGTGGCAGGGCAGGGCAGAGCAGCACAGGAAGCAGAGAGAAGGAACAGAGAGGCCAGAGCAAGAACACGCCCCCAGGGATGCACAGCCACCAGCTGGCCTTACCTCAGAAAGTGCCCAGAACTTGAAAACAGCACCAGCAACTCAGAACCAAACACATCAGCCTCCAACCATAATACTGACTTTAGAGACGCTGGGAAGAAAACTGTTAGCACAAGTCAAGCAACCGAAGAGGACTGAGTGAGACAAAGGAGAGAAAGGAAAGGCCACCTCAGAGAACATTACAGAAGAGGCTCCATGAAAGGGTCCTTCTATTGCCCTTTGTGTTCAATCATAATCTGCAATCAGAAAAGAACAGGAATAATGAGGAAATACCTTACTATACTTCACAACATTCTACTACAGAGCCCACAGCCAAATTATGGGACATTCCTTGCATTCAAAGGGCCCCTAGTTCTCCTTTGTTTTTACTACTTTCCCCCTAGGTAGTTGTATTGAAACACACACACACACACACACACACACACACACACTGCTATGGCACTGAGGTTTGCTAATATCCATTTGACCAAAGCAGACCATTGGAGAAGGAGACAAAGGTATCAATTCTATGAGATGTGATTTATTTGGGTATGTCAACCTAACACTTTTCCACATACGGTAGCAACGGTCACTGTGAAGAGTTCCATCTGAGGATATTATAAATAGTGCTATGAACATTCACTCTAGTACATTTACTTTGATGGTGTGTATCTCCAAGTGGAATTGCTGAACCATAAGGGATGTATGTGTTTAGTTTTAGTAGATACTGCCAAACAGCTTTCTAATTTGTTCGTTCCAATTTACATTATCATACCAATGTATAATTCCCCACCGCAATGCAGAAATCAGTTGCTGTATGTTCTCACAACACTTGCTAATTTTCATCTTTTTTTTTTTTTCATTCTAGTGAGTGTACAATACTTCATTTTGAGTTTTTTGAGTGGCCATATCTTAAAATACTTCACAAAAGCAATAAAGGAGAAAAATCTTGAACCATGAAACTAGGACAACTTCCTATCCCTAGCATAGCAAGCTCATGCCTAAAATACAGGCATAGCCATCTAATTTAAATATAAACACGAGAAAAGAATCCAGCTATCCCAGGAAAGGTACAATGAAAATAACCAACAAGGACCAAATAATGAAACTAATAAAGGCCTTCCACAAGACACGGCACAATGCGGACACACTGTAGCACAGCATTTCAGTGCCTGTACTCCAGCCACTGGGAGGTAGAAAAAGGAGTTGTCCAAGTCATCCTTGGCTATGTAGTGAGTTCAAGAACAGCCTGGTTTAGAAGACGACAGAAAGATAGAGACAGAAAGAAAAGCTGGGGTAGGGAGTGGAAGGACGGAGAGAAACAGAAAAGCTAAAAACGTAACGCTGGCTAGACAACAAAAGGATGCACAGAGAAAAAGGACAGCATTCTGGGCAGCTTAAGAAGGAAGAGGAGGAAGACCAGGAACATTTAAAGGAACACCAGGGCTTATCAGACTGACATCACAGAAAGACTAGTGAGGGGACTAAAGAACAGGGAATGGCCAGGCACAGTGGCACAGGTCTGCTACCCCAGCACTCAGCAGACATGAGAACCCAACTCCACAATGTTGTCTTCTGACCTCATATGCACAATGTCACACACTCACACACGCTCCATACACACGTTCAAGAACAATCTATGTGTTTTTAAAGTAAAGCAGCTGGACGGGTAGAGAGATGCAGTGCAGTTAGGAGTGTTTGCTGCTCTTCCGAAGGACCTGAGCTCAGCTCCAAGCACAACGCCAGGCTGCTCACATCTGCCTGTAACTGCAGAGCTCCTAGGGAGCCAACTCCCTCCTCGGGTCCTTGATGGGCACCCTCACACATGTGACGCCTGAGAGCGCGTGTGCACACGCACACACACACAAAGTAAATAAATATTTTAGAAGAAAAAGTAAAGCAGTGCTGGCAAGGTGACCTAGTGGGTAAGAGCTGAGTTCAATCCCACAGTAAGAGGAGAGAACCTACCCCAAAAACCTGTCCTCTGACCCCTATATCTGGAGGGATACTTCACACACAAATATAAAAGTTCAATTTTTTTTTTACAGTGACTTTTAAAAAATATAATTGGCCAGGTATAATAGCATAGTCTTTTCAATTTCAACCCAGGCAGATCTGTGAGTTAGAGGCCAGCCTGGTCTACATAACAAGTTCCAGGGTAGCTTTGGCTACATAGCGACACTCTATTTTAAAAAAAAGAAAAAGAAAGGAAAAGCTGTATGCATAAAGGAGAAGCAAGGATGATCTAGCATATATAACACAGAAGCCCTCACAAAGAAAATAAAGATAATGAAATACAATTAATACTAAAAGTTACAACAGATTAAAATATTTGGACCAATATAGTAAAATACATTATATATCTGGGAAAATTAACAAAGAACAGTTAATACTCTCTCTGGGCTTTTATATGTATACTCCCTTCTCTGAGTCCTCAGAATTAAACTAACTGCAGCTGGCAAAGACCACGCCCCTCTCAGAGCCACAGGAGGCAATTATCAGCTGTGAACAAACTAAAAGCAGTTCCATATCCCAAGTTTGGGATTAAATCAAAAACCTGTTTATATAACATAGCTAAGTTTTTAAAGAAACCAAAATTTCCACTACAGCTATAAACAGTTTTATTTATAAAAAGTAAGAAATATTTTTCACATGAGTCATTTATAAGGATTTAATGAGCTTCTAACTATAATGATTACAGAAGTGCTAGCATAAGGGTTCGTGCTACATATGAAAAATACTACGTATCTGTGTGTGTGCAAATTGAGGATGAGACCTAAGGCCTTGCGCATGGTGAGTGTGTGTTGTACCCCGAGCTAGACCTATACTCTGCTTATATTCAACAGTAAACTTAAGAGCAATTGGAAACATTAACTAAAATCTTGGAAACCACAGCCGATGACTCTAGGGGCTTGGTTATATACAGAAGATAGGCCTGAGGATAAGGAGAATCAGCCCCTGAACTCCTGTTTAAATTAAATGGCTAATCGCAGGATGGCACATAACTCCCTAGAAAGCAGCACGATAGTACCAAACAGACCAAAGGACGCGTATTCTCAGAAGTCACAGAACAGGGAAGCATTCACACGTCCACTAAATCTGGTCACACTTACAATCCTCTGGCATTCTAGAACTTCTAATTTAACCATTTATAACGAACATGAAAAGTATGTACAAAATAAAGCCCTCGCCTCCTTTATTTTTAATAGCAGAGAGTTGACACGTTGCTTCTTTTTTGAGCCTGGTACTCAAGTGACAAATCATAATAGATTTAAAAACCCAACCCACAGCTTAGGGTAGCCACGGAGCTCCTGCTGGCCACGAGCCCTGACCCATCGAATTCATGTGCAAAAGAACGGTGCAATCAACAGTGCCAGCATCCCGGAAGGGACACAGATGGTTCAGTGGACTTCTACTTGGGCACTGGATATATACACACTAGAAAAGAGCACAACACAAAGAAATCTGACAAGACGTATACTCCCCCTGGCAGTGAAGCCCAGGCAGGAACTCTGGTAGCTAACACAAAAAGCCAGACACTGCATCTGCTTCTGCCTGGGCCAAGTGTCCATTCTTCCGTTCAAATCTGGTAAAAGCACGGACTATGCCACACACTCAGTGATTCATCAACTGTAAGGCCTAGAGTCAACTCTACACAATAGAGGCTGACCCATCAGCTCAACCTTTGAGTCTTGTGTTTAGTAACGGGAAGACTCTGTACTAGTTTGTTATAAAAGCAACTAGCAAAACAGCTTATGTTTATTTTCTATTCCACACTGCTCGTCTTCCCGCCACCACCCCCCCAAACCCATTCCTGGGGCTGGGGAGGTAGTGCAGACATGAGCACCTGAGTTCAGAGCCCTAGTATTTTCATGTATAAAGTCTGGCACAGCAGTACACAGCTGTAATCCCAATCCCAACAATGTGGCAGACACAGCAGGATCCGTGGAACACACTAGTTCACCTGTCAAACTGACCCAGTAAGCTCCCAGCTCGGCAAGCAATCCTATCTCAAAAATTAAGGACAAGATGGAAAGTAACTGAGGGAGAGAGCACCAGCAGGAACTCATCCACACACATACAAATACATAACACATACAAACCACATGTGTGTGTGCATGCACACATCTACGTGCTACACAAGCATATGCGCGCCCCATTCCTTTAAAAAAGTAAACTCTGGGGCTGGGGAGACGGCTCAGTAGTCAGAAGCACGTGCTGCTTCCATAGAGGAATAGAGTTCAATTCCTAGTACTCACATGGAGACTCACAACAGACTTTAATCCCAGTTTCAGGGATCCAACTACCTCTCTGGCCTCCACAGGTACTGCACACATGTGGTGTGCATCATGCATGCATGCATACATACACATAAAATAAAAATGAATCTTAAAAAAAAAATAAACCTGTGGGAAATGTGAAAAAGTAAAGACATAAAAGATAAAGCCACCAGAAATCACTGAACAGAATGAAATGAATATGTAGTTAAGGCTCCGGGTGAGTACAAGCACAGCTGTGCATCTTGCAAGTCCTAACTGCCAGCACCTCCAACAGAAACTTATCTGTGGAGCTAAGGCCTCCAAAAGAATTAAGGTAAAATGAAGTCATATCAAGGTAGCCTAACCCTTCTTGTAATGACTCATGTCTTTATAAATTAGGACATAGACAGGCAGAAGGAAACCAATCCAAGGAGCACTCAGCAGAACCCAGATCTCACGCTTCTGACCTTAAGAATCCTCAGAAAATAGCCTCTTGTTTAAGCCACCCAGAAGCTGTGTAGAGGGGGGCCTCAACTCACAAACATCTTAACTGTGACTTAGACATAGCAAGTCTCACAGTGGGAAAGGAGAGGCTTTGGTGAGGGTTTGTTTGTTTCAAGGCACGGTCTCTCTGTGTAGCCCTGGCTCTCCTGGAACTCACTCTGCAGACCAGGCTGGCCTCAAACTCGCTTTGCGATCTGCCTGCCTCTGCCTCTGAGTGCTAGGATTAAAAGTGTACACCACCACTACCCAGTGGAAAAGAGGGGTTTTCTGATAGATGATAATTATGCTTTAAATAATGCAATGGTAAAAATTTAAAAGCCATAGCAGTATTTATAAGAAAAGCTAAAGGGGCACAGTATCTGCAATTAAAAAAGGAATGAAGGAAGCCTGGCATGCTGACGCTCGCCTTTAATGCCAGCACTTGGGAGACAGAGGCAGGTGGATTGTTGTGAGTTCCAGGCCAGCCTGGTCTACAGGGCGAGTTTCAGGACAGCCAGAGCTGTTGCACAGAGAAACCCTGTCTTGAAAAAACAAACAAACAAACAAACAAAATCCTTGCTGATTCACAAACAAGAAATATTTTCAGGCATCAAATGAAAAGACAATTACATGCCAACATGGTGGTATACGGCTTTAATCCCAGCACTCAGGACACAGAGGCAGGAGGATCTCTGTGAGTGTAAGGCCAGGCTGGTCTATAAAGCAAGTCGAGGACAGCCAGGACTACACAGAGAAACCCTGTCCCCCACCAAAAAAAAAAAAAAGCTGTCTGCAGTGGTTCCAGTGGGTTCTGATTCTCTGTCAGCTTCTTCTTTCCACCAGCAGCCGCACGATGCTTTGCTTTTTCATCTTGTATCTAGAGCCACAGAGTAGAGAGGAAAGCTGGTTTCCAACTTGCAGTTTTGGAGCAAAATTCAGACAGATCAGAAGGAAAAACAAGCAGATTATAAATATATCAGCGTGTGATAAGATTTTGGTGTATTTTTTTTAGAAGTTTCTCTAATATTTTTAAGTTTTTAAAGTTCTATTTCATGTGAAGTTGCATAGTTTTCTTTGAAATATACATGTTACTTCCTTCTAGGTATAAAAATGTACCTGTATTATGCCTATTCCCCGCCTTCACTCTCTATATGTTTTACAAGTGTAATAGCACATTCCTGAAACACATCCCATTGTCACTTCAGCCACCAGCATCACCAGTATGAAATACCAAAAGATCCCCCCAACTGCTTTAAGTAGAAGACTTAGCAAAACAGATGAACACTTCTGGGAAACTCACCTTCCTCCAGAAAAGCCTATTAAAACTTTGTCGGCACTGGATACAAAATAAAATCTCCAAATTTGCATTTTTCAGTGCTTTTGCTTTCTTGACCTTTATCTGAATTTGAGACTAAGCTTTACCAAACAACAGAATTGTCACTAGCCAACCACAGTCCTCATTATGGAATCTATGCAGTGCATTTGTTTCCAGGGAAACCGACCAGAGCACAGACAGAGTGCAATTTCAGACTAGCAAAAGGATTCTCCAATCATGCTGGTAAATAACGTCCATAAATCAACTAATCAGAAGCAAACTCAAGAAGCACCACGGAACCTAAGCTCTGTGGAAACTTTTTAAAGGAGGAAAAAAAAAAGCCTGTAGAGCTTCTTTGGGTACTATGTAGATCCCTCAAATAAATATTATGAGCAGGTTTCTTTATAAACACAAACTGTCATGGAATAAACTGTTCAAAATAAATGGCTTCCCTCCAATCTTCAGCTTCTCTATTTTTGACGGTATTTAGGAGGGCGGCTCCCTCTGAGCCAGCCTCACGCATTTGGTGCCAGGATAGTACTCCAAGAATGAACTCTGCGTTTCAGCAAGCAGCTCTTAGAACACAATGGCAAAAAGCTGCAAGGAGCAGCTTCTATCAAACCTCTCATCCCGGCTGGCTTCCTCATCAGGCCACAAGGAACTGTGTGGTGGGGGGCGGGGCGAGGGGACACGATCACAACACAGGATGGGACAAGCACACGACCAAAAGTCACAGATTTATAAAGAACAAATCTGTTACCTCCCAGTTTTCTGTTTTGTTGTGCTAGTATCAAACACAGGAAAGTGCTGGAAAAGCCTGTAGACTTTTAAGTCTCCCAGATTTAACTGAGGACAGCTTAGTGTTGCTTAGAAAAAGGAAAAAAAAAAAAAAAAAAAAAAAAAAAAAAAAAAACAGATAAATGTCAACTTCATTTAAAGGCCAATTTACACAAATCCAAATTTTCTGCAAGGAGCATTTATTTGTCGGAAGGTTTAAAAAAAAAATGAAGCATCAAGACAAAAATTAATTTACATGCCCTCTTAGACACCAACTGACCAAAAGGGAAATAAGTTAAAAATATGTAAGCCACTCTGAAATGCTGCTGACACACCATTATTAGTTACACAGAAAGAAAAATATTAACATCTACACACCAGTCACAAAGAAACAAAAAGGCAGGGGATTATCTCTCAGCCGGTGCAGATAAAGACACTATAGTGCTGATCCAAGAAAACTGTTAGACACAAGTACCACTCTGCCAACGCATTCCCAACACAGCCCTGGCACTGTCAGCTTTTTCCCCCCCTGCATTTACACAGAGATGCTTTGTTAAGGCTTATCACTACCACCGACAGTCTAATAAATACACAAACAAGCCATTCAATTTGTTAGCCTGTCTTCTTTAGTAATTTCAACCAGTGCCAAAGAGCTGCAACTCTGATGGTGTTCTAGAACTCCCTGTTCCAGATAACACCAGACCTAATTCAAGACTCCTCTTTAAGCTATTTATAAGGGAGAGCAGACAGGTTTAGGCCAGGGTGGACCAGAGACACACACTAAGTTCTGCGCCTTTGTGTAGTTTAAATGCATTTACCTAATTTAGACCGGAAGTCACAGCAAAACCTGATCCACCATGGTAGATGCTGCTGCTTCTAAGACACTAAGCATACACAAATGTATAGTCTGATAACACAAAAATTCAGCATGCAATCCAATGTAACTGGGGCAAGAATCTAGGGTAAATTTTTCTCCAAAAAAAAAAAAAAAAAAAATCACTATTTTAAGCATATTAAGCTTTTATGATAAAAATAGTGTACCTGAATAAAAGTGCATTGGATTGTATTTTTTTCTTGAACTTTTAACAACTTAATGGAAATTTAAGTAGCTTTCCCATCACAGTATTTTTCCTTCAAATATATATATTTAAAGGAAGCTTCCACGTTCTCCAAATGGGTGCACCTAGCATTGTTTAGTATTCCTCAAAACTACTAAAAAAAAAAAAAAAAAAAAAAAAAAAAAAAAAAAAAAAAAAGAACCTTCCAGGTTACATTCTGACATATATATGTTCATATGAATTTTCACGGCATACAAAAATAAAGTTTCTACAAGTGAGGAACAGATTAACATAAGGACATAATCCCATACCTACAAAGTAAACATTAGTCTGTGAAACGAATTTTACGAATGAATCCTGGACTTCACTTACCATTAAATTATCTATGAACACATAGAAATTCTTCAAGAAGTTAGCCAGACAATCAAGCAAGAAAAATCTACTTTACATTTTTCAAAACACTATATCCAACATATACAACTACCCAGTCCTTGGTTTGTATGCATCGAATGCATAAATGCTTCATGTAAAAGAAGGAAATACAGGTGGGAAAAACAACTTCTAACATCACGTTCTCCTCCCATGCTATCAAGCTATCAATAACCTCCTATCTTAAAACACAAAACAAAGGCTTTAGCCTGCATGGAAACACTACCAACGTGTCTCACTCTCTAATGCCCTTGTGTAGAAGCTGTTACTAGTCACTACCTGACACGACAGTTAACTAACTGTTCATTTAATAGGTAGACTACTCTGTCAGTGATAATTCTAACGACCATGACAGAAAACTTTACTCCAAAACTTCGAAACAAAAATAAAATTGTTTAAAAAAAAAAATCAGCCATGTACAATTTTCCCCATTTAAGTGACTATCTGACCTTTAAAAATGAAAGATAGCCGTAAGGAAACCACGAACATTTTTTGTTTGTTTGTTTGTTTGTTTGTTTGATCTGATATGCCCAACCTCCTCTCCCCAGGACCCCAGGTTTCTTGATCTATTTGATAACAAACACAAACCACTGTGCGCAGCCTCGGATTGGGGGAGGGAGCCTTTGGGAGAAAGCCCTCCTCCGTTAGAAACAATAAATATAAGGGAGCGAAGCGCCGCACGTTCCTTCACACGCCCCACACGCACCTCCCGGTACCTCCCGACAACCAGGCTTGTCCGGCAGAGCCCCGAAGCGCCTCAGACTCTAAAACTAGCTGGGCAGACCATCCCTCCCTCGTCCCGCCCTCCTGCCCGGCTCGAGGACGCCGGCGCAGGGACAGTGCCCCGCCGCGACGCCGCGGGCCGCGAACCCGCGCGCGCCCGGCCCGGCGCCCGCAGACCTCTCCGCCCCTAGCGCCCTCCCGCCTCGCTGGCCCGGAGCAGACAAAAGGAAGGTTCGGAGGGTCACGGCGCGGCCGGCCACACACAAAGAGGCCCCGCGCCCGCGTGCTCCCCGGCCCCGCGCGGGCTCTCACCCACCTGCAGGTGTCTGTGCGTCTGTCCATAGGAACGCGGGCTGTGGGGCCTGCGGGAGCCGGGCGGCCCGGGCTGGACGGGGCGGGACGGCGGGATGGTGGGCGGCAGCACTACGGCCGGAGGCCCGGGCGCCGGAGCCGGTGCAGCGGGAAGGGCGCCCCGCGGGCTGCGCGGAGGATGGGGGGGGACGGCGGTGGAGCGGTGGGGGCGCGGGGGCCAGCCTGGCTCGGCTACCGGCGCGCGCCGCTCCGTGCGCCCCGGGCTCCGCGCGCCCGGCTTGGAGCGCGGGGGCGGGGCCGCGCGGGGCGGGGCGGGGCCGGAGAGGGGCGGGGCGGGGGCTCGGACCGCGGCTTGAGCCGGCACCGGAAGCGCTCGGCGGGCGGCGGGACCTACAGGAAGTGTGTAGCGACGCCCGCGGGAGGCGCTCGACCCGGGGCTCTCGTTACCCTAAAGGGGCGCGGGCCAAGCTCCTGCCACCGACGCGCGCAGCCCTGAGCTGGCCCGGCTGAGTCCCCGCCACTCTGACAAGTGCAGAACCCGCGTCTCAGCCATTTTCCACGCGGGTCCGCCGTCCCTCGTCTCCATGCCTAAACACTCGAAGTAAGCTCAGCAAGCTGACTTGCTGACACTTGCTTATTTGACACCTCAGAGGTGTGCCAGGTGGCCTGCGACCCACCGTGTACTCACTCCATAGTCCTAAGGCCCCACCGCATCACACACACACACACACACACACACACACCCCTGTAATAAACTGGACATCTCAGAAAAAGGAAAAAAAAAAGGATGCTGCACAGTGTTAAAGATTCTACAGGCTAAATAATTTAGCTTCATGATTAGGAAGAATTAAAATGTTGCAAATCAGATCCAAATTATCTTGGACGTTTTTTAGTTCCGTTGGAAGCCATTTATTGCCTACCTAACGAAAACCTTTTGTTTGTTTGGTTGGTTGGTTTTCGAGACATGGTTTCTCTGTGTAGTCTTGACTGTCCTGGACTCACTTTGTAGACCAGGCTGGCCTTGAACTCACAGTGATCCGCCTGCCTGTGCCTCCCAGTGCTGGGATTAAAGGTGTGGGCTACCACCGCCACCCAGCACCTAATACTAATCTTTAAAATGTTATTTTTAGGAGAGGCTAGAGAGATAGTTCAGTGGTTACAAGCACTGTGCTTCCAGAACACCCAAGTTTGATTCCACACCCAGGTGTGATTCCCAGCAGTGGCTCAAACAGTCTGTAACTCCAGGGTCTCTGCTGCCTCTTCTCTAGTCAGTCCACACAAGTGATACACAGACACACATGCAGGTGGTGGTGGTGATGATGATGTGTTGTCGACTGACTACTAGCTTCCACCAAACCCAAAGCTGTAAATCTCATCAGCACCTGAAACCTGTAACTTTGACCCACTTTGCTGTAACACACCTGTAGTCCCTTGATTTTATGACTTTCGTTGCCTGTAACTAATAAAGACAATCTCATCTAACTACTTCCACAGTGAAGCATGTATTTCAGGGCAATCTGAATAATCCATGTTGCTGGCCATCATCATTTATACTTGCCTAAAGGATAGACTCCCTGAGCTGAAAGCTGTATTTTTGCATCTACACTCTCATTCCACCCTGGGAGTGGGGCTGTGTGAAAACCCAGGTACAAGATGCCTAGGGCATGCAGAAACTCAAAAATGAGAGTTTGTGTAAGTGTGAAAACCCAGGTACAAGATGCCCAGGATATGCATAAACTCAAAAATGAGAGTTTGTGTAAGTGTGAAAACCCAGGTACAAGATGCCCAGGATATGCAAAAACTCTAAAATGAGAGTTTATATAAAGTTTAAAAGGTGAAAACGTCCATCCCCCCAATGGAGAGAACAGATGAGACAAAAACACCTTCAATAAATGTAAAAACCCAGTTACAAGATGCCTAGGGTATGCATAATTTTAATTAAGGCTTAATGCCTCTTCATTTGCTCAGGGCAACTGTCTTGTCTCTAAAACAGAATACATTTTTCTCGGGAGACAGGTATCAGTCTGGCCATACATCATGCACCACAGAGCCTAGAGAAGGACATTTAGAACTATACAATCTTGGTTTGATTTCAATTAAATAACGATTGTATGTTCTTTGGTAATGGTGATATTCTATTTCTTCTTTGAAATAGGTCAAAATGAAACAGACCTGGATAAAAGAAAGACTGCTAACTTAAGTCAGTCTATACTTACATGAATTCAAACTGCAGAACCAGCCTTGATTGTTCTGTGCATCCTGCACACCTCATGCACTTATAATTTTAGAACTGGATAATGCTTGTGAGAAATTGTATATTTTCAGAACAAAAGTACCAGACACTGATGCTGCATCAGACCCAACAGGATGCATCGTCCAGCATGCTGAGATGCTGACATCCTGCATTCCTCATGTTCCATCTACAAGTGCTTCGGTTGCTGTTGTCATCAGAACAGAACATCTCCCAGGACAGCTTTGAAGAAAGCTCCTGATTCCAATTGGTCCAGCATTTCAGACTGTCCCACACAGGACTTTTAGTAAGCCTGAATTTTTCAACATTTAGAGACTGGACCACAAAAGCTATCTCTAGTTTGTTTAACCATTTTCCCAGTTTTATTTGGGCCCCTACATAGGTATTATTCACCCCAAATCAGCCTGAAGAAGCCTTAAAAAGAAAATGCCGTCCCATTTCCCTTAAAGGGGGGTTGGGTAAGGTTTTGGGATATGGATGTTTATTTTCACTGGGAATTGGTTGTATTTTTATTGGTCATATTCAGAGAGAATGAGATAGGACTCATGGATTTTTCTCTGAGAAGATAGAAATATATAGGGATGACAGGACCAAAGGTAGATTATTGAATCTACTCTTCAGCTTAAGGCCTTGATTGTTAGTCACAATGCTATTTTTAGCATTGGTATAGAAAAGTATATATTGATGTAAAATAAGTTTATTTTGAATTCATTATACTATTCAATTTTATCACAAGAATATACATCCTAGGTTCAGTAGATAGATAAGGTAAACTATTTAGATAAGATCTTCGAAAACCTCAGAGACCTACAGAATATGACATTTCAAGAAATTTTTATTGTTTTGAGGATTCTTTGGAAATGAGACAGGTTGACTCCTGGCAACACCCAGACTGCTTCAAAGAAGGTAATGAGCATCGAGGAACCTCCTTATGGAGATGGCTTCAGATGTGGCAAACCAGCCGCTGGGCAAACATGTCCTTGTTTTCTTCCACAGACAGAATTCTGCTTGAAATGGGCAAGCATGGATGCAGGTGGGGTTGACGGCCAAACTCTGCCAAGACACAGTAAGCAAGTCCTCAGTAGCCCCTGCCTCATAGATATACCTGTCAGATATATTGGGCCAGGTGGCTGAAGATGATGCTCCAACGTGTTAAAGAGTTTTGAGTGACTGTTCAAGTAGCAAAGTGTCCCTGTCATGTTTTTTCATTTTGGAAGCTGCTAACCTGCACTTCCTATTTACTCAGCTAATTAATTTTATTCCTTCTCAAATCTCTGATGGGGTTGAAGACAGCAAAACATTTTGAGTATAACATAAATATAACGATTGTTTTGTGGTTCTTGTGTGTGTATATTGTATATTGGTGTATTAATATAAATATATAGGTAAAAGGTTTTTTTTTATTATTAGACTAAAAAGGGGAATTGTGGAGGAATGTCTTGAATGGATGTAACAACTGTCAATAAAGTGCTGTTTACCAATCAGCTGGGCAGAAGGACAGGAAGTGGAAGGTGGGACTTCCTGGGGAAGAAGTGGAGCCAAGATTGAGAGTTGAGAGGGAAAAAAAGATGGTTGATGGTTGACATGGAAGGAGAAGTATTGTTTTAAAATTACATGTATTATCAATAGGCCCAGTTAGTAATCAATCAAGACCTAGACACTTGTTGTATTTTAAAATAGCCTTAGTTTACCTGGGACAGGACAGATATCAATCCTCTAAACTACCTCTCATAGTGGGGCGGGCATGGGATCCCTGTCTCAATCCCATGCCATCTGTTTCCAATAATGTCTATCAAGCTACCTCCCACGTATAATCTCAAATACTTGTTAATGTTTTTCATCTGGGCCAAATTCTTCATCCACGCCGGCCATGTGCTTCTTCTTTAGCCAACCCATGGCAGCTTTCCTCTCCTCTCCTCAGGTCTCTCTCTTTTTTCTCCCCGTGGCAGTCTTTTTTCTTTCCAGAATTCCTCTCTCTCTCTCTCTCTCTCTCTCTCTCTCTCTCTCTCTCTCTCTCCCTCCCTCCCTCCCTCTCTCTCTCTCTCTCTCTCTCTCTCTCTCTCTCTCTCTCTCTCTCTCTCTGTCTGTCTCTCTCCTAGCCTCACCTATCTCCTGTCCTGTCCAGGTGGGATGGCTTTTTTTTTTTTTTAAACAAAAGGTGGGTCACAAAGACAACAAACAGTAATTAACATCAAAATACATAAAACCATCCCCCAACAGAGGAAAGAAGTCTCTGAGGATCTTAGTAGCAAGTGCTTGGGATATATGTACGTTATGAGCTTTAGAGTAGTTTATGTTAGTTTTCGAGTAGATTTGTACCAGTTTAAATTCTGCCCTGCTTAGTGCTCTCAGCTTTAAAGTACCTTTCAGTCTCTCTGTGTCAGTTATTGGCTTTGTAGGCCGAAGTGATACAATTTACTGTAACAGATTACCTCCTCAGCATGGCAGTACTGCGGCAAGGCTGCACCTTTAATAACTTTTTTATAGCACTTACCAGATGCTCAGGTTTGCAGTGGGTTAGCAATTCATTTGGTTCTAGGAACTCTACAAAGATGGTGCTATTAACATGACCATTTTGTGAAAGATTTGTTAAAGTTTTTGTTGTTATGTGTATGGGTATTTTGCATGCATGTATGCCTCAGTGTGTGTGTGGCTGGTGCCTTTATAGGACAGTAGAGGTTGTCAAATGCCCTGGAATTGGAGTTACAGATGGTGGTGAGCTGCCTCGGGAGTGTTGGAAATCAAACCCAGGTCTTCTGGTGTTGGGGTACACTGTGTGAAAGTATGTCTGTAGGCCCTAGTTGTTAAACTATTTTGTTTGGGTTTTCTTAATGCCTCTGCCTCCCTTCCAACCCCAATCCTAGGTAGGAGAGAAAGAAGGTTGGAAGGGATAGGAAACATAGACCTCTTTAGACTTAGTTCTGGCTGGTTAAGGTCATTGTGTTCTTTGGGAAAATACCAATCTCGGTTGTCAGGATATCCAGCAGACCTAGAAGCCTTCTTCTTTTTCTATCTCCTCCAATTGTTCTCTCTCTGTCTCTGTCTCTCTGTCTCTGTCTCTCTGTCTCTCTCACAGCATCCTCAGATTATCCTTCTCTCTCTGGGCTCTGCTATTTATACCCTCTCACAGTCCTCAAAATTAAACTCTCCCCACCTGGCAAGACAATGCCTTCTCCAAGACTCACAAGGCTGTTTTCAGCTGGCATAGACCATGCCCCACACAAGGCAATTATCAGCTGTGGACAAACAAAGAGTAGCTCAATAGCCCACATTTAGTATTAAAGCAAAAATATTTGCCTTTAATCCCAGCACTTGGGAGGCAGAGGTAGGCAGATCGCTGTGAGTTCAACGCCAGCCTGGTCCACAAAGCTAGTCCAGGACAGCCAGGGCTACACAAAGAAACCCTGTCTGGAAAAACAAAACAAAACAAAAATCTACATAACATAACTGAGGCTTTTTTTTAAAAAAAGGTTTATTTATTACTATGTATATAGTGTTCTACCTGCGTGTACACCTGCAGAAGAGGGCACCAGATCTCATTATAGATGGTTGTGAGCCTCCATGTGGTTGCTGGGAATTGAACCCAGGACCTCTGGAAGAGCAGTTAGTGCTCTTAACCTCTGAGCCATCTCTCCAGCCCCCATAACTGAGTATTGGTTTGGTTTGGTATTTTTTGGTTTTTCAATACTATGTTTCTCTGTGTAACAACTCTGACTGTCCTGGAACTCGCTCTGTAGCTCAGGCTGGCCTTGAACTCACAGAGATCCACTTGCCTCTTTACTGAATTTTTAAAGAAACCAAAACTTCTACTACATGTGTCTCTATACATTCAATTACTGCTGCCCCAAAACTGTACTGGCAGAGAGCCTAGCTGGATCCTGCTAGTTTCATGGCCCATCACCAGTCTCATATTTTGTAAATATTTATCCTTCCTCATTTGTCTATTGGCTATAATAAAGATCTAACAGCCTATATCTGATCAGGAAGTGGAGAACAGAGCTTCTAGGCAGAGAGGAAGGGACCCTGGGAGAAGAAATCAAAGGCAGGAGATTCACCACTGGACCCTGGGGAGGGTGTGTATGAATAGATGGGCCAGAGCAGAGCAGAGCAGAGAGGCAGGATGTTGTACCAGGGTTAGTTTGTGTTAGAGTAGTTGGGAGACTGCACAGAAAAAGCAGGTCTTATTACTCCCCTGTAATTGGTGCCCAACATGGGGAGGAACTTAAGCAGAAAGCTTTACACAGATTTAGGCATTAGGGTAAAAGTCCCGGGCAGAAAGCAGGAAAGCAACAGTGTGTGTGTTTGTGTGTGTGTGTGTGTGTGTGTGTGTGTGTGTGTGTGTGTGTGTGTGTGTGTAAAGAACTTAAAAAAACTGAATATAGTCAGTCATAAAAGGAAAATGTTAGCCAGGTGTGGTGACACACACCTGTAATCCCAGCACTTGGGGAGGCAGAGAAAGGCAGATCACTGGGAGTTTGAGGCCAGACTGGTCTACAAAGCAAGTTCAGGACAGCCAAGGCTACACAGAGAAACCTTGTCTCAAAAAAACCAAAAAAGGAAAAAGAAAAAGGAAAAAAAGAAAGAAAAATATGAAGTCTCCAGAAGAAGGAGAGAGAAAATAAATACGTAAAGATGTTTTGTTGTATGTGCATAGAAAACTCTCTGAAGGAAGGAGAGAGCTAGCCAGATTAAAAAGAAAATATTTTCCATGTTAAAAAATGGACAACACTATGGAGGAGGGCATTTTGACCCAATGTAGTTTGGTTTTAGTTTCTGCAGTCATGGAATTAATTACAATATGTTCAACAATCATCACAATTTTCTTTATCCTCTCTAAGAAAGATCAAAATAAAACAGACATAGATAAGGAGAGGACTGAGAGTGGAATGCTAAATTACAAGTGATAGGGACAGAGAAAAGAAAAAGGCTCTTCCCAACAGGAAAAACACACTGATGGCAGCTGGAACTCAGAGCTCTCTGGCTGCAAGATGCCTGTCAGCTCTTTCTTCTAAGGGACCGCCTAACAGAACAGGGATGACAGACAAGCCTTTGCTGCTGCAGCATGAGATAACATAACTGGTCCAGAACTTAGAATTTTCTTGCTTCTTTGCTTGATATTTGTTTGAATGTTTTTTTCCCCTAATAGTTGGAATAATTCAGTATTAAAGGTCCCTTTGTGGGAAATATTTTTCCCCTAATAGCAAGATCATTATCAATTGTCCCTTCATGAGAGAGAAATTTTAGAGTAAGCTATCCATTTACTTTAAGGTGTCTTAAATTCACAATGGAAATTTTAAAACTGTATTGCACTGGGGAAGAGAATATGCTCTTATTTCAACAGGAAATGAAAAGCTATGGATTTCTTCCAAAAACAAAAAAAAAACTAAGATTAGATTTGGCTAGACCTCCTGAAAATCTTAGCTGCTGACATGGAAAGAGAGACGCGGAAGAACAACAGAACAGGAGGCACGAAGACTAGTTCCCCTACGTGGGATTAGCTCGGGAGACTAGGTGAGACGTGAATGCCCTTGCAGAAGCCAATAAATCATTGTGACTTGTTATTATTTGCCATCCTTTCATCTAGATGGGGATTTATAACACCCTATTACAATTTGGTTATGCAATCCAAACAGACTTACAGATGCCTTTCACCTGCTCAAACATAGAGCAGAGAATCATCATCAACTAATTTATGTACATCACATATTCCATATATGTGTTAATGCAGAAATGTACCTAAAATATTGCCTTTAGAAGTTTGTGTGTTCTCAGAGCAAAAGGACCAAACACAATGAAGATAAAGCAAGTATCCCAGATGATTCAGCCTCACAGACTGCCTCGGTTGCTGTTTCCTAAAAAATTACATCCAGGAGCTAGGTGGTGGCGCATGCCTTACTCCCAGCACTCAGGAGGCAGGAGCAGGCTCATCTGTAAGTTTGAGGCTAGCCTGGTCTATTGAATGAGTTCTAGGATAGTCAAGGGAACACAGAAAAACCCTGTCTTGAAAAACAACAACAAACCAAAATTATATCCAGACAACGTCAAAGAGGCTATCCCGAATGGTCTAGTCTCACAGACTGCTACAGCCAGGACTTAGCCAATATCCCAATTTTCTTAGGGTCCCCAAAAACGTCTTCATCCCTAGACATGAGGGATGAAGAACACAACACTTTCCTTCCTGAGAGATGGGGTGCGTGGTCTTTGGTTGTTCCGTGGGTTATAGGTGTTGGTCTTCATGTAGAGGAGTTGGTTGCAAGTTGTTTATGGTTTTGTCCAGGGAGGAAACAAAGGAAGATAGAGTCAGGGATCTCCTTCTCTTCCTTCTACCCTCCTTTCTCTCCTATCTCGTGTTAGGAGATGAAAAGTGATGAAAGGAGGGATATAGGGATATAAGGACCAAAAGGGATAGATTATTATATCTCCTTGAAGAAGAAAGGTGGATTATTGTATAGCCTTTTAGACTAAAAAGCAACAAGAAGTGTCAAATATTTTATCCTGATACGGATTATTGTATATTGATGGAAATTTAAGGTTATATTTGCTACAATATGCTGTATATATGTTATGCAACTCATTTAAAAATGTAACATAAAGTTCTAGTCCTGTGAAAGCTACTATTCTTCTCTGGGAGAAGAAATCAGAGGCAGGAGGTTCGCCACTGGGCATGAGGGTCGGGGTGAACAGACAGACCAGAGCAGAGCAGAGAGGTAAACCTGGCTACATGTCAGGACATGGTGCCAGGATTAGTCAGGTTAGAGTAGTCGGGACACTGCCCAGCAAAAGGCCTACGCTTTAAAACATTAACAAGCCTCTGTGTCATTATTTATATCACTGGCAGATCCAATAGTCCCACTGTACTCTGGAAGAGTAACTCGTGATCCTAGCCACTAAGCCATCTCTCCAGCCCCACATTTTCAGGTATGTACTGAGAAGTGATATTGCAGTTCATAAAATAACTTTAGGTTTCAGAAACTGAGGCTTAGAGAAACTAAGAAAATTTTGTTGTTGCTGTTGGTTTGGTTTGGTTTTTTGAGACAGGGTTGGGCTGGAGAGATGGCTCAGAGGTTAAGAGCACAGTCTGTTCTTCCGAAGGTCCTGAGTTCAATTCCCAGCAACCACATGGTGGCTCACAAGCATCTATAATGAGATCTGGCGTCCTCTTCTGGCATGCAGGCATACATGCAGGCAGAATACTGAATAAATAATGCAATATTTTCAAAGATAAATAAATAGAAGAAACAGGGTTTCTCTGTGCAGCCCTGGCTGTCCTAGAACTCACTCTGTAGAGCAGGCTGGCCTTGAACTCACAGGGATCAGCCTACTTCTCCCTCCCAAATGCTAGGTTTAAAGGCATGCACCACCACCACCGAGCTAAACTAAGAAATCTTAACACAGTTTGTTGGAACTTAGATTCATCCCAGACAATCTGGCTCTAGCCTCCCTTTTCTCCTGACAGCACTAAGTGGTTTCCAAAACATTTATAGTGGTAGGAAGTCATATTTAGAGCATGACCTGACTAGGCGTATGTACTACCCTCATATTGGCCTCACCTCTCCTATGATAGGAAATCTCAGTCATTCCTACCTCTGAGGTGTGTGACAGATCAGAGTATGGCGGAGACTGTGAACAAAGTATCCAGGGTTGTGAATGTTGTTTTCATTTCCTCAGATGAGGGGGTGAGATGAGAGCCACTCCCAAGCCTTTCTAGCTCTTTCTGAACTCTTTCTGGCTGGTTCAACTCAAGTGTTCCGGCCTAAGCTCCTCTCCAAGCTGATTTATTCAAACTGACTTCTTTTGACTTCTCAGTGAACTGCTCTGCCTAATCTCAAACTAATTCTAGAAATACGTTCTAATATTCTGGCTCTTTTTTATTGTCTGGCTTGTCTGTCTTCACTTGTGTTTCTCTTGTTCTCCCTGCAATGTCTCTGTAAAACTGTCCTGGTTAAAATAAATTAAATAAATAAATAATAAAAATAAAAACTCCTCTCTCCCTGTCTCCCTGTGCTGCTCTTACATAGCCTCTCTTTCCTGTCCTGTCCTTGTGAGAGTTTGGCTTATCCTGTCTCTGACTCATTTTTCTAATATTTCTCCAATTCATCACTTTGTCTGCCCCTCAAGAGACATCACTTTCTTTTTTGTTTTTTCAAGACAGGGCTTCTCTGTATAGCCTTGGCTGTTCTAGACTCACTTTGTAGACCAGGCTGGCCTTGAACTCACAGCAATCAACCTGCCTCTGCCTCCTGAGTGCTGGGATTAAAGGAGTGTGCCACCATCATCTGGCTAGACATCACTTTCAAACACACCTGCTTCCTTCTATAAACTAAACTTCCTTTCATTGTTTGTGCAAAACAAAATGGGAGCTCCTCAAAAGTAAAAAAGTTGAAGTATATGACCTACTGGTCTCACTTCTACATATGTGTCCAAAAGACAAAGTCTTAAAGAGATGTTGGCATCACAGTATCCCAAGATGTGTGGTCAGCCCAGATGCCCATTAGAAATAATGAATAAAGAAAATGGAACGGTTACGGATTGGGGGGTTTAAAGAAACATTGGCAAAAGAGAATTTCCCAAGACTACGATATACAGTTATTTTTTTGGTTGCTGTTTTTTTTTTTTTTTGTTTTTTGTTTTTTTTTTTTTGAGGGGCGGGTGGGTTGAGACAGAGTCTCTCTGGTTAGCCTTGACTGTCCTGGATTCGCTTTGTAGACCAGGCTGGCCTCAAACTCACAGGGATCCGTCTGCCTCTGCCTCCCAGGTGCTGGGATTAAAGATATGTGCCCCCACTGCCCGGCTTGCTGTACAGGTGTTTTACTAGGTATTTTTTGTTTTGTTTTGTTTTTTAATTGTGGTTATTAGCTATCAAGTATGTTGGGTTTGAGTCACTGGCAAAAAAAAAAAAAAAAAAAAAAAAACAAAACCAACAACAACAAACAAGCAAACTGTATCATAAACCACTGTAGCAGAATTTTAGCAGAGCCATTATATCTAGCATGAATTCTTGAGTAAGAAAGTTTTGAGTGGGCCAAAAGGGTTTCAAGTAACTTGGATGTCAATGCAACAAATGTATCAAATTATGACATTGATAGGCATGAATAGGCCTTGAAAATATTATGTCAAGTGAAGGAAGCCCATCAGGAAAGTGATAAAGTGTGACTCTATACATATGTCCAGAATAGGCGAGTTAATAGCAAGAGGAAATTGATTTGTTGCATAGGACTCGAGTATTTTGTTGATACAGGACATCTGCTAAAGTGTAGTGTTTGGGAGGGTGATAAAACATTCTGATTGGTGCAGTACATAAAGGATCTCGCTGCCAGCCTTGATGGCCTGAGTTCAGTCCTGAGGACCCACATGGGAGAAGGGGAGAACTGGTTCCCCAACTCCACACAGGACACAAAGGACAGAAGGATGGAGGGAGAGGAAGGAATTGTGATAAGGGTTAGTCTGGGGTGGAGAGGACAGTGTGTTATACACGTAGTGAATGGAGCTGATAGTGATTTACAGATTAGATAACACTGGTCTTGTTTTGTGCTGTTGTATTTTTGAGACAGGTCTCACTGTGTCGTCAGGCTCAGGTACCCACTCTTACCATCAGCATTCACCATTATATTGGTGGGTCTAACAGGGCAATCTGACAAGGAAAAAAAAAAGGCACACAGAATGGGGAAAAAAGATAAATCCATCTTTATTTGAAGCTGACATGATTTAAAGAATGTTTTTAAAAGCTGTTAGAGGTAATGAGTCGCTCTAACTATTGCAGGGCCTAAGGCATACTCAAAACCTTGATTACATTTCTATACATTAGCAATTGAAAACAATTTAATCAGGCCCACTGTGGTTCAAGTCTATAATCATAGCACTAAGAAAGATGAGGCAGGAGGACTGACCTGAGTTAAAGGTCAGTTGGGTTACCCCATCTGGAAGAAAAAAGGAAAAGCTAAAAATGTAAAGATGTCTAGGATAGTATCAATAATATAAAATGTTTATGGTAAGTTAAATAAAATTTTGCCTATAAGTATTATGCACTAAAGTCTATAAAACACTGCTTGGCAAAACAAAAGCCCTTAAAAAAAATCCAGATGGTAGTGACACATGCCTTTAATGCCAGTATTCAGGAGGCTGAGGCAGGTGGATCTCTGAGTTTGAGGCCAGCCTGGTCTATGGAGTGCATTCTAGGTTAGCCAGGACTACACAGAAAGACCCTGTATTGAAACCCCTCACCGCCCCCCCCAAAAGGATAGGGGCAGTGGGTAAGAGTGACATTGCAGTCCCTCACCCAATTGTCTCTGTGAAGATGAAGTGGCTTCATTTTACACGAGAAGTTTGTAACAGCTAATTTTATTATTTGATTCTCATTAGTTATTCATGATACATATTTTTCCTGCAAGAAGGCAATGAATGAAATACAGGCTTAGAGGAAAATATTGGGGGAAAAAAAAACCACAATATGTTAGGATGCCATTTAATGCAACTTATACTTGATTGGTTAGTTGTTTTAATTATAATTTCAAGTCTTATAGATACACAAACTCTACTTTTTCTAGAACAAACATGTGTCCCTATGAGACCGTGGAGGAGCCAGTATTTTTAACTGCTGAGCCTTTTACTTCAGAGGAGAACAGCTGACGCTTTTGCTTCTCGCCCCTCACAGCCTGGAGTTCATCTGGGTCATCAGCTTCTCCAATCTGATTGCTAGGGCCATGTTTCCTTTAATCTTCAGTTTTCCTGACATGAACGCCATGGTTGGCTTTAGTTTCCCTAAAATGATAAATGAGACAGAGAACGCAGCATTAATGTCCTAAGGGATATGCCACTTCAAGAAGACGCATTCTCAGAAGAATTTGCAGTTATGTAAGTCCCAGAGCACAGAAACTTCTTGACAGCATTGCGTTTTACTATCTAGGGAGTCTCAGCTTCTGACTTGGACGTGAACAATACCCTATAATACAAAAGATAACGTAAGAAGCAGCCTCTAATGAATTCTGGTAGGCAAATTTTATGTTACTTAATTTTCCAATTTGTTATATCGCGTTAAACTCTATTTCAAGTTTAAATTCAATTATGTAAATTATGTAAAAAATGTACCAAATATTTACAAATTATTTGGGAGTGGTGTTGAGACAGGGTTTCTCTGTGTAGCCCTGGGTATCCTGGACTCGCTTTATAGACCAGGCTGGCCTCAAACTCACAGAGATCCACCTGCCTCTGCCTCCTGAGTGCTGAAAGATGTGTGTCACCATGCCAGCTACAAATGATTTTTAAGCTGGGCATGGCAGCACACATCTTTGTGACCCCAGCACTTGGGGGCTGAATCAGGAGGATTCAGCCAGCCTGAACTAAACAGTGACACCACATGTGTCAAAACAAACAACTAAGGCTATTAAATATATAGTGGTTAGGAGCTGGGAGATGGCTCAGAGTAAAGTACTTGCTGCACAAGTGTAAGGGCCTCAGTGAAGATCCGCAGAGCCTAAGTAAACCTGGTGCCCCCTGGGGGCACATCTGTAATCCAGTGTTCCCACTTTGAGATGGGAGTCAGGGATAGGAGAACCCATGGAAGCTAGTGGACAGCTAGCGTGGCACACACAGCAATGAACAACAAAGACATCCTAGCTAAAGGTAGAAGGTGACAACAGACACCCAAGGTTGTTCTCTGACCTCTGCGCATGCACAGTGGTGCCCAAATGCGTACTGATGTGAACATGCCAGAACATAGACAATACAATGTTTGTATAATGTGTGCAGGGCTGGAGAAATGGCTCAGTGGTTAAGAACCTATACAGTTCTTTAAGATGGTCTGGCTGGGCGTCTTGGCACACACCTGTAATCCTAACCCTTGGGAGGCAGAGGCAGAGACAGGTGGAACTCTGTAAGTGCAAGGCCAACCTGGTCTAAAAAGTGAGTCCAGGACAGCCAGGGCTACACAGAGAGTCCCTGTCTCGAAAAACAAAACAACAAAACAAAACAAGGTCTGAGTTTTTGTTTCCTAGCACCCATGCCCAGTGGCTCACAAATGCCCACCACAGCAGTTCCAGGGGACCTGGCGCTGCTGGTCTCTGCAGATACTTGTAATACATGGGCATGTCCACATACAGACACACACACACACGCTATTTAAGAAATGAGCTTTTTTAGAAGTATAGTCTATGAACACAAAAGCATGTTCGCATTTTTCTTTTCTTTCTTTCTCTCTCTCTTTTTTTTTTTTTTTTTTTTTTTTGGTTTTTCAAGACAGGGTCTCTCTGTGTAGCCTTGGCTGTCCTAGACTTGCTTTGTAGACCAGGCTGGCCTCGAACTCACACCGATCCGCCTGCCTCTGCCTCCAGAGTGCTGGGAGTGTTAGCATTTTTCAACCAGAGAAATGTAAGAATTAAAAATAGAATTGTATTGAGTGGAGAGTGGGGTACTCTGGTGCCTCATATTTGACCATGTCTCCTGGAAGGGGAGACCTGGTGGCACTCAAAGGAAGGATAGCAGGCTTCCAAGAAGAGACTTGATACCCTATGAGCATATACAGGGGGAGGAAGTCCCCCTTAGGCGCAGTCATAGGGGAAGGAGTAAGGGGAAAATGGGAGGGAGGGAAGAATGGGAGGTTACAAGGGATGGGATAACCATTGAGATGTAACAAGAATAAATTAATAATAAAAAAAAACAAAAATAAAATAAAATAAAGTCAACAACAACAAAAAAAATAGAATTGTAGCCGGGCAGTGGTGGAACACGCAGATAGGTCTCTGAGTTCAAGGACAGCCTGGTTTACAGAGTGAGTTTTGGAATAGCCAGGGCTACACAAAGAAACCCTGTCTCCAAAAAGTTAAAAAAAAAAATTGTAGCTACTAACAAATAATATTAGCTCTGTAGAGAAAAGACACTGTTTTTCTTTCTACTATTAATTGATTGAAGGCCACTTCAGTCTGGAGCACAGGGGTAACAGGAAAACTGAGGGTCAAAGAGGGTTTTACTTTGCCCAAAGCCACACAGCTTGTACAAAGCAGTGCTTTAATTCTTGGCCAGGTGTGCCCAACTATCATTTATGACTTCCTTACATTCTGCTAGTTTAGACACTGCTCATGTCTCCTAGAGGGTACAATATGTGTCTGTTACATTAGTGGCCTATCCAACCTCTCACCTCTGTGACATATGCAGGCTCAAAACAAAGCAAAAACCTGGGACAAAAGAAGCAATTTAAAGTTAGTAGGAAATGCAGGTGCAGAAGAAAAAACAAAATAATTCATGCTTTTGGATATAATAATATTTAGGCATATATGTCTGTGCAGCATTTGAGTATAGTGCCTGCAAAGGCCAGAGAGGGGGTCAAGTCCCCTGGGACTAGAGTTATAGAAAGTTGTTAACCACAATGTGGCTGCTGGGAACTAAACCCAGGTCCTCTGGGAGAGCAGTCAGCCCTTTTAAGCACTGAGCCATCTCTCTAGCCCCAGTGAAAACCACTTTAGCTCAAACTAAGTGTATTCTTTTTTCCCCCCTTAGTTATTTGAGACAGGGTTTCTCTGTCCCTGGCTCGCTTTGTAGACCAGGCTGGCATCGAACTCACTGAGATCTGCCTACCTCTGCTTCCCCAGTGCTGAGATTAAAGGTGTGCGCCACGACTACCCAGCCTAAGTTTATTCTTAACCCACAGCAGTTACACAGTAATATTAGGTATGTTTAACTTATTTCAGCTTAGATGTTGACAATGCCTTTTTGTTTCATTTTGCTAATTGAAAGAGGATGTTGCTAGACAACCCTGGATGGCCTCTGCCTCCCCAAGTAGGCTCCTGAACTCAGAATCTCCCCCTCCTTCGCCTCCCAAGTGCTGAGATTATAAGCACCATTTTAAATTTAAATTGTCTTTAAGTTTAAAAATCTGTGATTCATATAACATTTAGGCTGAGTATGGTTGTGTACACCTTCAATCCCAGTACTCAGGCGGCAGATGCCGGGGGATATCTGTTAATTCAATGCCAGTCTGGCCTCCAGAGCAAGTTCTGAAACAACCAGGAATACATAGAAAGATCCTATCTCAAAATACAAAAACACAACTAAGAAACAAACATTTACTGATCATTGGATGTGTCAAAAATGCTATTTAACCTCTAGTAAAATATAGTTTTTGATAAACCAAACTACTATAAATGACTGGAGGCAAACATTCATTAAGATGTTGTAATATACGATTTGAAAAGATCATTAAATGTTATAATGATTTAATTTTGCTTTTATAAGTGTGCATATATATATAGAAATACATGCATGTAAGATGATAATCCAAATTAACTGATGCTTGTTTTTCTTCTTTTTTTTTTAATCTTTATTTAGTTTTATTTTATGTGCATAGGCTTGGAACTGGAATTACAGACAGTTGTGAACTGCCATGTGGGTGCTGGGAGTTGAACCCAGGTCCTCTGGAAGATCAGATAGTGCTCTTAACCACTGAGCCATCTCTCCAGCCGCCTGATGCTTGTTTTTCAGTGGTTTAGTAACAATAACTGTATTTTCTTTTTTCTTACTTTTTTTTCCTAATTCTTGTTTAATAAACACATAATACTACTATAAAAGTTAAAGAGTGTAGGGAGATGGTTTGGTGGGTAAGAGTGTTTGCTGCACAGGCTTGAGGACTCGAGTTAAAATCCCCAATACCTATATAATGAGCCTGTAACTCCAGTGTGAGGAGACCTGAGAAAGGAGCATTGCTGGTGTTTGCTAGCTACCTCAGGAGAGGCCATCTCAGAATAGAATATGGAAGAGCATGGTACAGCAGAACACCAGACATCCGTATTTGGCCTCTACATGTGTGTACATATTTGGGCATTTGCACCCAAACCCACATATACCTAGAGAACACACACACACACACACACACACACACACACACACACACACGTTACACTTTGGTCACTGGGACATCATATACAAACTGGCTCATTTACAGTGTAGGCCACTAGCATTCTTTATTAGAATTGGAAAAGAGGACTTGGAGGGTACAGAATATACTTTGATATCATTCAACAAGATTTAAGAAGAACAAACGTATGAGTGATAGTTTATGATTCATTACAATTAAGATTTTAGGTTGGGGCTGGAGAGAGGCTCAGAGGTTAAGAGCACTGACTGCTCTTCCAGAGGTCCTGAGTTCAATTCCCAGCAATCACATGGTGGCTCACAACCATCTGATGCCCTCTTCTGGCGTGCAGGTGTACACGCAGGCAGAACACTCTATACATAATAAATAAATAAATAAATAAATAAATAAATAAATAAAACTTTAAAAAAAGATTTTTAGGTTAGAATATCATAATCCTTAGTTGAGTACTGCTCTTAATTTTTTTAGAATTTGTTTTAACTTATCAGTTTGAGTAATAGCACTTTTAGAGCTAAATGGACAGAACATAAAATCGTGCAAAAAATTCTCTGAGATAGAGATTCCACAAAAACAGGGCACTGGGGCAAAGGGAGCTGGCTCCTGCCTCGTTTCTAGCATCTGGTGAGGCTGAAGTGCGCTATTACTGATTTCTAGCCTCCGGTGTCCACACCTGAAAGCACAGTATTTCACCTGAACTCAAGTTCAGGTAGAACGAAGCCTACTTAAGTAATCCTTTACAATTACATTATTAGCTTCTCAGTGATGAGAAAAGAAAGATCTACCATCAATTTTCCATTAGTCAGATGAGGTAGAAGTGGGAGCAGAGGCAGCCTGTGAGCAGCCTTCCCAAGACTACATGCTTTTCAGCACAGAGCTCCCACAGTGAGCAACATTTCTGAACCTTGATTATCTAGAAAAGGAGAAAGTGGAATATCCAAATTTTTCCACTTGAAACAAGTGAACTAAAAGGCTTTGAAAACTTACCTGAAAACATTCTGACAAAATCATCAGTGGTCATGCTCATCACTACGTCTGCCCGGCTGGAAGGCTCTCCGTGCCCAACTTTCCCACCCTTACTCTTCAGGTCAAGAAACCATGTGCCACCGTCTTCACCTGTAGAGACAAGTGCATGGAAATAAGCAATCATTGCTATGGTTTAACAATCGCCTACCATTGTCCTAGTTAAAATCCTCAGGCTACCGTCAAACTCAGCACTTCCTGCGGTTCATGTATTGTGCTACATTATGAGGCAGGTTCTTCTCCAAAGAGGAATCAGAGGTGATGTGGGTGTGTTAACAGAGGGAGAGCAAAGCTGGAGCAGTGACATTCACACAGTAGTTACAGCAGTGTGTAAGAGTGGCTGGAGCGAAGGAAATGGCTCGGTGTTCACTGTACGTAACATTCACTTTGGAGGCTGACGGTGGTCAAGAAAGCAGAGGCTGTTGAGGAGGAGGAGGCCCCAGAAAGGGGCATTTGAAGAGTGATTAACAGCCTCAGATCCTGCAGAGGTGTTATGGGAGGGATGACAAACAGCCACTGGTGGCACAGGATCATCTAGGACCATGAGGAAAATAAATTCTGTGGAACAGAGAAAAATTGGAGGGAGAATACTATGTTCGATAGAGTGAGCTGCAGACAAAAAATACGTGTGGCTCTGCAAGACAGACAGGGAACAGGGTTTGGGATTATTGTCACATTGTTTTAAAAATATAATATGGTTGAAAACTCTAAAATAACTGCTGGGGAGGGGGCTGCAGGGCACAGAGAAGGCACAGATAGCCAAACAGTGGCTGAGGAGGCCAGAGGAAATGGCATTTACAACTCAGATACTGCCAGTGTGACCCATGAACTACTTTACTGTCACCATCTTGTCAGAGATGGAGACACTCAGATCCACCGTGACCAGCTGGATCAAACTGTCCATCTGAGGAGAGGTCTAGGTACAGTTAAGCAAGCTTGGGGTGCACTGGTGGGGAGCTAAGCTCCATGCCATTGGGAAGAAAAGGAGGGCGTTTGGAGGCCAATTTGCATCTGACGGCAAGAAGCGGGAGTCATTGCTACATGCAGGTTTTTGAAAATAACTTTCTGTGGAAAATGAGGCAGTAAGCTGGCAAGAGACAAGTCTCAGGTGCTGCTTAGACCATCTGGAGAGGGATAAAAGATGAATCTCCACAAGACCAGCTGACATTACTGTTTGGTTTTTTAAGGTTTCTCTGTGTAACAGTTCTGGCTGTCCCACACTCGCCATGTAGACCAGGCTGCTAGTGTTTTGTTTTTGTCTAACAAGATTTGGCAGCCTTGATGCAACTCTGGGGCAACCAGATAATTTGATTCATGCAGAACTAAGCCTTTGATAGAGACGCCACGACATAAGCATGAAGGGTTCAACATGTTTAGGATGTCAGCAAAAAAAAAAAAATGACTGAAGCAACAGACCATGAGTTCAGAAAAAAAATGAAGAAGAAAGGCAGGTTACGATAAGGCAGACGACAGCATACAGGATGACTTGCACATTGCAGAACTAAGGTAGAGTTTTGGGTTTTGTGGGGTTTTTGTTGTTGTTGTTATTGTTGTTGTTTTTCAAAATGTAGTTTCTCTGTGTCCTTGGCTATCCTGGACTCAAGCTATAGACCAGGCTGCCCTCTAACTCACAAAGATCTGCCTGCTTCTGCCTCCTGAGTGCTGGAATTAAAGGTACACACCACCACCACCCAGCACTAAAGTAGTACTTAAAACTACCATTAGTCAGTTACTTTTATTATATAGGAAAACATGTGATGAGGTTTTTTTTGGTTTGGTGTTTTTAGACAGGGTCTCTCTCTATAGCCCTGGCTACTCTCTCTGTAGACCAGGCTGGCCTTAAACTTACAGAGATCCACCTACTTCTGCCAACCCCGCTCCCAACTGAATGCTACGATTAAAGAGGTATGCCACCATGCCTGCATCATGTGTGGAGGTTAATACTATATTCATACTGACCTAACTCAAAGATTAAAAAAAAAAATTTTATTATATAACCTGTCACAATGCATATGTCCATCTTTGTAGGATTGCCTCTCTATTATATATGCCAAGGAGTTATTTAACACTGAAAATATATGCTGTGAAAATGTATTCTACATATGTTTTCATATAAGAAAGTCTTAACTCAAAAATACAAATTGATAGTTACTGTTTTTGAGTATCTATATTCAATAGTCCTAGATATAGCTAACTATCCAGGTACCAAAGGCTGGTTTTCTTCCAACAAAAATGTCCCACTGTTTCATAAAAGCTCCAGATCATCAGACACAGAAATTACCTGAGAGTTCAAACTGATAGACAGCTTGTGTGGCTTTAACAACTTCATCACTCAGAGAGTCCTTAACAATTCTAAATGTTTCTTCCACGGCTCCAAAATGTGGTCTTGGTAGTGGCTGCAGATACATCTGTGGTTGTGGCTGTGGTTGCACCTGTGGCTGTGGCTGCAGCAGTGGCTGGGGCTGTGGTGGTGGCTGTTGCTGCAGCTCTGATTGCAGCCGCGGTGGTGGCTGTGGTTGCAGCTCTGACTGCAGCTGCGGTGGTGGCTGTGGTTGCAGCTCTGACTGCAACTGCGGTGGTGGCTGTGGTTGGGACTGCAGCTGTGGCTGCGGCTGCGGCTGCTCTTCTTTTACTTCTGGCACAGTGTCTACAAAATAGAATTTACATAAACGGACTTAATGCCTTGGCACTGTAAGGTCAAACGCACAACTAAAGCAAACACAGACTTGGCCTAATGATTTTCAGTGCATTCAGGGGCATCTAAACGCATGAATCTAACTGATGAGAAAAGCAGCCAACCACGTCAGTTATGGGTATGAATGCTATGAAGCTACCTCTCTTAAGTAAAAGGCTGGTTTTTAAAATAGGTTACAAAAACCCGAACCAAAGCCGCTCCTAAACAATACGATGTTCACACAAACTGCGATTTGAGAAATGAATCATCTTTTTGGATGGCCCACCAAGGCTATAAAGCCAAATGAGAAAAAAAGATGCTACGGTAAGAAAGATGGAGATCTGCAAGACTTGGCTTGAATTAGTAGCCAAGTAAATATTAGTTTGTCTGTAAGTAAATGTGGTCACCCAATCCATCCCCACATACTGAAACTAAGTTTCATTTCTAAACAGGAGAGAACCATCTTCCAAGAAGTTTCCCACTTCCAAATGTATGCCATGCAACATGCATAGCTGTGTGTGTGTGCTTGCATGTGCGTGTGCACATGCGCATGCACATATGCACAGACACCTAGACCCATTCACAATCTACTATATGACTCTAGGAAATAACTCTATGGTTTACAGACTCAACATAGTAAACACAGGCCTGCTGTGCTTTGGCTTATGAACGCTCTCAAAGCAGAACAGCTCAACCTATTTAAATAAAGGAGAAAGGCACGAGCATCTTTAAGCCTCTGGATTAGAGTCTGGGCTTATCCTTTTGTTTGACAGATGCCTCTTTTCAAGATGACTCAATATTATTCTTCCTTCTCATCTTTTAAATCCAAGTTCAAACCGTATAGTTCCCAAAGGAGAAGAGCAGACAGTAGAGGAGGAGGAGGAGCGGGGGTGGGACAGTCTGCCACAAGGGAGCTGGGGGTAGGGGAAGACCTTATGGAAAGGAGCCTTGTGCCGAACACTACCGTGGGGAAGGTGGTGCTTCACGGAAAGTACATGCGCACAGCTAGCCTGATAAAAATGGGGGAGGCAGGGGCTAGAGACATGGCTCAGCAGTTAAGAGCACTTGCTGCTCTGACAGAAGACCTGGGTTGGGTTCTCAGCACCCACATGGTGGTTCAAAACCATCTGTAATGCAAGTTACAGGGGATCAAATACTCTCTACAAGTCTCAGCAGGCACTAGGTACATGTGATGTGTGTGTGTGTGTGTGTGTGTGTGTGTGTGCGTGCGTGCGTGCGTGTGTGTGTGGTGTGTGTATATATATGCAGGTAGGTAAAAACTCATACACATAAATGGTAAAAGCAAGAAGAGAAATTTTGTTTTTCTTTTCTTTTTTAAAAAATATTTTATTTATTATGTATGCAGTGTTCTGTCTGTATGTACCAGATCTCATTAGAGATGGTTATAAGCCATCATGTGGTTGCTGGGAATTGAACTCAGGGCCACAAGCAGTCAGTGCTCTTAACCTCTGAGCCATCTCTGCAGCCCAAGAAGAAGAATTTTCTTGCAGAGGTGAAGGACTTATGTCAGCCTTGTTCCGTGGTCCTAGCTGAGAACCCGCATAGTAAGGAATCCCATCCCAAGGGCAGAGTGGAACAAAAGCAACAAGTATATCCCTGCATCTCATTCCACTAGCGCCAGGATAGCTCCTATAAGAGAACAGAGTAACACGAATGAGACACTAACCCACTGCTGTGAAAACATTATCACACTGAGGTGGGAGTAAATTATGCTGAAAAAAATCCAAAGTCTACTTACACAGCAGTTTACTAGGAAACTAAAAACGTCATTTGAAAGCTATGCTTGAGATGTGTTGGTCTCACCTGTTAATAAGCACAGGCCATGGAGGAGTGTGGGGGCTGCATCAGGCAAGGGGCACAGAGGGCTGTCTGGCCCCTTCCTCTGAGTGTGGTGTGACGCTGAGGTGCTCTGAAGCCTCGGGCTTACAGACACACTGAGAGATGGGTGCTAGACACCATGCGCCACTGGCTTAGGCAGAGCAAACCAAGTCTGAAGGGAGAAACTTGACAAACAGAAGCACAGCAGCGGCACTGGTTCTTTTGTTTTGTTTCTTCTTGGTTTTTTGAGACAGGGTCTCTCTGTGTAGCCCTGGCTGTCCTGGACTCACTCTGTAGACCAGGCTGGCCTCCAACTCACAGATCTGCCTGCCTCTGCCTCCCAAGTGCTGGGATTAAAGGTGTTCGCCACCACTGCCTGTCTGTGACACTGTTCCTAATGTACACAAACTGAACAGGAAAAAAAAAACTGTAGAGAATCATGACAAACTTGACAAGGGTTTCCAAAATGAAGAAGATGAATAATGAGGGGCGCTGCTAGCTATAGGGTAAGGGCAGCCAAGCTAGGACTGCACAGTTCAGAGAACTCAGAGTGAGCAGAACATAAGCAACTAAAACCATAACAAAAATAAACTACAAAAGACTAAGTAGGCTCCCTGTGTTCCATCAGGGAGCAGAGATAAGGAATGAAAAAAAAAAAAATGGCAATAATGTGTTCATGGTAAAAGGTAAAATTCCATTAATTTAAAGCCATGTACAATGTTTACTGTTTACATACCCCCTTCTCTCTCTCCCAAATACACATAAATCTGTACCATATATATTAACTTGCATCATACACAGAGGGGGGGGGCACACTTCCAGAAGTGGCACAGCTAAGTGTCAACAGGGGCTGTTATCAGTAGTGGATTCAAAAGAAATGTGAACCTCTTACCAGGAAGATGAGGGCTCCACACTGGGCCTTTTGAGTTAAAATAGACAGCAAACATGGCAGTGGATCTGCATATGCGCACGAAAAGCCACCTACCAAAGATGGGTCCCACCCCGGGCCAGCTGCACTAGCCACTGCCTGTGAAAACACACTACTATGCTGTCAGGAAATGTCAATTACAACTGCTAGTAATGACATGAGAAAGGCAAAGAGAGCTATGGAGCTAACTGCTGTCCCTAGCATCATGTGGAGAAGGCTGCAAAGGACAGGAGCATTCTGACCTCAAGGGTGGGAAGAAAGAGCAGTTCTGCAGTGGAAGTTGATGGGGACAAATGCGCCCATCAAAGCTTAACGTCCATGTCTCACGACCTACTCTTGAACCCTCTTGTTCTGACTGCACAGCCACAAATGACCGTCACATTATGACACTGTTCCTTAATGATACCCAAAGGGAGAGAGCGTGCTGCACACAGCAACTACACACTTAGTCCCTGAGGTGGCAACTCCTCATTATAAATTAATATACGTACTACTGGGGACTTTTAAGAATTCGGGCTTTAAGAACACCAATTAATGTAAATGGTTAAAGACAGACAGACTTTTGGATCTCAAAAAATCAAGCCCCCAACCGCCCCCACCAAACAAAACAAAACAAAACAAAAAACAAAAACAAAACAAAACGGCATAGGCCTTGGAAACAGAAAAACAAGAACCTAAATCCTGGTTCTGCCACCTGCCAGCTGTGTGACTGCAGCTCTGGTGAGGCCTTTGGTATCAAATGATGTAGACAAGCAAGCTGCCACAGCATTCACACGCAGGCGGCCACAGAGAGGAGAGGATGACCAACCAGACGGTTCTTAATCGAAATTGGGAACTTAGATACACTCAATCCACGTGTCTCCCTCCAAGGACAAATTCAATATTAGGGTTTTGGGCAAACAACAGGACGTGGGATCTCTTGCCTTGAAGACCAGACTGGAAGATTTAAGAATTCTGGGTGCTTTCTGCCTTTCTATATGAAGCCTTTTGACAAAAACATTGATGATCTTGTTTTCTTTGTTTTTTCCTCCAGGAGAATTGATGATCTAATTTTTAAACCAGTATTCTCTGGGTTGTAGACCTCACTATTTTCTTTTCTTTGGCTTTTATTCTCTTTTATTGTATAAAAAATGTCCCTAATTTTTTAAAACTTTTCAAAAAGTTAGATAAAGCATAGACACATAAAAGATATGACTAATTTGGCAATAAAGGTTGGCTGTAAATGCATCAAGGCTCTACAGATATCAAAGGCTGAGAAAATTTGTTTTTGAAAACTTTCATTACAAAATGTTCCAATAAACTACAAGTGTTCTGCTAAATAGATCCCAAAGATTAAAGTGTAACGCACACACACATTCAAAGCCCACTGTTTCTGAGTTACAAAAAACAAAAGAAGTATACCCCCGAAACCTCTCTTGAAATGAACTCCTTTCATAAAGTAGTCACATAGCACGAACTAAATACAGTATTATATATACTCTAGTATGGCATGTCTTCCTCCAAATACAACATAAAATACTTAACGATTGTGATCAAGGAAAAAACAAAACAAAACAAAACTTGGGACAGCTGCAAAAACAAAAAAAAACCAAAATGTCTTTTTTCTAGAATTAGCTGAGGATTTAACATAAGTTTAAGTCACAGAATAGAGTTGGTCAAGACTCCTTTCACAGGCATATTAGATACTTACATTACAATTCATAGCAGTTACACAATTACAGCTTTGAGGTAGCAACAAAATGATTTTATGGTTGTGGCTCACCATAACATGAGAACTGTATTAAAGGATTGCACCATTAGAAAGGCTGAGAACCACTGGTTTAGAGGCAGAGGGCAAAAATATCATTGATATAACATCAATTCTATGTTTTACAAGAAACAGTAAGTTAGTGTTTCTGTTTTTCTATTTAAAATATGATTTACCGAGACATACGGTACATGCCTTTAATCCCAGCACTTGGAAGGCCCAGACAGGCAGATCTCTAGCAGTTTAAGACATCCAAAGTTACACAGTGAGACTTTGTAAATAAGTTAATTAACTAATTAATTAATAGATTATGCTCTAGAATCTCAGTGCTGGAGAGATGGCTCAGCAGTTAAGAACACTAGCTATTTTCCAGAGGGCCCTAGTCAATTTCCTGCATGCATGTGGCAGCTCACAACCATTTCTAACTCCAGTTCACTTGGGAATCCAACACCTTCCTCTGGCCTCTGAACACCAGGTGTGCTTGTGGTGTAAGACGTACGTGCAGGCAAAAGTGAAAATAAAATAAAATGTGCTAGAATCTTACCATGTGATTCTTTTTCCTTCATAAGTGCATCTGGCTCTTCATCTAAGAAGAAATCTGGTAACAAGGGATGGCCTGAAACAACCCCAAAAATCAAGTTATAATAATTATATAATAATGACCACAATATGGTAAGATTTGAAAACTTTTAAATAAAATTCATATTTTTGCTGGGTGCAATGGTGCTCGTGTGTAATCCCAACATCCGGGGAGGCAGAGGCAGGAGGATTCCTGTGAGTTCGAGGACAGCCTAGTCTACAAAGCGAGTCCAGTATAGCCAAGGCTACACAGAGAAACCCTGTCTCAAAAAAAAGTAATAATAAATAAGTGGGCGTGGTGGCGCAAGCCTTTAACCCCAGCACTCGGGAGGCAGAGGCAGGTGAGTTTGAGGCCAGCCCGGTCTACAAAGCGAGTCCAGGACAGACAGGGCTATTACACAGAGAAACCCTGTCTTGAAAACAAAAGAAAAAAAAATATATAAAATTCATCTTTAAAAAAAAAAAAAAAAAAAGCCTTGTCCATGGAAAGACAACTGTTAAACTATTTGATCTGATTTATTCAATTTTTTCTGTAACTCAGTTATTCTTTACTTTTATGACAAATTTTATTTTAAGATTTAATTATTTTTTATTACTTTATTTATTATGTATTTAGTTAATTAGTTTTTTGAGACAGGGTTTCTCTGTGTTATAGAGCCATGGCTGTCTTGGACTTACTTTGTAAACCAGGCTGGATCCAAATTCCAGAGATGTGCCTGTCTCTGACACCACTGCCTAGCTTTAAAAAACCTAATTTTAAAAACCTTGCTTCATTTTGCCTTCTAACAAAGTCTCACTAGATCTGGCTAGCCTACAACTCCCCATAAAGATCAGGAAACTTGCAGCAATCCTCCTGCCTCTACCTTTCAAGCACTGGTATTACAAGTACATGTGACTATGGCCATATATCTATTTGTTTGTGGGGATATATACGCATGTGTGTCCACATGTGTACCTGTGCACACCCGTGTCTCTGTGTTTGCAGAGACCGGAAGTCAACATGTATCTTCCTCTATCATTCTCCGCCTGTTGTTTTAGAAAGAGCCTCTCACTGATTCAGTTACACGGTGGCCCAGCAAGTCCCTGTCCCCCAGCTCTGGGGTTAGAAGTGTGCAAAATACACTCAGCTTTTCACTCTGAGGCTGGGTATCCAAACTCAAATCTTCATGACTGTGCAGGAAGCATTTCACATGTCCAAACCATTTCCCCAGACCCCTGCAGGCCTACTTTCTTTTCTTTTGAGACATAATCTCCCTGGGTAGGCCATGCTGGCCTTACACTCACTGCCTCCTAAATGCTGGAATTAAAGACGTGTATCACCATCCTGGCTGAGATCTGATTGGTACAAACTAACCTGTCTCTTTATTTGACTGTCCATTCGATTCATTAACCCGTTTACTGAGGGGGTGTCTAATTTCTGCAGTTCTTTTTTCTTTTTTTTCCAAGATAGTGTTTCTCTGTGTAATAGTCCTGACTGTCCTGGACTCACTTTGTGGACCAGGCTGGCCTCAAACTCACAGAAACCCACCTGCCTCTGCCTCCCGAGGGCAGTTATTAAAGGCCTGTGCCACCACCCCTAGCTTCTGTATATTTATTTTTAAACCTACCTGCCATTTGCTCACTGGCCTTCTGGCTAAGACTGACTATAAAACAAAACAAACCCTGTTCTGTAAGGCTGCTGTCTACCTGTAGCCCAGGAGCTTGTGTCCTTATTGTCCTTATAACCTGTCATCCTCATCCTCCAACGCACTCAAGATTAATTTCTTACTTGGTCCTGAGAGCAGAGGGCTGTAATTAAGGTCTTGCTTCTTAGCATCCATGTATTTGGATCTTTTCTCTTTTCATTTTTCTTTGTATCATCATGAAAACTAAGCTAAGCTATTTTTCTTCACTGGGTCTTTTCTCAACTAACAGCTGTGGTTAAAAAATAAGTTAACATCAGGGTTGTTACACATAGAAACCCTGTCTCAAAAAACCAAAAATAAGTAAGTTACCTAAGTATTATCTTAATATAAACTTTATATCTTAATATAAAATATAAGACATATACATGAGAGGCTCCTCATGAGGGTCACAGAGACCTCAAACTTGTAGGTTATCCTCCCCCACCCAGGGCAAGAGTAACCTAGTTTTTCTTATACCCTAAAATCATAGTACCTCATCATATTTGGTTCTTGATACTTGGCAGGATTTGGGGGAAAGGAGATCTTCTGCTTCTACCCCAAAGTACTAAGATTGCAGGCCACAGGCTGGGCAGTGGTGGCACACGCCTTTAATGCCAGCATTCGAGAGGCAGAGGCAGGTAGATCTCTGTGAGTTCAAGGCCAGCCTAGTCTACAAAGCAAGTCCAGGACAACCAAGGCCACACAGAGAAAGCCTGTCTTGAAAAACCAAAAAAAGAGAGGGGGGAGGGGCTGAAGTGATGGCACAGTGGCTAAGAACAATGACTGCTCTTCCAGAGGTCCTGAGTTCAAATCCCAGCAACTACAACTACACAGTGGCTCACAACCATCGACAATGCGATCTGATGCCTTCTGTCTGATGCCCTCTTCTATCATGAAGCATACCTGCAAACAGAGCCATTTGTATACATAAATAAATCTTTAAAAAGAATTTATTTTTTTTAAATAAGAATAAAAAACTACTCCTGTAGCATTTGTCATACATCTGAATAAAATCTTCACTCTGATTTCCAAGAGTAACTTTTAAACGCTTAGTTTCCTAATTTGGAAATGGATAATAACTGAAACAACCTACATTATATAATGTCAAAAGCCCTAATCTCACTTCTATTTGTTTTTTTATCCCTCCCTCTTTTTTATTTTTTCTTTTGTAGGACAGCCTGGCCTTGAACTTACGGAATCCATCTGCCTCTGCCTCCCGAGTGCTGGGATTAAAGACGTGTGCCACCACACCCGGCCTGTTTCTCATCTTTTAAGGTAGAGATGGTGTGGAGATAACGGAAAATAGCTTGTAAAAGAATATGCTCATTTTATAATCGCACAAACACACATGAAACAGGTGTGTTCACTGCATAAAATGTGGAAAAACACTTTCAACAACTGTAAGCATTACCTGGTGCAATTGCATATACATCAAAATCTTTTATGCCCTCTTCTTTTAAGATATTTTCATCAATAATAAAGTTGCCAGTAAAGCTTTTTGGTCTTTTGAAGATGGCATACGCAGCGTCTGCAATGATGTCAACTTTCCTACACTGGCTTTCCACACCAGAGCCTCCTAGCATATCCATAGCAGCAGTGTGTATGGCTGCAGAGAGAACACACACAGGACTCCATGAGACTGAGGTAGCCAGACAGGACCACTGTTGTAAAGTGCCAAGGTCAGGGAGCTCACAAAACGTTCCAGAGACACAGTCAGGGTGGGGAGGGCGACAAAGAAACACACACATCGGTTGCTCAACACAGACGGCAGTGCACAAGTCCTTCGTGAGACGCTCAGCAAGCCTCCTTCAACTTCTGATCTAGAATGTTCAAGAGTTTGTAGAGCAACCTTGAGAGTTTAAAAAGGCAATAAGAGCTAACCAAAAGGGCACTGAGCTGAAAGGTGGGTGGGCGAGTGACACTTTAAAACCAATTGGGTTTTGGCTATCTCAACACCTCTGGGCTCGGCTTCCTGTCTCTAAAATATGAAACTTCCTTCCCAATGTTTTCATCTCTGCTGTCTGCAGTAGAAAACACAGGCAAGCAGAACGGCCAGCCGGCGGCGACCCTGCTCTCTGCTGCCACTACCTAATCAGTAGCTACACCTCCCAGGCGGCCTCATCTCCTCATGCAGAAAAATCTGTTCCCAAGTGGCCTTTCCCATTCCCAAGAGTTAAGAGGCAGTCACTAATTCCCTCTCCTCAGCAGGAACCATGGAAAGATCTTGTAAGAAAAAAGAGGAAGAAAGGTGTCCCTGCCCCCAGTCCCTTCTCTGCACATGTTGAACTCATCCGAGGCAAGGTCCTGAAGGCAGGAGAGCACGGCAGTCGGTGTGGAGAGGCAACGGTGACTCCAGACAAGGCAGACAGGGAGCTAGGACACATGGTATTGGGTATCCACTCCACCAAGCAGGATGAAAAAAGATGTCACAGAGGGAGATCACATAGTCCTTACACAGGAGGGAATGACTCCCCACCCCGGCTGGAGTTTCTCTACCCCCTAAATCTACTTTCATCTCTCCTCACTCATGAATAATGCAGCACTGTCAGCTCCCTTCCCACCTCCTGAGTTACCTGACATGTTGGATTAAATGTCCTTCGTAAAAACTATGGCTTTATTGCACCTGCTTACCACCACCACCACCACCACCACCACCACCACCACCCCCCCACCCCCCACCACCTCCCCATTCCACCCCCCCCACCACCACCCCACCCCACCCCACACCACCACCACCCCATCCCACCCCACACCACCACCACCACCACCACCCCACCCCACCCCACCACCACCACTACCACCCCACCCCACCACCACCACCACCCCCCCACCCCCCCCCACCCCCCCACCACCACCCCCCACCACCACCACCACCCCACCCCACCCCACCACCACCCCACCCCACCACCACCACCACCCCACCCCACCACCACCACCACCCCATCCCACCCTGCTCATTATTAACACTCTCTTCTCTTTAAATCTTCCCAATAGCTCTCGACTGAATCTACTTGGTTCAAGCTGCCGAGCCAGGGAGTACTTGCCTACCATATGTGAGGCCTGTGTTCAAACCTCTGCACCAAAAAGTGAGAAAAAAGTCTAGTTGCTTAAATTGGCAAATTAGACCAAAGTCTGAGTTCACCCATCTGGGCTCCCACCACCCAACAGTCTAATGAATCTGAAGTGTGAATCTGAATCTGAGACACAGTGGGAAAGGACAGGCAACAACCTATCACAGCACAGCGCCCCAGCTCCCTGGCCCAGGCCCCGTGCTGCATGTGATTGACTGCCTCATGCTCCTGCTGTCCATGAAGGTCTTGCCTAGTTTTCTTCCTGCTAATCCAACATCTCCTGCAGATCACATTTCAATTTATATCTCTATCTGAAACTTTTCTTAATTATTTATTTTGCCGGGCATGGTGGCACACGCCTTTAATCCCAGCACCCTGGAGGCAGAGGCAGGTGGGTTCGCTGTGAGTTCCAGGCCAGCCTGGTCTACAAAGTGAGTCCAGGACAGCCAAGGCTACACAGAGAAACTCTGTCTCGAAAAACCAAAAAAAAAAAAAAAAAAAAAAAAAAAATTTATTTTATGTACATTGGTATTCTGCCTGCTTGTATGTGTGTAAGGGTGTCAGATCCCCTGGAACTGGAGTTACAGTTGTGAGCTGCCATGTGGGTGCTAGGAATTGAACCTGGGTCCTTTGAAAGAGCAGCCAATGGTCTTAGCCACGGAGCCATCTCTCCAGGCCCTGAAACTCTTTCTTAACTCTAACATAGCTACATGGCCCTCCTGCTGGGATTCCAGAGCACTCTGTATGCAATTCCTCAAACTGTGCACCACAAGGAGAACACTGTAAATTCAACATGTGTTATCATGTCTAGGGCCTAATGATACCACTGGCTCCTAAGTTTCTAGTAAAACACCTAAAACAAATGCCTGAGAGTCAAAGCAAAGGCGTCGGCAAAGCCTGCCAATCGTGCGGCGGTCTACCCATTACATAAGCTTGTGCAGAGAGCCTAGTTTAGATCATACTGCACACTCAACCAACATTTACAATAGTCACTGAAATCTAGGGCTGGAGAGAGGGCTCAATGCTTCAGAGCACTGGCTGCTTTCCCAGAGGTCCTGAGTTCAATTCCCAGTAACCGCATGGCAGCTGACAAATGTTTATAACTATAGTCTCATGGGATCCTATGCCCTCTTTTGGTGTGTAGATGTACATGCAGACAAAATACCCATGTATATAAAATACATGAATAAATCTTCTAAAAACTAATCACTGAAAGCTACAATGACTACAGTAAGGTGGACCCAGAAGACACTGTCTTCCTCCTCAAGTTTTCATTCTGTTAAGGAAGGCACTAGACAACCATACTTATAAACTAATCATTAAATTATGTCATAAGTGACATAAAAGATATATAGATTAGAAAAACTAATGGTGACTCCTAATCTTATAAGAATTATCATCAATATTGGTACAAATGATCGCTTCCTCTCATCAGTTCACCCTACCTCACCCGTGGAGGATTTCTTTCCAAACCAGTCATGCTGCAATGACAACAGTCCTCTCTCTACTTCTTAGATGTCACCTAATCTTGAGACTTTATATCACCATTCCCTGCTGATAATCTGCACATGCTTAGCTAACCCTCAGACTCATAAGCGCAGCTGCCTACCATTAATCTGGATGCTCCAACACAAGCCGCTAGTTAAGTTCTAATCTTGCATTCCACCTTACTCCGCGTACAGCTTTCTTCGTCTCTGTCAGACCCACTGTTCTGGTTACTCCAGCCAGAAGTCTTTCAGTCTTATCTCTCTCCTGCTGGTGCTACCTTCAGATCACCTCTCCCCACCTTTACTGCTACCATCCTGGTCTTGGCCACCAGCATCAGTGACTTTGTTATTTCAGTAACCTCTACATGGTTTTTCCTTTTGCTTCTTCAGAATCTAGCTCACCAGTCATTCCACTCAGTGAGGTGCCCATCTGGCCTTCACTTCCTCACTGATGTCAGAAGCTCATTTCCTGCTCCTGTGGCTGCACTTCCGCTGCACTGGTCTTCTCCCTGTCCCTGGATCCTGACACCAGGCATTGCCTTCTACAGGATCTTTGCACTGGCTACATCCTTGAACACTTTTCTCTCAGCAATAAGGCTAACTCCAATCACTTCCAAATCTATGCTTAAAAGCCACATTCTCAAAAAGGTGAAACCTTTCTACCCTGTTAGAAGTTAAAACCTGGCCAGGCGTGGTAGCGCACCCCTTTAATCCCAGTACTCAGAGAGAGAAACAGGAGGATTGCTGTGAGTTTGAGGCCAGCCTGGTCTACAGAGGGAGTTCCAGGTCAGCCATGGCTACACAGAGAAACCCTGTCTTGAAACAAACAAACAAACAAACAAGTGTTAAAACCTTCTCTCTTCAATAGCCGTAACATGCTAGAGACACATTATTTTCCTGATTTTGTTTTAATTTTACACGCGTTATTGCCTTCTGACATACTATCAACTCCTGTGCCCAAGGGATCCTTCCGCCTCAGCCTCCAGAGTGGCTGGGGCTACAGGCATTCATATGCCTACCCGCAACTGCCTCTTCTTAATAAGCCTTTCGGTCTGGACACTCTAAGAGAATTTGCTCAAAACACTTTTGTTGGCTTCCGTGAGACCCTCCAAATGTTCTGGTGCGGCGCTCCCATCATCGCTGCCTCTACAGAGCCAGTCACTAGTCCAAGTTAAGGCTGGAAGATGAACGGCAAGGCTGTTTGCACTGCACAGTAAACAGCTGACCTTGTTTCCCAAAACACTCAGGTGACCTAGATGTTTCCCAAGGTGTCAATGACAGGGCTGGAGAAGTAGTTCACGGGTAGAGTGCTCACCTACACACTGGGCTTGCGCATGGCGCGGAGGAGGAGGGACACACATGTAACGAAAGGATGTCTTAAGTACACACCTGTTCTGGGCCATAAGGCATTGACAGCAATTTCACCTCTAAATTCTTCTGCCATTCCAAGCACACACATAGACATGCCATACTTGGCAATGGTATAAGCTGAAAAGAAACCACAAAGAATAATAATTCAGTTGAGAAACTAATTTTTGAGTAGAAACAACCATTTTTCTGTTACTATTTTCTCCCTGAGAAATTTTTGACAGATTATTTTCACAATATAGAACATGCATGATGATTCTTTACATAGGTTAAAAATGACTCTGAACTCCTGATTCCCCTGCCTCAACCTCCCAAGTACTGGGACTGTGGTTCAGCACATTTGAGCAAATATGCTGGGGGGTTGTTTGTTTCTTTTAAGGATTTTATTAGTGTGAGTTACCTATGGGCATCTGTGTGTGTGTGCCACTGAGTGTCTGGGTAAGCCGAGCGTCAGGTGGCCCTGGGCTGGAGGTGCAGACAGTTGCGAGCTGCCTGATGTGAGGGTTAGAGACCAGCCTCGAGTCCTCTGCAAGAGCAGCTCATGCTCTTAACCCCAAATGTGTTCTGTTTTAAAACAGTTTTTTAAAAAGTAATTGACCAGAGGTGTCTTATATTGTTTCCATCCTAATGTTTCACTAACATTAATCTCTTCTTTTTCTTTTCTTGTTCCTTTTTTGAGACAGTAGACTCCTATGTACTAGGATACTGACATATGCAACCACACATAACTTTTTAAAGAATGAATGTTCTGGGCACAGAACTTGGGACACAGAGGCAGGTGGATGGATCTCTGTTAGTTCAAGGCTAGCCTAGTCTATATAGTGAGTTCCAGGATAGCCAGAGCTACACAGTGAGACCCTATCTCACAGACAAAGCAAGCAGAAAAACAAGCAAAGAATGAGAGTGAGTATTTACTGAGAAAGCTTCACTCACAAATCAACAAAACAGGTATGGTGTGGCTCAGCGGTAGAACATGTGCTCAGTATTTGTGAGGCCCTGGCTTTCAACTCCAGCACCACAAAACAGAAGAAATTGGGGGCTGGAGAAATGGCTCAGCAGTTAAGGGAGACATTCTTCTTGCAGAGAGCCTGAGTTCAAATTCCAGCACCCATGCCAGGCAGCTCACAACTGCCTCTACCTCCAGCTCCAGGGGATCTGATGCCTCTGGCCATTGAGGGCACCTGCACACTATATGCACATACACACACAGAGACACACATACAATTTAAAACATAAAGGCTTCCAATTCACTTAACCTCATCAGCTAGACCACAACTTTCAATGCCTTCCTGAATGTGTGTGCTTTAGAATAAGAACTAAATGTCTGCTACCACTTTAAGTGAGGAACAGTAACAATACACAGCTCCTGTAACCTATTACAGCCATCTTGCACCATTCCTTTGTTATGAAAAGTAAAGTAGCCAGGCTTGGAGGATAAAGTGGCAGATGAAGTGGAATTGCTCTGTATTTTAAGACTAGACTGGCTACGTAGTAAATTCTAGGCTAACTTAACCTATGTAATGATACTGTCTCAAAAAGAAAAGAGAAAAACAGTAACCAAAACCAAGCCTCTAGCTGGGCATGGTGACCCACGTCTTTAATCCCAGCACTTGGGAGGCAGAAGCAGGCGGATCGCTGTGAGCTCGAGGCCAGCCTGGTCTACAAAGTGAGTCCAGGACAGCCAAGGCTACACAGATAAACCCTGTCTTGAAAGGAAAAAAAAAAAAAAAAGGAAAGTATTTCATAGCTATTTTCATTTTGTTTTGTTTTGGTTTTTTTGAGACAGGGTTTCTCTGTATAACAGCCCTGGCTATCCTGGAACTTGCTTTGTAGACCAGGCTAGCCTTGAACTCACATAGACTCACCTGCCTCTGCCTCCCAAATGTTAGGATTACAGGCATGTGCCACCATGCCTGTCTTCATAGCTATTTTCAACTAACTTTATTAATGAATAAATTACATGTAAATAACACATCTACTGAGACATGAAAGATGGTAGAAAGTAATATCATAACTTGAGTAATGGTTACACAGGTGTGTGTGTGTGTGTGTGTGTGTGTGTGTGTGTATTTGCCAAAATTAAGTAAATCAAGCCATTAAGACTTGTGAATTGTATCAGGTACAAATTAAACTTCAAACTTTTGAATTACAGATAAATAAGAATTTACTTTGGGGATCACTGGCATGGCAAGTTTTATACCCCAATTGTGATTACGTAATGAACACACTGGTTAATGCTAACCAAATTAGCCACAAACTTATCCCCTTGGCTCACGCTTACCACAGTGCTGCTTGAACCACAGTGGGTTTAAGTTGAGGGGTGGGCTGAGGTTGAGGATATGAGCCACTTTGCTCTTTTGTAAAAAAGGAATACATGCTTTGGACCTGAAAGTGAAAGAAAACACACGTTAGGTTCACAGCTTACGTTTTAAAGTCCTTCTACAGAGCGACTGAATTTGCTCAGTGATCTGTCTAGTACATTTTGTTTAAAGACTACTTTTGTTTTCTAGAATGAAGATAATAAAAGGAACTGACTTCCGTGCTTTGAAATCATGCTTCATGTTCTGACCACATGATCTGCTTGATGGAAAAAAATAAAATACTTGTCTATATTAGCTTTATGCTGACTAAGGATGTCTTCAAACATAACTGTCTCAAATTCGCCCACCCCAACACATACTCTTAATTTTCGGAAGCAGTTTAATATACTTGACAGACAGTCATTGGTTCAAATCCTGCTTCTGACTCTATGTATGTTACTGGGTAAATCGGCTTCCTAATTCTCAGAACTGTTAGTATAAGGTGGGTAAAACCCTCTGCCATCTAGGGCTGAACCACGGATTCAGTGTATATGCTAAAAAGTTGCTATGGGTGGCATCACATGTGCTTGGTACAAAATACGATATGACTCTGAAAGCAATAGGTAATTTAGAGGCTTGGCTTTTTTTTTTCCAAGACAGGGTCTCTCTGTGTAGCCTTGGCTGTCTTGGACTCACTTGTAGACCAGGCTGGCCTCAAACTCACAGTGATCCATCTGCCTCTGCCTCCTGAGTGCTGGGATTAAAGGTGTGCACCACCATGCCCAGCTAGAGGCTTGGTTTTGATTACTGTTTTTCTTTTTTCTTTTTGAGACAGTATCATTATATAGGTTAAGTTAGCCTAGAATTTACTACGTCACCAGTCTAGTTTTAAAATACGGAGCAATTCCACTTCAGCTGCCTCCTGGGTATTGAGATTATACATATGTGCCCCCATGAGGACTGTATTTGGTTTTCTGAGACAGGGTTTCTCTATATAGCCCTGGCTGTTCTGGAACTTGCTCTGTAGACCAGGCTGACCCCAAACTCACAGAGATCTGCCTGCCTCTGCCTCCCCAGTGTTGGGATTAAAGGTGTGTGCCACCACCGCCCAGCTCTAATTTTATTTTTAACTGCTTATTAAAATACATTGTTTATTTTATTAAAGACTTATATCTAATATTTTCACAATTGTAGGTATTAAAGTCATAACATCATATAGCTAAAAACATTGACATATGTAGCTCAATTATAGTTTTATTTCATATTCAAAGATATCTAAGAGTGCCAAGCGTGGCAATACATGACTAATCGCAGCATTCAAGAGGCTGAGGCTGGGGGATTGCCAAGTTGTAGGCCAACCTGAGCTGCAGAGGGAAACCCTGTCTCAAAAGCACAACAAAAGAAATTCTTGAGGTTGGGGCTACAGTTCAGTGGTAGAGCATCTGCCTACAACGCATAAGGTATAAAGTTCAAGTCCAGCACTGAAGTTAAAAAAAAAAAAAAAAAAAAGAGGACTGTGAACTAAACCATTCTTCTTTCAGGTCAGCTGTTTATTGTTGTTGTTTCCAAATACAAAACTCTGTTACCAATTCCAACTTTTTTTCTTTTTGTATTTTTTTTTTTTTTTTTTTTGAGACAGGGTTTTTCTGTGTAGCTCTGGCTGTTTTGAAATTCACTCTGTAGCCCAGGCTGGCCTAGAACTCAGAGATTTACCTGTCTCTGCCTCCCAAGTGTGGATTAAAGGTGTGTGCCACCTGGCCCAACCAGTCCAGCATGTTTTAAAGACAATCAACACCACTATAGAGTTTTTGTGTAAACTGTTTTTCATTTCCAACAGTGTTTCACTTTTACACAAGTGAAATGAGGACAGGCAAATAATATTACAGCTGATTTTCACATTAAACTGAAACTGTACTTCAACCAATCAATAGGAAAAAAAAAAATCTGAGTCCATTCTAGCAATAAGATCAAACTACAGGCGGGCGTGGTGGTACATGCCTTTAATTCCAGCACTTGGGAGGCAGAGGCAGAGACAGGCGGATCACTGTAAGTTCGAGGCCAGCCTGGTCTACAAAGTGAGTCTAGGACAGCCAAGGCTACACAGGGAAGCCCTGTCTCAAAAACAAACAAAGAAACAAACAACCCAAGAAAAACCCAACCAACCAAACTGCACTCAGAGGAAGGAGCTCCTCTCACTTACATCACAAGCGTCAGCTTTCCTGTGACCTACTGGACAAAACCTTGCCAGCAGCACTTTGCTCGCCAGCAGTGACATCAACATGACAAATCCCATCTTACAACAAGCTCTATCTTATCCACCATAGTGAAACTCCCAGCTCCACACTTAGATATTGTGGTGGCCAGTCCAACTTAACACAAGCTAAAGTCACCTGAGAGGAGGGAACCTGACCAAGATCAGGCTGTAATTGGTGACTGATATGGGAGAACCCAGTCCACCGTGGGCGGTGCCACCTGTGGGCTAGTGGTCTTGGTTCTGTAGGAAAGCAGACTGAGACAGCCAGTAAGCAGCACCCCTCCGTGGCCTCTGCATCGCCTCTTGGCCCCACGTTCTTGCCCTGTTGAGCTCCTGTCCTGGCTTCCTTCAGTGATGAACTAGGGTGTGGAAGTGTAAGCCAAATAAACTCTTTCCTCTCCAGCTGGCTTTTGCCATGGTGTTTTATCACAGCAATAGGGCCCTAACTAGGACAAATACTACTATCATTAGCTTAATTAGATAGTAAACATACCAAGGAGATTCTAAACTCTTTATGTGTAGGTACGCTCTCCAAGAACACAGTAGGACTCACGTAAGATAGGTGCCCCTGGTGTTCACATTCATCATCAAGTCCACTCTCTTGGTAGGAGTTTCCAATGTGTTGGTCAAGCTAATAGCACTGGCGTTGTTCACCAAAATATCAATTCCTGTTTCCAAAGGAAACCGTTCCATTAAACGCAAGCCAGAGTTAATCTTTATCTCTCTCCCTCTCCCCCTTCTCTCTCTCATAAATACAAAACATTTCCCCTCTAGGGTTGATCCCTCAGCTGATTGACAAGGACATACACACATACATGCATACATGCATGCATGCATACATACATACATATAAAGCCAAACAGAAGCTGGGCATGATGGCACATGCCTATAATCCCAGCACTCAGGGGGCAGAGGCAGGCAGATCTCTGTGAGTTCGAGGCCAGCCTGGTCTACAAGCAAGTCAAGAACAGCGAAGGCTACAAAGAGAAACCCTGTCTTGGAAAAATAAATAAATATGGTCATATAGGTCTATCTCTCTCTCACACACACACACACACACACACACACACACACACACACACACAAACTGACCAATATAACAATGCCAGACTCAGTAACTCTTTCAAAACAGCATCTTCTGATTTTTCTTTCTTTCTTTCTTTCTTTCTTTCTTTTTTTTTTTTTTTTGGTTGTTGTTGTTTTGTTTTCAAGGCAGGGTTTCTCTGTGTTATCTTAGTTGTCCTGGACTCGCTTTGTAGACCAGGCTGGCCTTGAACTCAAAGATCTGCCTGCCTCTGCCTCCCAAGTGCTGGAATTACAGGTGTGCACCACCCCACCTGGCTTCACTTCTGATATTCACTGGCATGGTGCAGACACAGCCAGTTACCAGAGCTCTACGGAAAACTGCAAGGAGGCTTAGTCCTCCCTTGACCCTTAAGTCCTTCTCTCAATGGCACCAGGCATGCTGGGCCAAATCCTGCCTAGTCCTCTCCAGGACCATGGCCTTTCCAGGTACACTCGTCTCCTCTCCACAAAGTTCATCTCTTAAAGAAAAGGGCTCCTTTCTGGTCTTGGAAACTGGGGAAAGAGAATGATCTTGAGTTTCAAATCCCAAACAAAACTTTTTTAGTGACTCATATACAGAAACATACACATGTGCATACACACACATACACACCTAAAATAATCCCAATTTCTGTGTACTCTATCCAGTTTCTATGTATATGCAATATATCTTGTTTCCAGTTATATGTTTAACAAAAATAGCATTAAATGAAAATTTCAGTGAAAAGGTAAAAGTTCTCTACTTCAGGGGAAATCCTGCTATGCAGAGGGTGCTAATTACGTCTAAGGTAACACTGCTGTTTGTGACTTGTGAAGTTACAAGAACCTGGGCTAACACCAGCTGCATCCGTGAGTTATGCACCCAACTGCAGGTTCCAGCGGAAGGAAGACACCACAGTCACAACTTTCACTCCACTACACCGCCTCACTGCTCCATCTTACTAATGCTGTTCGTCTCTAACTGGGATGGTTTGTGTAACAGTTGTCACAGGTATGCAGGTGTAGGGGGAAACCCGCACCAATAGAGTCGAGAACCACCTATGGTCTCAGGCATCCACTGGAGGGTCTTACATCTATATTTTTACCGATGTTCAACATGCATTTCAGAATCAAGGGACTACCTCCGAATTTCTCCACAGCTTTTTCCACTGCATTGTTGATTTGCTGTTCATCTCTCACGTCAACAACACATGGCAAGGCCTTTCCCCCGGCTGCTTCAACTGCAGAGAAACAAACAAGCAGCATTACAATATTTAGAACTACACCTTCATTCCGACGCAATGGCAGTAGAAAGAAAAGGTTCCCGTTTCTAGAGAAATTGAGATAAATATCAAGGTCTTACAACCCTAACAGACAGGGCTGTCACACTCACTCTCTCGGGCAGCAGTGTAGATTGTGCCTAGGAGTTTCGGGTGTGTCTGGGTAGTCTTCGCAGCAATGACAATATTTGCTCCATCCTTTGCTGCTTTCAAAGCAATAGCTTTGCCAATGCCTCGGCTTGCACCTGTGATAAAGACTGTGCATCCTGCTAGCATCCTACAGAGCAAAGGTGATCTTATTAGAAATTTCATTTATACCAGCTCATACACATTTTCATGACTTCCTCTATACCCCCTAACAGCTAATAACCCTACTATATTATTATTTATAACAACTGCAGTTGGCCAATCTTACTGAGATCTGGCTAACAGAATCTGCTCAAATACATCAAAGACATGCAATTTTTTTCCCACAAGGCTGTGTGGTGAATAGAACATATGTGGAGGATATACATTCCTTAGTGGATGCGCAGAGACCAGGTACCCTTCTGTAACCACTCTCTACTCCAAGTCTCTTGACACAGAGTCTCTAGCCTACAGCAAGCTGGCCAGGGGTAATCTACGGGATACCCAGCTTTGGGACTTAAACTCAAGGTCTCAGCCTTACACAGCAAGCACTTTTACCCACAGCCTCATCCCCCAGCCCTGAGATATTTGGATTTGTTGTTGTTTGGAGAGTCTCTGCAGCACAGGCTGGCCTTGATCCCCTAATCCTTCTGCTTCTACCTTCCAAGTAATGGGAGTACAGGCACATACCACCATGCCTGTCAACAAGGCTTGTTTGCTTGCGAGTGGCAGACTGACACAGATTTTTATCATCCTTTATATTCTATAGCACTTTTCAAATTTTCTACAAATACATAACACTTGATATTTTAAAAATTCTCTTAAAAAGTAGGTAAAGAGAGAAAACCCCAAATACAGATCAACTAATGAACAGATAAATATAAGTGGTTTACTCTCAAAATGGAATAGTGTTCAGTAATGGAATGGAACGAATTACTAAGATATACCACAATACGGATAAACTAAGAAAAATAAAGTGATCATACAGATTACATCATTAAGGCTGCATTCTAAGGCCTGGGCAGAAAAGTCAACCCTGTAGAGACTCACAATCAGCAGCTGCCTAGATCAGGAGTGGGAGGGTTTAGAGCTGCCAGCTCAGGGGTAGCAGTGTCTTTCTGGTTTTAAATAGATGGTGGTGATGGTATCTTCTGTGCAGATGCAGAGCCACTAGCTGATTGCTGGAGGAATTACATCTCAGAAAAACTGCTAAACAAGCCTAAAAGGAGAACAGGCTGACTAGAAATGGCCATGATTCAAGTATCCTGACTTCCCTATCTCCCATTTCTTTCTCTATACCTTCTGTGGTAGTTTGGATTGAAAATGACACCATAGGTTCATAAGGAATGGCGCTATCGGAAGGTACAGCCTTGTTGGAGTAGGCGTGACCTCGTTGGAGGAAGTGTGTCACTGGAAGCAGAAGCTCAAGCCAGGCCTGGTGTGCCCCATTCTCTTCCTGCCAGTCAGCTGTAGAGCTCTCGGCTCCTCCTCCAGCACCATGTCTGCCTGCATGTGGCCATGCTTCCCACCGCGACAAGGGATTAAAGCTCTGAAACTACAAGCCAGCCTTAGTCACACATTTTTCTTTAGAAGAGTTGCCTGGGTCATGGTGGCTCTTCACAGCAAGAGATGGCCAAACTAATATACTTTCCATCTTAACCTTACATTTTCTACTTACTCTGCTGTTAGGTGACAACAAGAAAAGCGGTAACAGGATGGGTAGGTGACTTTGTTAAAAATGAACAGAAGGTTCCTGCTGGTCCTGAACGATTACACTGAAGTGGGACATTATAGGTGCAGGCAGGGATGGTTTTGACATAAGGAATAATCATGTATTAGCTACCTTTATGTTGCTGTGATAAAACAGAAGAGGAAAGGTTTCTGTGGTCTTCCGGTGCCAGAGAGGAAGACTCCATCCCCATCAGAGCAGGGAAGAGTGGCAGCAGGAAGCAAACTGGGAACTCACATCTTAACTACAAGCAGGAAGCAGAGAGCTCAAATTGTGAATGGTGGTTTGGTTCTGAGGCTTCATGCTTCCTCCAGAAAGGCCACATATCCTAAACCTACTCAAATAGCACTGCCACCTGGGGATCAAGGAGTCAAAACTCTGTGCTTACAGGGAACACTGTCATCAAATCATCATAACTCACTTTGATGGGAAGAATCCAAAGCAGAGAAGTGTAAAAGAGGCATAATTAGTAAAATATAGTAAACATGCCAAAAGCATGTAAAATGAGCATAGAACGCCTAAATAAAAATAAGGAATGGAGAGCTAGAGAGATGGCTCAGTGGTGAAGAGCACTCACTGTCTTGCTTTTCCAAAGGTCCTGAGTTCAATTCCCAGCAACCACATGGTGGCTCACAACCGTCTATAATGTGATCTGGTGCCCTCTTCTGGCCTGCAGGTGTACATGCAGACAGAGCACTCACATCAAAAAGTAAATCTTAAGAAAAAGAAAAGAAGCCAAGGCAAGGTGGCGCATGCCTTTAATCTCAGCACTCAGGAGGCAGAGGCAAGCGGATCTCTGAGTTTAAGGCCAGCCTGGTCTACAAAGCAAGTCCAGGACAGCCAAGACTGTTATGCAGAGAAACCCTGTTTCGAAAAACCAAAAAGGGAAAAGAAAAAAAAAAAGAAACAATGGTGTATTGAAGTGGAAGTTTTGGGTTTCTTTTAAAACCTCAGCTGTGTCATGTGATATTTTTCTAGAAGCTGTCTTGTGAGAGGGCACATGATGTTTTTCTGGAAGCTGTTTTGTGAGAGGGCACATGATGTTTTGCTGAAAACAGATGCGTACAAGGGTGCATGATGTTTAGAAAGACTGTAGCTAGAACCCCACAGACAGTGAGGCGACGCTTTTGCACTGTTTGCCATGCAATGCTTTGCTGCTCTTCACTTCATGGAGAGAAACGCAGCAGAGAACTTCCTGTGATACTCCAGCTGTTCTGGCTGCTTCCAATGACTGTGCAGATTTGGCGGAGCCTTGCTGTTTCTGCTGGATCATGCCATCGCTACTAACCCAAAACTTGTACTTTTTGTTTCTTTTTTGTTTGTTTCGAGACAGGGTCTCTCTGTGTAGCCCTAAGTGTCCTGGACTCTCTTTGTAGACCATGCTAGCCTTGAACTCACAGAGATCCACCTGCCTCTGCCTCCCAAGGGATGGTATTTTTTGTTTCTTTGCTTGAGTTTTGTCTGTTGGAGTTACAATAATATGTAATTGAAAGGCAGATCTCTGAGTTCTGGATCAGCCTGATTTACACAATTGAGTCAGGGTAGAAACCCCAGCTGATAAGATAAAGCTGCTTTCTGCAGCCCCTGCTGCAGGAAAAAGTGGACAGTTTAAGATTTTCTGGGCGGGAACTTCCTGCTGATAAACTGCTTCACAGAGACAGTCTAGGATTCAAAATGACAAAATTTTCCTTAAAGTTACTATGTAAGTTCCTTTTTCTTTGTTGTTTTTGTTTGTTTGTTTGTTTTGTTTTGTTTTTCGAGACAGGGTTTCTCTGTGTAGCCTTGGCTGTCCTGGACTCGCTTTGTAGACCAGGCTGGCCTCGAACTCACAGCGATCCGCCTGCCTCTGCCTTTTAAGTGCTGGGATTAAAGGCATGCGCCACCATGCCCGGCTTTTTTGTTTGTTTGTTTGTTTGTTTTTAAGTTCCTTTTTCTTAATAATGGATTACATGTCCTTACTGAACTAAAGGATGGATACACATCAATCTCAGGTTTATGTTAGGAGAAATGTCACATTGCTCTGAAAAGGCCAGCCACTCTCCCTAGCAAGTGCGGCTCCCACTGGAGAACTGGTGCCAAAGGGCATTTTGGCCTGAGAGATATGTTCTGTTGGTCAGTGTAAGGATGCAAGGTTAGGCTGGGAGACAAACATGCAAGCTGCATGCCTCTCACGTCAGTAAGATTTTGAGTGCTGACCAGTTGAGCCATCAGACTGCTCTGGAAGCTGGCTTATCCCTTTAAACATAAGACATTTTTGGGGGTGGGGTAGGGAACAAGAGGTGGTCACGTGCGATGCAGAGACACACAGGGAACCATATAGGTGGCAAAGTAGATGCCAGCCTAGATAGGTTTTAAATTGTCAAAGGCTCTAACATATATGTTTACAAGGCGGAACCGTCCATCCCATGTAGAGGAAAGGGGGTGGGGTGAAAATAGCTGAAACAAACATAAAAACCCAGGTACAAGATGCCTAGGGTTATGCTTAAACTGTGAAATTTAAAAAGAGTTTATATAAGGTTTATTTATGCCTTCTCTACTGTGAATGGCAACTGGCTTATCTCTTTAAACAGGAGGCCTTCTCACAGGAGACAGGTGGCTGCTTGGCCTAACACAACAGGTGCCCGAGAGCCCAGCGAGCCCAGAAGAGGTTATTTAGATCTATTCAACCTTGCTTTGATTTCAACATGATAATGGTAACATACATCCCCTTTGAGAGAGGTCAAAATAAAACAGGCCCAGGTGAAAAGGAGACTGCTAAATCATATCAGTCTACACTTCTATGACTTCAAGCTGCAGAACAAGCAGGTAACATAATTTGCTGATCCCTTCGCTCTAAGAGTGACTTAGACATCAAAGTGTCTCGAGCCAGGACTTCAGCTGTGCACGGCCAATAAGTCTTTGGCTGGGGAACCCTCGGAACTTATCATGCCATTCTTTTAAATAGCATAGATAAAAATCAGGCAGCTCATAATGAGCCACTGCTGTAGCTCCAGGGAACCTGACAGCCTCTTATCGCCTCCATGGGCACCGAACACTCATGATGCACACACACATAAAGACAAGATGCAAATACAGAGAAAGAGATGTTAACTATTAAGTATTCACATCAAAATGCCTGTGAACTATTGATTTACAGGGCTTATCCCTTTGTCTGGAATACAGCTGGACTGGATCCCAGTAGGATAAAGGGCATGCTCCTCCTCACCCAGAGCCCAGGGCATTGGCAGCAGGAGTGGCAAAGGCAGCCAGCCCTGTCCAACTAAGAAGGTCCTCAGACTGCAGAACACCAGGACCAGAATGCCAATGGCAAGGCCATTCTTCTTATTGTCATGGCAAGTAACTAAAATTTGCAAATGCAGACATAGCGCAAATGTTGATTTACTAAGAGTCCCTCAAAATCATAGTAAATGTGATGAAATTTTTAACCATTAAGAAAAAAAAAATAATAATAACAACTTCTTTTAAAAAATTCTAGCAAGTGTCAAGTTCTGATGTTTCAAAAACTAAATACCCAAGAACAGCTAGGAAGAGTCTAAAATATAATCCGAATGAGGAGAATTGGCTTTTCCAGATTCTTAGTTTATAAATATAGAGTATTTTAAATTATTTGACTCTAACACATAAAAGGACAGACTAAGTAACAGCGGATAGAGTCTAGTAAACAGATCCCTATGCACACAAATTCTTCATTTATGATAGTGGTAAAAGTACGGCAGGAGAAAAGAGTTAATGATTGGGTTAATTTGGCTGTGGTAATGAAAAAGCCATGTCAATCAAAATGAAGTAGGCTTCCTAACTTAACTTTCCAGGCCAAAATAACTCTCAGGTGGATGAGAAAAGGTGACTATAGTACATATATATACATATTTGTCATAAAATATGAAATATTTATTAAAAGTATAAAAGTAAGGGATGAGGGGGTTAGGTCAGGAGAACTTGTCTACAGCATGTGAATCCCTGAGTTTAATCCCTGGCATCACAAAGGTAGACACTAGACAGTAAGACTATAACATATTAGAGAACCGCCTTAAATAAAAGGTCTTAGTAGAGTGTGGGCTTCTGGACATGTCACAAAAACAAGACAGCCTTCAAAGAGCAGGGTGGTCATTCTGATTTTGTAAAAGCATATTTATGCATGTTCAATAAGCACCATAGTCAAAACCAAATGCTTTAAAAAAAAAAAAAAAACCCAAAAGATACGTGTGACATAGGATGCAGTATAAAACTTCTCAAATAAATATGCGAGTTCTCAGAGATCAATCAAAAATCGTCATGCTGCTAGCTCTACCGGGGCCAAGGAACCGAAAAGGCACTTGCCTAACGGGCCAGGGATTCTGTCCCAGGTCTCACAATGACACAGTGACAAACGCACATTATTGATTAAAGCAGGTAAATAAAAAGATACAGATTTGGCTTTAAGCCACACTTCCCCAGTCTCTCCTCAGCTGTCCTATTGGACTGGACAATCCTGCTGACAGGGGCTTCTTTTTCTTATTATTTGTAAGTGGTTTACATTTATCTAGTGGCTGCAGTCTCTTATTGGCTTAGCATCTCCTTTTTTTTTTTTTTTTTTGGTTTTTCAAGATAGGGTTTCTCTTCGTAGCCTTGGCTGTTCTAGACTCACTCTGTTAAGCAGGCTGGCCTAGAACTCACAGAGATCCGCCTGCCTCTGCTTCTGCTGGGAATTCAGGCATGCGCCACCACACCTGGCTAGCATCTCCTTTTGACTGTGGTGCTCGCAGTCTTCTCAGATAGACAAATTATCTCACCTTCACTAGTGAAAAAATAAATACAAATGTTAACTTTAATGACATTATCATTGCGCCCCCCCCCCTTAACTTGTATTATCCAAATACTTTATTACTTCGTCTGTCTACTTATGTATTAGGGTTATTTTAACTACTCTAGTTTTATAAACTATTCAAATATCTGGAAAAGCCAATTTGCCTCGGTTTTTCCCCTGCCTATTCTTAGGTATTTAGTTTTTCAAACTTTAGAACCTGAAATTGAAGGCCGAGCAGTGGTGGCGCACACCTTTGATCCCAGCACTCAAGAGGCAGAGGCAGGCGGGTTGCTGTGAGTTCGAGGCCAGCCTGGTCTACAAAGTGAGTCCAGGACAGCCAAGGCTACACAGAGAGACCCTGTCTTGGAAAAAAAAAAAAAAAAAAAAGAACCTGAGATTGGCTAAATTGAATTCAGTGCTCTCATTCATGCTTTTGACACTGCAGTCCTTTTGGTGGTAAAAACCTATCTGCCTTTGCAATATCAAAATTTAAAATGTATATTCAGTTTGATCCAGCAATTTCACTTTGAAGAATTTATCTTAGATGGTACATTCATCTATGTGTAAACAGACACATAGAAGACGGACAAGGAAGCCAGGCATGGTGGCACACGCCTTTAAAACCAGCACCTGGAAGGCAAAGGCAGGCAGATCTCTGTGAGTTCGAGGCCAGCCTTGTCTATTTAACAAGTTCAAAGACAGCCAGGGCTACACTTAAAACAAATGGAGTCTACAAAGCCAGTCCAGCCAAGGACAGGCAGGCCAGGACATCCAAGGCTACACAGAGAAACCCTGCTAGAAAAAACAAAACAAAACAAAAGAATAATGGAGGCAAAGATGGAAAAACAACGCCAACAAAAGGATAACAAAGTAATGGAAATGATTTAGTACCCAACAACAGGGAACAGGTTAAGAAAATGATGGTCTTCAATAATAATCTGGAGACATTAAAGAGGACAAGGACGTGGTGCACTAGAAACCTATGTATACCCCACCCCCAGGACATGTCAGGAAAAAACAACAAGCCCAAAATGGAGTTTGCTACTATTGTCTAAAAAAAAAAGGAGGGTGTCCCTGTAAGGTGTTTAAAAAAAAAAAAAATATATATATATATATATATATATATATATATATATATATATATATATATATATCTATGTGTGTGTGTGTGTTTATATTTTCACTTATACCCTTTTGAACTATTTAAATCTTTTAGCTGTCTATATGTGTCAAGCTGGTTAACATAATGGACGTGTCACTCCACTTAAGATACTCAAATTTCATAGAACATAGTAGACCTTGCTTAGTTTGGCAGGGACTAAGTGGGGCAAAAAGAAATTGGAAGAACAAGCTGGGCAAGGTGACTCACCCTTCTAATCCCAGCACTCAGAGAGGCAGAGGCAGGAAAAGAGCTGTGAATTCAAGACCAGCCTGATCTACAGAGTGAGTTCCAGGACAGCCAAGGCTGCACAGAAAAACCCTGTCTCGGAAAATAAGAGAGAGAAAACGTAAGAACATTGTTTAATGGCTATTTGTTTTGACTTTTCAAAACCCGGGTGACAGGCTGCACAACCGTGTAGATAAATATACGGGCTTTTGCGGGGGGAGGGGGGTACAGACAGGTTCTCTCTCTGTAGCCTTTGTTGATCTAGCACATTCACTGTGTAGACAGGGTAGCTTTGAACTCAATAGATTCTTCTCCCTCTTCCTGGTCAGGGATTAAAAGAAGGTGCCACTGATCTGTCTAGGCTGGGGGTAAATACACTTAAAGTTAAAAAAAAAAAATTCCGTCCAAAAGATATTCGTATTGTAACATTTTTAACTCGCTATTAACCTGAAAAGCATTTTCAAGACACCCCATCCTTTTATTATTTTACAATCAAGCAAACAGAACATAATAGAAAAGCTAAAGTCACTAACTACCCCAAGCGACCTTTCACCTAGAAGCTGAAAACTCTCACGATGCCAAGCTAATGACAAGGACGTGAAGGTGGCAGGGACACCGCTGCGCCTCCCCCCATTATATACAACTTTGGGTCCCTGTAGCACATAACTTTGGGTTCCAGTGCACGCGCAGGTCCCAGCGACTCAACTCCTCTCCGCGAACCGGAGTTCCGGAGAGCGCGGCAGCTCCACGGTTCCTCCCCGCGCCCGCCGGGTAGCGCGGGCAACCTCGCGACTCGCCCCCTCCCGACTCCGTCCCCTTACCCGGTGTTGGGCACCATGACCTTCGCGGCTCAGAAAACTTGGTGGCAGTGGGACCGCGGCGAGCTGTGAGTGACAGGCGAACCTTCCCTCCGCATGGAGCCGCGCCCCTTGCCTCTCCCCGAGACCCGCTCGGGAACCGGCTCACCTACAGAACCGAGATCGCAGAGTGCGCCTGCGCCCGCTGGGCGCTGGGCGGGTCTTTCCACGGTTTCACAAACAACACCCAGGAAACCACCGCTCAGCGCATGCGCTTTGGAAGACACTCCGCCCCGCCCCTCTCCCGGGTCTGGTGGTGACAATCGGTCTCTCCCGAGGGTCGCCGGCATGTCCAGAGCATCAGTCCTACGTAGGCTTTTCCTCGCTGGCCGCATCGGCACGCCACGGCTCCGAGCCAGCAGGATGGCCGATTGAGGGGCACACCGGACGGGCTTGCGGTTGCTGGGCGTCGTTTTTCCCTGCCCGTCCTCGAGCTAGGGCGCTCGCTTCGAGGAACGCTTATAGACATCCTGAAAAATGTTTTTCCAAAAGCTGATCAGCGTCGCGTTCTCACTGCCAACGAATTTGGACTTAGCCAGCCTGACCTCCAGGGTCCGGAGATAGCTGGCGAGCTTCTGGGGGACATCTTTGCAAAGGTCACCCACAAGAAGCCAAGTTTGGAGAAGGAATTCTTAGTCTTGAAATGAATACTGGAATGAGGTGGATTCTGGGATTCAGTTTCGTTCTTGGAGTTCTACCTAACACAGCGCCTCTGGAAATGAAATTGTTTTGTATTTTGTACCGGTAGAAAAAGATGTTAAGGAGATTGTTGTCTGGTTCAAGAAACTAACCTAAGATAGGTATGTACTCTCCCATTTGTCACAGGCTCTAACTGGACCTGTGGCTGTTTGCTCTTTTATCACCTTGACCGTCATCTGTTGACGCGTGAGTTTGTGAGCTATGATAATGATTCTTTGAGACTCCAGAAGAATATACTTATTCAACAAATACGAGTACCTCTTAAGTGACTTACTTGAGGGACACGGTCTCTGCCCTTACATAGGAGATGCGAGTAGCCAGTCTGTCTTTGTAAATTACAAATGTTTCAGAAAACCAGAGACAGATGAAATGTGCCATTTGCTCTTGGCTGCTTTTACTGAACGGTCTGTATATTTGTCTGGTAACAATCAGTTCTCAGTAGTGAGATGACCTTTCTCCATGAGTCTAAAGTGTTTCAGACTTTTGAAAGTTTTAGTGTCCTAGGTCTCTTTCTTCAATAATGTCGCATTTCCATTTGTTGCAGGCGGATCGCTGTGAGTTCGAGGCCAGCCTGGTCTAAAAGCAGGTCCAGGACAGCCAAGGCTACACAGAGAGACCCTGTCTTGAAACAAACAAACAAACAAACAAACAAACAGAGAGAGGAGGAAGATAGAGCTCAGCTAAGACTCAAATTAAAAGAAAAAAAAGTTGTGAATTTTTCAGTCATAAAAACTGGCATTTTGTAAACCCAACACCTAGACTTGCGTTATTTGGAAGGAGTGGTCATCTGTGAAAAGTAAGTTTATTCCTGAATTATTGGTGGTAATTTTTCTAGGCAAATGTTTATAGGTGTTTTGCCTATTTGCATGTCTGTGCACCTCCTGTGTACACTGCCCGAAGAAGCCAGAAGAGGGTGTCAGGATCCCTGGCACTGGAGTTACAGCTGGTAGTTAACTGCAGTTGAGTGCTGGGGAATTGAACCCTGGATCCTTTGAAAGAGCAGCCAGTGCCCTTAACCATGTAACCATCTCTCTAGCCCTAAATTAAATCTTTAAGTAGCAATAAATAAATAAAAGGCATGGCTGAAGCGATGGCTCCATAGCTAAGAGTGAATGCTGCTCTTGCTGAGGACCTGGGTTCGATTCCCAGCACCCACGGGACTTACAACCACCTGCAACTACAGCTTCAGGGGACCTGACGCCTCTGCTCTCCATAGGCACCCCACACGTGCGTGCACACACGCAGAAACACACACATACACACATAAATATAAGTAGCCAGGCATGGTGACACATACCTTTGACCCCAGCACTCTGGAGACAGAGGCAGGTGGCACTACATAGTGAGACCCTGTCTCAAAGAACTTAAATAAAAAGCAATTAAATATTTTGACTGCTATTAAAGTGTGATTTGGAGTTATCCACTAGCCTTCAGGAGGCTGAAGCCAGCCTAAGCTGCATAGTAACACCGTATGTCAAAACAAAACAGAAACAATGCTAGCAGTTGGGAGTGGCTAAGGAAGACGAAGGGGTCTTGTTGATATTAGGGGATGGGCTTCCAAGATGAGCGGTTTTGGTTTAGACTTGAGGAAGATTTCTTCAAGCTGCAGTGTGACGAGTAGGCTCGAGGAAGACAGAGGCACAGACGCCTATAACGTCACGAATAAAAACATGTTAGACGATGTAACCTAAAGCAGTCATGGTGTGGAAAGGTTTATTTAAGAAATAGAACCAACAAAATTTAACTAGTGAATATAGGTGGAGAGAAGAAGAGAGATGGGGTCTGGGTTGACTGCCAAATTTCTGTTGTAAATTCCTGGGAATATAGTGATACCATAAACAAAACTGGAAATACAGGAGCAGGAGCTCATTCTATGGCTGGGCACTTTCCCCTCCCACCAAACATCTGTTCCTTCAACGGCAGTAATACATTTTGAAATGAGATTAAGTTCTTGCCAGTGGTATAGCCGCAGAAGTTAGACAACTTCTGTAACACCAGTATGGTTCAGACAAACTTGCCCCCAACACACACACACACACACACACACACACACACACACACAGAAAGAGAGAGAGAGAGAGATTGAGATTCATTGTGTTTGAGCCAATAGGTCATGCTGTTTAGGAAAGTCGTGAAAGGAACCTTTAGGCAGCGGGACCCCTCTGGAAGAGGTGAGGCACTGGGATACTGGATTTGAGGGTTACAGGCTGACTCTCCTTCTCTCCCAGACCCCCTGTTCCTGATGGTCTAGATGATGTAACTGGCCACCTCATGCTCCTTTTGCCCCAGCTGGGAGCCTCTCCTGCTCCTGTGTTTTCCCCCAACAGTGCGTCAAAAGAAATATTTACTCCTCTAAGTTGCTTTGGTCAGATATTATTTTGCCCTAGGAACAAGAAGAGTGACTGACCTACTTACTTAGCAAACAGAGCTGTGCTGCCCTCCATCTCTTTCTCCTCCTTCCTCCTCCCTGTAGGCTGGGACATGGATGTAGACCGTAGCTAGATTCACACAAATGCAGATAAAACCCTCAGGACCGTCATTCTCAAACTTCAACATGTGCCAGAATCACCTGCAGACCTTTTGGAAACACAGCTGGCACGAGGTGACAGGTCCTCAAAAACCAAACGTGGGGGCTGGAGAGATGGCTCAGAGGTTAAGAGCACCGTCTGCTCTTCCAAAGGTCCTGAGTTCAATTCCCAGCAACCACATGGTAATTCACAACTATCTATAATGAGATCTGGTGCCCTCTTCTGGCCTGCAGGAGTATGTGCAGGCAGAACACTGTATACTAGATAAATAAATAAATCTTTTTAAAAAAAAATAAGTAAGCCGGGCGGTGGTGGCGCATGCCTTTAATCCCAGCACTCGGGAGAGTCAGGCAGATCGATGTGAGTTTGAGGCCAGCCTGGTCTACAAAGCGAGTCCAGGATAGCCAAGTCTACACAGAGAAACCCTGTCTCGAAAAATAAAAAATAAAATATTGCTGTATGACTCACTAAGTCTAACTCCCAGCAAGTTAAAGCGAGGTTTGCACACCTATATTGGTAGCAGCACTATTTAAAATAGCCAGAAGGTTACAAGTATCTGTTCTTTGGTGGGAAGGATAAGCTAAGTGTGCTACGTGCATACCATGTAGTAGCACTCAGTGTTCTTTGTTTCTTTGAAGCAGAGTCTCTCTATGTAGTCCTGGATGTCCAGGAACTCACTATGTAGACCGAGCTGGCTTCGAACTCACAGTGCTCCTCCTCCCTCTGTCTCCCAAGTTCTGGGACTCGAGGCATGCACCACTGCTCCCTGTGGGGAATCATGGTCCAGCTGCCTGGAGAGGCATGGCTTCTTCAGGTGACAGTCTGTGGACTCCTGGGGCACTGTGTGCCTTCAGACCAGAGAAACTGAGCAGTTCCTCAGGCAGTGAAGCATTCAGGCAGATTTGTGTTTCTCTGCAGGTTCCCTCAGAAGCCAAGGAAGCACAGAAGCTTGACAGGACAATTGGTCTTAGTAATCTTGTGGACCCTGCAAAGCTTGCAAATGTCAGTTTATCCTGGTAGCTACCATAGTATTGATTCTAGTAATCTGCCTTTATATTCTGTTTCTTATAAAGGTATAAAAAGTCTGATTGCTCTCAGTGAACTTGTCGCAGCTTCAGTCTTGTTGTGGCCACACAAACCCAAGCCTGGCTTAATCTCTCCATGTCCATATCAGGTAACTTTATGCACTTACAGGTGATACCTGAACAGAGACCTGACATATGAGAATTTAAGAAAAAGAAAAAGTTAAAGTGAAAGGTGAGAAACTCCTGGGTTGTGGTGCACACAGAAGTATAAGGCAGGAGAATTAACTACAGGAAAAAATATGGGACTGGCAGGGTCAACAAAATGACATTTGTGTGCAGAAGTTCTGCCAACTTGTTGCTGGGGTAAGGCGAAAAGAAAAACAGGAATAAAGTTGGGCAGTGTTGGCGCACGCCTTTAATTCCAGCACTTGAGAGGCAAAGGCAGGCACATCTCCGTGAGTTCGAGGCCAGCCTGGTCTACAGAGTGAGTTCCAGGACAGCCAGGGCTGTTACAGGAAAACTCTGTCTTCAAAAACAAAAAACAAAAAACAAAAACGAGCCTTTCTGGCGGTGACAACCTCCCTACGAGAACATGCCTCTTGCAAAGGATCTCCTTCATCCCTCTCCAGAAGAGGAGAAGAGGAAACACAAGAAAAAGCACCTGGTGCAGAGCCCCAACTCCTACTTTATGGATGTCTAGTGCCCAGGCTGCTATAAAATCACCACAGTCTTTAGCCATGCACAAACAGTAGTCTTGTGTGTTGGCTGCTCCACTGTTCTCTGTCAGCCTACAGGAGGAAAAGCAAGGCTGACAGAAGGATGCTCCTTCAGGAGGAAGCAGCACTGAAAGTACCTAATTCAAGATGAGGGGGAAACCACCCCAATAACACATTTTGGATCAAAAAACAAAAACGAACAAACAAAACAAAACAAAAAACAACAACAACAAAACAGTAATAAATGAAAGTGACACAGTTGAAATTAAAAATGAAATGGATCAAAAAATAGAACTAACTTGGGAAATAGAAGAAAAATTAAAACCTAAAGATATATTATCTAACCGGGTGCGTTGGTGCACTCCTTTAATCCTAGCACTTGGGAGGCAGAGGCAGGCAGAGATCCGTGAGTTCGAGGCCAGCCTGGTGTACAGAGCTCTAGTGTCTCCCTCTGTGATGAAGTTGACTGTTTTCCTCCTCCTTGTGCTGGCTTTGCCCCCTACAACCAGCTCCAATTTCCTCCTAAGCCCTGTGCCGCAAGTGCAGTTCCTGATAGCATGGAAACTTGTTCATTGCTTCACTTCCTCTCTTACTGAAGTTGTTAGGGAGGTTTCTCGTCTCCTTCAAGAGAATTAACTCCTTTTAAGTCACAGTACAGGTCCCACAGGCAAGAGACTTTGTATGGAGCCTGAGATAGGAAGAATGTTCTCTTTCACGTGAGTGAAGTGCCCAAGCCTGATAACCACAGGCCAATGAGTTAAAAGCTATATACCCATTTCATTTAACCACTGTTGTTTTTCTTTTTTTTTTTTTTTAAGATTTATTATTATGTATGCAGTGTACTGCCTGCATGTACACCTGTAGGCCAGAAGGCATCAGGTCACATTACAGTTGGTTGTGAGCCACCATGTGGTTCCTGGGAATTGAACTCAGGACTTTTGGAAGAGCAGGTGGCGCTCTTAACCACTGAACCATCTCTCCAGGCCCTGTTGCTGTTTTTCAAAACAAGGTTTCTTCGTATAATCCTGGCTGTCTTGGAAGTAGCTCTGTTGACCAGGCTGTCCTTGAACTCAGAGATCTGCCAGTCTCTGTCTCCTAAGTACTGAGATTAAAGGTGTGCGCCATTTCATTTAAGACTCTCAAGGTTCTTGTTTGTTTGTCTGTTTCTCTGTGTAGCCTTGGCTACAAAGGACTCCCTTTGTAGACCAGGCTGGCCTCAAACTCACAATGATCTGCCTGCCTCTGCCTCCCAAGTGCTGGGATTAAAGGCGTGCGCCACCACTGCCCGGGCCTCATTAAGGTTCTTACGTAGGCTTGTGCTCAGTATAAACCAACTGCTCCTTTTACAGTGTCTCCCCTTGATTCTACTTCTGGGGATGCTTTTGTTCCTTCTGACTGGAGGGTCTTAGCAAAGCTCATCTTACTGAGGGTGAATATTTACTGTGGAAGACTGATCATTCAGGACTATGTCAGGACCAAGCTACTAAAAATCAACAAAATAATGTGCCCATCATTTTTGAAATGTTAGTTGGATGAGGCATGTATAGTGATGCTCAACGACAGATTGCACATCCTCCTGAGGCTTGTGGACACAACTGTTGGCATAAGTTATCAGATTCTAGAAGAAAGACAGAGGAACTTCTCATGATCAGACAGGGGCCTGAGGAGCCATAGGGAGATTGTGTGCCTTGTCTTTGCAGGCGGTCAGTTGCCTGATGGTTGATGGGGAGGCAGGGAAGATGCTTGTTAAACAACTAGCATGTGAGGATGCTAATGGTGCACGGCACACTGCCATCCATCCTGTTTTAAAGAAAGGAGATAGTAATGATTACAGCTGCCCCTGTGCTGTTCCTGGGCTTTCAGATACCCAAGAGTTAACTCTGGCTACAGCCCTCCAAAGGCAGACAGCTCCTCAACTATTGGCAGTCATTCAACAAGAGATAAAAGGAATAAACAGAGGCAAATAGCTCAACTTTATGTCAAATATATGTTATCGCTTTGAAGAGAGCTGGAAAGTTGTTCCTCTTGCTCTCATTACACATTATATGGATGGCATTCTGCTTTCCGATGGAAAGAATAGAATTCTGGAAGATAATATTTGCTGAAATAAAAATTGGATTAGCCCATTATGGATTGGTTATAGCCCCTGAGAAAATTCAAAGTACTACTCCAATCTTATATTTAAGGAAATTGATAGAGTCTTCAGCAATCAGTCCTCCAAGAGTAAAGATTAGAAAAGACACCTTAAGAACTCTTGAGTGGCCAGGCATGGTGGCACACGCCTGCAATCCCAGCACTCAGGAGGCAGAGGCAGGTGGATCGCTGTGAGTTTGAGGCCAGCCTGGTCTACAACTTGAGTAAAGGACAGCCAAGGCTATGCAGAGAAACCTTGTCTCCGAAAAATAAATAAATAAATAAATAAATAAATAAATAAATAAAACATTTTTAAAAAACTCTTGAGTGGGAGTTGAAGAGATGGATCACTGGTTAAGAGCACTGTCTGCTCTTCCAAAGGTCCCAGGTTCAATTCTCAGGACCCACATGGCGGCTCACAACTGTCTGTAACTTCAATTCCAAGGGATCTGACACCACTGTACATAAAATAAAAATTAAATAAATTATATATTAAAAAAAAGAACTCTGAGTGATTTGCAAACACTGCTAAGGGACTTAAATTGAGTCAGACCTATGTTGAAATTTTCCACACTACAACTTCAACCTTTATTTTATGTTTTTTTTTTCCAGACAGGGTTTTCTCTGTGTGGCCTTGGCTGTCCTGGAACTCACTGTGTAGACCAGGCTGGCCTTGAACTCAGAAATCTGCCTGCTTCTGCCTCCCAAGTGCTGAGGTTAATGGCGTGCACCACCACTGCCTGGCTATTTTATGTTCTTAAGGGAAATCCTGGTCCTTCATCTCTTAAGGAACGGGCTGAACCTGCACATGTAGTGTTACAAAAGGTGAGAAGTGCAGGTTGGAATGCTCGGCTTCAGCGCATCTCAAGTCCCTATGCTGTTCCTGCATCGTTAGCTGTCCCTTCTCCCAGCATCCCTACGGGAGTGCTCTAGCATGGGGACCAGTAGAACGGATACATCTTTCAGTCCAAAAGTGGTGATCATGCTGTTGTGACAGCGTGATCTGGAGCTTTGTATTTGATTGTTAATTATTTTGCTCCCCAAGGTCTGGCTGCTGCACATTCTCACATACACCTGTCCTTGTTGTGTAAACCTTAACCTAACTTAGAGTTGATTGGTTAATTAAAAAAAAAAAAAATGCTGAAGTCTGGGCGGGGCAGATGTAAGGGGAGGAGCTAGGGTTCAAGGGCTATGGGGACGGATGGATGGTGGGAGAGCAGAGACAGGTAGAGGAGAGAGAAGGAAGCAGAGTAGCCAGGGGATGGGAAAAGAAACAGGTGGCCATGAGTTATCCCTGAGGCTCAGTGTGGAGAGAAGCAGCCCGGATGGAAAGCACAAGCAAGTATTTATGGAATTAAGGATGGAAGTAGCCCAGATAAAAATTAACAGAGTGATTGACATGAGGTGTGGGGCTGGGAGGTAAAAAGCAGTTTAAGGGTTAGTATCTGCCCAGCCCCAGGTTAAATAAGGCTTATTTAAAATACAACAGGTGTCTGTGTCTTTTATTGATTTGATAGTGGGTTAACTAAAACCGCCATAATAGTTATAGGTTTCTTAATAGTAAACATTAGCCATTTTTATTTACTACGACACTATATTGGTTTATGACTGTTGAAATGATGATTCTAGCTAGACAGATCTCAAAACAATTATTTGAACAAAAGCTAACAAAAATTTGTATTATGATAAAAAAAATCAGAAGTTTTAATAACTACTTCAGATGACTTGTCACTGTCTTTGTTGAATAGCCCTTTCAAATTGATAATCATTTTCTTTCCAGTAAACTTACTATGCTAGGACAGTGGTGACCCACGCCTTTAATCCCAGCATTTGGGAGGCAGAGGCAGGCAGATCTCTGAGACCAACGCCAGCCTGGTCTACAGAGTGAGTTCCAGAATAGTCAGGGCTACACAAAGAACCCCTGTGCTGTAAAAAAAAAAAAAAAAAAAGGCATGCTAGTCTGTGTCTTAAATGTACTAGGTTTCAGAGCCGGGCGTGGTGGTGCACGCCTTTAATCCAGCACTTGGAAGGCAGAGGCCGGTGGATCACTGTGAGTTCGAGGCCAGCTTGGTCTACAAAGTGAGTCTAGTACAGTCAAGGCTACACAGAGAAACCCTGTCGCAAAAAACAAAAACAAAACAAAACAAAAGTACTAGGTTTCATCTGAGACCCTGTGCACAAGTAAAAGGTGGTGAGAGTGCCCTGGCGCCTACAGATGCCTCCCTGATGTGTGCTTACCCAGGTACAACAGATGGAAACACACAGGATTCACATTCCTTCCCCTCCAAATGTGTATTCCGATTCACAGCACACAGTCCTGGCAGTGCCGGTGTGGGTCACCTCATCAGGCACCCCACTCATGATTGATTACAATTAATTCAACAGGAATTGCAGACACGAAAGAATATATTACATCCCATTCTAATCTTTCAGGACCCTGTCTGAGGGAAAGTCAAAGGCAGATTCCCCTTTAACACTATGTCTCTCTTACTAGGAGCTAACCACCTCCAGGGAGCAGGAGAATCTCGTGCACGCTCTTCTCAAAAAAAATGCTTCAGCATTGAAAAAACAAACAAAAACAAAACAAAACGTTTTCCCTGACTAACGAGCAGGCTCCCTTGATAGCTAAGGAATGCCCTTTACGTGGAGGAGGACCATCTGTGTGCCAACTATGATTTGGCAACAATCCTCAGAGTCATGGCATTACCACAGTTGGCACACGGATGGTGGGGGCAGCATGGCTATTCCTCACAATATTTCACGTCCCTAGTTTTGGGAGCTGAAATATGTTCATGTCACTGGGCACTTTTTCATTGCTCATTTTCACTCATTGCTCATTTTCACTGTTCCCCTATCAGGAGAAACAGCTAAGGATGCTATCACCTCTTTACTTAGAGCTTTTGATGTTTTAGGGCCCTGAGAGATATTAAAAACTGACAGTGCCCCTGCATACACTGCCAAGCTTACTCAGGAAGTTTGCAGCCTTGTGCAGTCACCCATATCCCAGGCATCCCATAGAACCCTCAGGGTCAAGCTTTTGTGGAAAGGGCTAATTGGCAATTTAAAGGTTTAAAAACAAAGGAGGAGGGTGGCATGGAGGAGGAGGAGTGCATGGAGGGGGGTCATGGAGGAGGAGGAGGGCATGGAGAAGGAGCGGGGCATGGAGAAGGAGCGGGGCATGGAGGAGGAGGAGGGCATGGAGGAGGAGGGGGGCATGGAGGAGCGAGGGCATGGAGGAGGAGGGGGCATGGAGGAGGAGGGGCATGGAGGAGGAGGGCATGGAGGAAGGAGGGAGGTATGGAGAGGATGGGGGCATGGAGGAGGAGGGGGCATGGAGGAGGAGGGGGGCAGGGAGGAGGAGGGCACAGGGAGGAGGAGGGGGGGCATGGAGGAGGAGGGGGCATGGAGGAGGAGGGGGGCATGGAGAGGAGGGGGGCATGGAGGAGGAGGGGGCAGCATGGCTATTCCTCACAATATTTCATCTTCTAGTTTATATACTTCAAATTTGGGCAAGGATGGCCTTGCTGCTGCAGAATGTTCTGGGACCCCTCCAAAACAACTCAGGGTCACAGTTATGTTCGGCCAATTGAACAGCCCGGGTCCAGCAATTCACTGGAGCCAATGCTGTATTTGTGATGTTTTTTCTTGGCCTGCTGAAGTCGATGTAGGTACCTGAAAGACTGACTCAACTTTTGAAAGCAGTTGGATGGATGAGGAGATTCTAAGGCATCCACAGAGGCTACACCCGAAACAAACAAACAAACAAAACCAAAAAATAAAAAAGAGAAGAGACTGGGGCAGCAGTCAGCAAGCCATGAAGAACAGAGTCTGCCTAGCAACAATGACTCAAGTGAAGAAATTAGTGACTGAGGGAGAAGAAGTGGTGATATCTCAGGGGAAGAGTGTGCGTGCTGGAGTGCTGTTCCTTGCTGTGTTGTCCCTGTTGACGGCATCTGTTACTTCTGGGACATACAGAGCTTATGAACTAAAGTAGTCTCAATGGAGGGGCTAAAGACTTTGAGCAGGTTACAACAGTACCCTGTACAGCTTGCAAACACCATTGTACCCTGGCAAGTACAACTGTATTGATCCTGGCAATTGCCACTATATTCTGTTTCTGCCAAGAGTATGCAACGTCTGTTTGCAATAAGCTTGTCACAGCCTCAGTCTTGCTGTGGCTCCTTTAACCCAAGCCTGGTTTAATGTCTCGCTGGCCATATCAGGTAACGTTGGCTTGGTAAGTAAGCATGGGTGTTCACAACTCTTGGCTGTGTCAATTTTAAACAGCAAGGACACACTAACACATGCTGCAACATGGATGAACCTTGAAAACATTAAGTTAAATAAGTCCCACCATAAAGAACAGAGGCTATGTAACTACACTTATATGAGGCATGTAAAGTAGTTAAATTCAGAAGTAAAGGGCTGGAGAGATGGCTCAGAGGTTAAGAGCAGTGGCTGCTCTTCCTAAAGGTATTGAGTTCAATTCCCAGACACCACAGGATGGCTCTCAACCATCTGTAGTGAGCTCTGGTGCCCTCTTCTGGCTTGTAAGTGTACATGCAAGGACAACGCTGCATAATAAATCTTTTTTAAAATTTCACACATAAAATAGAAGGTGGTGTTTGCCCAGCATTGGTAGGAGAGGATATGAGAAATTATTATTTAAATGGGAACAGAATTTGAGTTTTGGAGTTTTTTGTTTGGTTGGTTTTTGGTTTTTGGCTTTTGGTTTTTTGAAACGGGGTTTCTCTGTGTAGCCTTGGCTGTTCTAGACTAGCTTTGTAGACCAGGCTGGCCTTGCACTCACAGTGATCCACCTGCCTCTGCCTCCTGAGTGCTTGGATTAAAGGCGTGTGCCACCACGACCGGTGTTGGAGTTGGTTTTTTTTTTTTAATACTATAAATAGATAGCTAATGTACTTACTATCATTGAGCTATAGAGTTGATAATGGTCAAGATAGGGCTCTGAGCATAAGCTCAGAGTTAGAGCCCTTCTAGGGTGCCTAACACCATAAACTTAATTCCCAGCACTGGAATAAAAGTTGTTTGTTGTTGTTTTGTTTGGTTTGGTTTTTTTGAGACAGGGTTTCTCTGTGTAATAGGTCTGGCTGCCCGGGAGCTTGGAATTCACAGAGATCAGCCTGCTTCTGCCTCCCAAGTGCTGGTTTTAAAGGCATGCATGACCACCACCTGGCTATTTTTCTTAAATTTAATATGTTTTGTCACTACTGAAAGAATAAAGCAAATTTTAAAATATATATTTATTTTTATGTGTATGAGTACTCTACCTGCATGTACAACTGCATACCAGAAGAGGGCATCAGATCACTTTATAGGTTGTTGTGAGCCACCATGTAGTTGCTGGGATTTGAACTCAGGACCTCTGGAAGAGCAGATAGTGCTTTTAACCACTGCACCATCTCTCCAGCCCCTGAATAAAGCAATTTTTAAATTTTATTTTTACTATATGTGCACCAGTGTTTTGCTTGCTTGTATGTTAGTACATTCCATGCGTGCACTTCCTTGGAGGCCCAAAGAATATGTCAGGTTCCCCCAACTAGAATTAGAGAGAGTTGTGAGCCACTATGTGGTTGCTGGGAATTGAACCCTGGTCCTCCGTAAGAGCAGTCAGTGCTCTTGACCACTGAGCCAGCTCTCCAGCCTCTCCAAAACAACAACAACGCAATCTAGCCATGATGACATATCTATAGTTCCAGCTTCTTGGAAGGCTAAAGGAAGAGTTACAAGACCAAAGCCCACCCAGGCTACCTAGGGAGTTCAAGGGCAACACTGGGCAACTGAGTAGGACTCTATCTAAGAGCTCCATAGAGTGACTCTGTCCCAAAACATACCAAAACCATGATTGTACAGCACAACACATGAACAGGAAGGTAAACGTGGACTTGGCAGAAACATGCCAGTGTTGGTCCATTGACTGTATCAACTCTTAACACACCAGTTTGGGGTGTTAATGATAAAGAGGGGTACATAGGCAAGTGACTAATCTTCATCGTCAACTTGGCTGAATTTACACTCACCATGGAAACACGTCTCTGGATGTGCCCATGGGGTGTTTATAGCACAGTGTAACTGAGGACGGGGTGGGGGTGGGGCTCACACTGGGTGACCTGGTTCCATGGGCTGGACCCTAAGGCTGAATAAAAAGAAGGGCATGATCTGAACACCACCATTCATCTGTCTTCTTCCTGGCATCAGATGCAGTGTAACCAGCTGCTTCCCTGCCAGGATGGACAGTACTCTCGAGCTGTGGGCCAAAATAGACTCTTCTTAAGTTGTTTTTGTCAGGTAGTTGGTCATGGTATAAGGACCAGACAAAAATCTATTTTGAAAACAGAAACTCCATTTTGTGTTAAACCTGCCAAGATCTGAACCAACCCAGATCCCAGGAAAACCACAAAGTAGTCTAAACAGAAAAATATTCCCTAGCAACACAATCAGCTCACTTTGGGAAAGCCCAATTATACTCTCTGCTGGTCAAGCTGACCAGCAGGTGGTCTGGCACATGGAAACAAGCAATTAGGAGAAGCCAGACCAAAGTTCCTAATGCCCCACATGACTCAACAATCTTTTTTTTTTTTTTTTTTTTTTTTGAGACAGGGTTTCTCTGTGTAGCCTTGGCTGTCCTGGACTTGCTTCGTAGACCAGGCTGGCTTCGAACTCACAGCGATCCACCTGCTTCTGCCTCCCCAGTGCTGGGATTAAAGTAGCTGCACTCCTACACCCAGCTAACCAATCTTTTCTATAGGTCAACTTACCCCTACACCTATTACCCAACCATGAAATGCCAAGGCTTCTAACTCCCTGCTTGCAGCTTTTCTGCCCAAATGCCATTCAATCATATACTGTAAAACTTGTTTCTTTGTTTAAAACCTATAAAAACCCCCTCTCAATTGAAACTCTGGGCCACTTCCTTGTATCTGCTGTGTCAGTGCATAGGAGCTGTGGCTCGGGTTTGAATCTGCAATAAAGACTTCCTTGCGATTGCATTTGGACTTGGATCTTGGGTGGTCTGTTTGGAGAGGCTCTCAAAATTTGGGCATAACAATAGCAACAACTAAAGTAGTAATGCAAGTGGAAATAGGAACTTTCGGCTCAGTTTTTTTGTTTTTATTTTTGTTTTGTTTTTTGTTTTTTGAAACATGGTTTCTCTAGAAAAACAATGCACATGAGAAAGAAAAGAAAAACTGAAAGGATGATGTATAGAGTAGCGAACCAGATTTATAAATCTTCTAATAAAGAACAAGTATCAGCCGGGCATGGTGGCGCACGCCTTTGATCCCAGCTCTCAGGAGGCAGAGGCAGGTGGATCGCTGTGAGTTCGAGGCCAGCCTGGTCTACAAAGTGAGTCTAGGACAGCCAAGGCTACACAGAGAGACCCTGTCTCGGAAAAAAAAAAAAAAGAAAAGAAAAGAAAGAAAAAGAATAAGTATTTTGCATATATGAAAAAGTTGCAACATATCAAGAAAGATAAAAAGCCCAAGTTTAAAACGGACAAAGAGGGCCACTGAGATGGCTCTGTGGGTAAAAGTGCTTGCGGCCAAGCCTTACGATCTGAGTTCAAATGCACATGGTGGGAGGAGAGAACCAACTTCTGCAAATTATAGCCACTGTGGCACACGGATACACACATGTAGTTTGAAAAAGTGATCAGAAGCTGGAGACATGGCTCCTTGGTTAAGAGCACTGGTTGCTCTTCCAGAGGACTCAGGTTCAATTCCCAGCAACCACATGCCAGCTCACAACTGTCTATAACGCCCGTTCCAGGGGACCCAGTGTCTTCTGGCTCTGTGGACACTGCATTTGTGCACAGACATACATGCAAGCAAATTACCCTTACCCTTATATATGTGTGTGTGTATATATATATGTATTATACATATTTATATGTATAAAAGCGGGGCATGGTGGTGCACGCCTTTAATCTGAGCACTCAGGAGGCAGAGGCAGGTGGATCCCTGTGAGTTCCAGGCCAGCCTGGTCTACAAAGTGAGTTTTTGACAGCCAGGGACATACACACAGAAACCCTGTCTCAAAAAACCAAAAGAAAAAAATTAATAAACTTCCTTATTTTTTAAAGACAGGTTTCTCTGGGTAGCCCTGGCTGTCCTGACTCCCTTTGTAGACCAGGCTGGTCTCGAACTCACAGAGATTCTCCTGCCTCTGCCTTCCAAGTGCTGGGTGTAAAGGCATGTACCATCACTCCGCGGAAAAACTTAACTTTTAAGTTAGAAAAATACCAGGTGGATGGCTGTGAGTTCGAGGCCAGCTTGGTCTACAAGGGGAGTCCAGGACAGCCAAGGCTACACAGAGAAACACTGTCTCGAAAAAACAAAAAACAACAAACAAACAAACAAACCAACAACAACAACAAACCAAAAAAAGGTTGTTTGAGACCAGAAGTATGCAGACAACACAGGAGCACCCCATCTCCAAAAACAAATGCAAAACCCCCCATAGGATCCTAATAAAAAGCCGTACAAACAGCAAACAAGCGTGGTCAGAGTTGCGGGGGTGGGGTAGAACGGGGGGGGGGGAGGCCCCCCCGCGGGGGGCGGGTGCAGTGTTAGCTACAAGGGAAATGCAGCTAAATACCACGAGATTAGGTCACTTTGCATCCACTAGGATGGCTAAAATCAAAAGGACAGAAAATAACCAGTGCTTCGGGTATGGAGAAACTGGAACCTTCAGACATTGCCGCCCAGTTAGTGCAAGAAGCCTTAGCAGTTTCACAATCTCTCAAACAATGGTTTACCAGCTGCCGCCCATATACACTCACACACAACACACACACCATGCGCGCCCAAAAGAAATACAGGCTAGCAGTCAAAGCTACCATCAGGTGGCGCTGTTACCTTAAAATTCAAATTTTATCATCCAGGAAAATGTTACCATTATAATAGACAACTAGAGTTAAGGAAAACTGTGAGGCTTTGTATAGGACTTCCATCAAAAAGTAAGAATACATATAAGTTTGAAAAAACCTTTAAAGAAAACTTGAGAAAACAAAAAGGTTATATAAAATGTATTAATTTTTTTTGGTTTTTGAGACAGGGTTTCTCTGTGTAGCCTTGACTGTCCTGAACTCTTTTTTTGTTTGTTTGTTTGTTTGTTTTGTTTTTTTGTTTTGTTTTGTTTTGTTTTGTTTTGTTTTGTAGACCAGGCTGGCTTCCAACTCACAGAGATCTGCCTGCCTCTGCTTCCAGGGGTGCTGAGATTACAGGCTTGTGCCGCTGTGCCCAGCTAAAATTTAAATCTCAAAAATTAGAAATGTTCTACTTCTGCCTCTCAAGAACTAAAATTTCAGATACAGAACCCAGAAAAACAGTATTAAACTGTCCTACATCCGGTGGCCAATAACCACCTGTAACTCCAGATCCAGGTGATGTAAAGGCCTCTTTTTCTGGCCTCCATGAGTACCCTCATGTGCACAAACACATACAGATAAGTAAGGGTACACATACACACACACACACACACTTGTGACTTTTCCTTCTTTGTTTTTAATTTTAATTTGTAATAAAGGAGGTATTGAGAGCTGGGAGTCAGAATTCAAGACAATGGGGAAAGAGAAATTAAATCAAATCAACAAGTGGAGGCGTTGGGGAGAGCCCACCTTTAAACACCAAACCAAGCCGGGCATGGTGGCACACGCCTTTAATCTCAGTACTTGGGAGGCAGAGGCAGGTGGATCTCTGTGAGTTCGAGGACAGCCTGGTCTACAAAGGGAGGACAGGACAGCCAAGGCTACATAGAGAAACCCTGTCTCGAAAACCAAAACCAACCAACCAAACAACCCCAACTCCAAACCAAGAAATCTGGGAGAAAGCAAAGGATTGGAGAGAGGAGAGCTGTCCTCCTCCAGGGCAGGGAGTGACTTGTGCTACAGGGCCAGCGGGGCAGAGCCACAGATACTCCCATCTTAAGCAGACTGGTGACTCCTCCCCACACCCTCGTGAAGGAGGCCTGGGCAAACACAGAGGGGTCATGGAAGTGAGGGAGAGGTCCAAAAGCAAAGAAGGGCCAACAGAGACCCCTAGTACTGGTTCTCCTCCAGCTAGAGGTGGGCAGGAAGGAGACACAGCTCAAATACCAAGCAGCCAGAAAAAGAAGAAGATGGCGAGAAACCGGAAGAGGAAAAATTGGCAGCTGGAGACCAAGTGGCCCTGTCCCAGATCCACACCATCAGAAAGGCTCTTGGGCGTTGAATACAGAGGTGAAAAGTCTGTCTGGCTCCCTTGCTCATAAAGAGGGCCACCCTTCTCCCGGTTCTACACACCAAGCACTCTTGCCGGTCTGGCTGTGTTTCCAGCCAGGTGGTCTCAAACGCTCACCACAGCTTCGCAAACCAAGCGGTCTCCAGGCATAAATTATAATCTAGGTTGCGTCCTCCCTGTTCCGCTCCGGGTTTGGCCCTTGTGTGTAGGGGGGGGGGGGGGGGGGGGGGGCGTGGGGGGGGTCCCCTTCCTCCACTGCTGACAAAGCCAGTTCTGCTTCGCAGCTATGTATTCCTCAGTACACCCTGACACATACACATATACACTCGCACACAACACACACGCGCGCGAGCGCACTTATGCCCCAACTTTTTGTGGCTTTTCAAGACAGGGTTTCTCTGTGTAGCCCTGGCTGTCCAGGAACTTACTCTGTAGACCAGGCTGGCCTCAAACTCAAGAGATCTGCCTGCCTCTGCCTCCAGTACCCCCTGACCTAAGATAAATCTTTTTTTGTTTGGTTGGTTTTTGTTTTTTGTTTTTCGAGACAGGGTCTCTCTGTGTAGCCTTGGCTGTCCTGGACTCACTTTGTAGACCAGGCTGTGCTCGAACTCACAGTGATCCACCTGCCTCTGCCTCCCAGTGCTGGGAATAAAGCTGTGTGCCACCACGCCCGGCTCTAAGATAAATAAATCTTTTAAAAGAAAGAAATTAACTGTATGTTATAACCAAGAGCAGCTATTTTCAGTGACTTTAGGAGAGTTTCTTGAAAATGTTCATTTTTTTTTTTTTTTCTCACACGAGACAGGTCACTTTGCCCTAGAGTCGCCTTCTGAGAAACCCCCGGGTTTTCTTAGAGTGTAGCAATTGCTTCTGACACGGCACCAAACCTTCCACATAGAATTCCTGTGTCTCTTCTTGCTTGCTTCATTACTGCCAGCGGTTATACAATAATTGTGGGTTGGCTTCACCATTGTACTTTCATTTGTACTTTTTCTGGTGATGTGTAATTTCAGAGAAGGGGGAGGGGAGAGAGACTTCTAACACTAGCCTCTGTGTTACCATTACATTTCCATCTCTTTTAAGACTGAAATATGTTTATAGTAATTCTGATTGACTTTTAAGGCAGAGGAAAGATTTTTATATCTACTACACTGTCTTATGTTTATTTGTTTGTTTGGTTAGTTTTTTTCAAGACAGGATTTCTCTGTGTAGCCCTGGTTCCCCTAGACTCACTTTGTAGACCAGGCTGGCCTCGAACTCACATTTCTCCATTTCAGCCTTCCAAGTTTTAGGGTTACAGGCATGTAACAGCATGCCCACTTCTGGGTTTGTTTTGGTGAGTGTATCACAGATCTCTTTCCATGGTTATGTCAAAAAAGGACCTCCCCCCTTTCTCTCTCTCTCTCTCTCTCTCTCTCTCTCTCTCTCTCTCTCTCTCTCTTCTCTCTCTCTCTCTCTCTCTCTCTCTCTCTCTCTCTCTCTCTCGCTCTCGCTGTGTGTGGGTCCTCTCTCCTCTCTCTCTTCTTCTCTCTCTCTCTCTTCTCTCTCTCTGTCTCCTCTCTGTGTCCTCTGTTCTCCCTCCCGTCTCCTCTCTCTCCTCGCTCCTCTCCTCTCCAACGCCTCTCTCTCTCTCTCCTCTCCCGCCTCTCTCTCTCTCCAACTCCTCTCTCTCCTCCTCCGCCTCTCCTCTCTCGCTCTCGCCTCTCTCTCTCTCTCTCTCTCTGTTTATATGTGATGTATACTTGATCATGAATGTATATACTGTGGGTGGGCGTGTGAAAGTCAGAGGACAGTCTTGGGGAGTTAGTTCTCTGCTTCAACCTTTAAGGGAGTTCCAAGGTTAGAATTCAGGTTGTCAGGCTTTTGTGACAAGCACCTTTGCCTGCTGAGCCATCTTGCTGCCTCCCTACCTTAACTTTTAAAAAGTGGTTTACAGAGCTGGGTGAGGTGGCACACACCTTTAATCCCAGCACTTGGGAGGCAGAGGCAGGCAGATCTCTGTGAGTTCAGGGCCAGCCTGGTCTACAAAAACAAGTCCAGGACTGTCAAGGCTACATAGAGAAACCCTGTCTTGGGAAAAGAAAAGAAAAAGAAAAAGAATGTACTCCAAATTAAAATAACCCTTTGTATCTGTAGTGAAATGTGAATTTAAGACATTTCAACATTTCAAACCTCTCTATGATAAAGCATTACCATAAAACATTTGGGCATGCATGGATACCTTGCTCAGAACTCACATTTCTCTAGAATATATTTCTGGAAGTAAAGCTGTTTGCTCAAAGGATAGTCACATGTGCACCTTTCAGCACGATGCTGCAATAGCTAACGCTAAGATTTCCCAACCTTGGTATGGTTGGCCTTTGTGCTTAGAGAACCCATTGTTGTAGAAGGCGGTCATGTGCATTATGATAAGATCAATAACCTTCCTGGCCTGTACTCTGTAGATGCCAATAGCACCCCTTGTCAGTGTTTTCAATTACGACAGTAAAATATACCTAACATAAAAATCTATCACTTTAACCATATTTTAGGAGTAAAGCTAACTCAGTGGCATTAGATACATCATACAGAGATGTAACACCGCCCCGTCCATTGCAGGCTCTGAGTTTGGACAACCAAAAACGTCCCTCAAAAATTCCTAAAATTGAGCCAGGCGTGGTGGTGCACGCCTTTAATCCCAGGCAGAGGCAGGCGGATCGCTATGAGTTCGAGGCCAGCCTGGTCTACAAAGTGATGGCCAAGGCTACACAGAGAAACTCTGTCTCAAAAAAACCACAAAAAAAAAAAATTGCTAAAATTCCCCAGAGGGCAAATTGCTGTGATGGTTTGCAATATCACAAAGATGACTGAAGAGTCTAGAATGCAAATGCCATGGACAACAGTATCAACAGAAGACAAAACAAAGGCTGAGGAGGTTAAGGAAGAAAGAAACTAACTATGTGCTATCCAAGACTCAAGTCTCATTCCTGTAGAGAAAAAGGCAAGGCTATAGAGAACACACTGGAAGTGGATTGTGGTGCTCCCTGCCTGTAAGCCACCAGCTGGGAGTCTGGGGCAAGAAGGTAGTGAGTTCCAGGCAAGCCCTGGGCTATGTAGTAAGATTCTGTCTCATAAAACAAGCAAAAAGAAGGTTGGTTCTAAGTTTATGGTGCTTTTTCTTAGGTCTTGTTCTTGAGGACAAGTCTTATTTTGGGGGTCCAGGTCAGCCTCAAGTTGATGGCAATCCTTCAGCTTCTAAACACTGGAACTGCAGATGCGAACCACTTCCTGGCTTGCAATACGTGTGAGTACAGATATATCAAACACATACATTGATCTTAAGTAGTTTGGATTTTAAGTGGATTGCTGAATCATATAGCACTTCAAGTTCTAGCTATCTGAAAAACTTCAATGATGTTACCCATAATACTAGCAATCTTAGTTTATATTCTCACCAACAACGTGTGAGTCTCTCTCCTCATCTTCACCAGTTCTTTGATATATTTCTTTCTTTCTTTCTTTCTTCTTTTTATTTTTCTCAGACAAGGTTTCTCTGTGTAGCCTTGGCTGTCCTGGAACTCACTCTGTAGAACAGGCTAGCCTTGAACTCACAGAGATCTGCATGCTCCTGCCTCTCAAATTCTGGGATTAAAGGTATGTGCCACCTCTGCCCAGCTGTTATTTGATATTTTAAAATATATAAATTATTTGATCTCTCTCTCTCTCTCTCTCTCTCTCTCTCTCTCTCTCTCTCTGTGTGTGTGTGTGTGTGTGTGTGTGTGTGTGTATGCTGTCTCTGTGCCCACAGAGGCTAAAAGAGGGAACCAGATCCCTCGGAGCCAATGTCACAGACAGTTTGTGAGACATTGGTGCTTGACAAGCAAATTCTGAGAGAGCGGCTTCGCTCTTACCCCAAAGGCTTAGACTGAGCCTGCGCCATCTCCTTCCCACCTCACCCCAGTTGGTTTGTGTGTGTTTGAGTGGTGCTCATTCTAACTGGGATGCGATGATACCTAAGTGTGGCTTTGATTTGCATCTCCTTGATGACTAGAGATACTGACGAGGTTTCAGACACTTTTAGGCCATCTGTATACTCTCTTTTGAGAACCGTCTATCCAGGTAATTCGTTTCTTTTATGATTAGATTTTCTTTCTCTGTTGAGATCGGTATATATTCTGGGAATTACTGCTTGCCAGACGAAGTCTGCAGGGCTTTCCTGCAGTTCTGTCTGCAGGTTGCCCTTTGCTCTGCCCATCGCTTCCTTCTTGCATTGATGTAATCCAATTGGCCAATTATTGCTTCTGCTTCCTGTGTGTTGAGGAGCATGCCCAAGATCTTTGTCAATATTGTCATCTCGAGTGTTTCTCCTCTATTTACTCCCAGTGGTCGCACAGTTTGGGGTCTTAAAGTTAAGTCATTCATACCTCTTGGAGCTCACTAGCTAGACTAGTTGGGCTGGCTGGCCAGGCAGCCCCGGGGATCCCAGCTGTCTCTGCCACCCAGCAAGCCACCACTGAGGGAACAAACTTAGGTCCTTATGTTTTCAAGGCAAGCATTTTGCCACCTGGGCAGTCTTCCCAGCCCCAGAAATTGTTTTTCCAGTCCTTTCACATTATGTACTTATTCTTTTTGTAATTTCTTTCTTTATCTGAAGTTCCGGTTTGTTCTTATCTTTCTAGTTCTTGTGATGCATGCGTTGTTTGGTTGGGCGTTGAAATCTTTCCGCTTTGTTGCTACCAGCGTTGTTCTTGCAGACTTCCTCTGTGTGCTGCTTACCCCCACCCCCCGAATCCTGGAAGTTTCAGTATGCCGTGTTTTCATTTTCATTCCTCTCGAGACGGTTTAAACTTCCTTTTTCATTCTTCAGTGGCTCGTTCATCCAAGAGAATGTTGCCTAATTTACACATATTTGTACAATTTCTAAAGCTTCTCTTGCTCACTCTTTTCTCACAGAAGATAATGCCAGGAGTTAAGTTGTATTGACTTTGCTGAGACTCAGATTATAGCCTGGCCTATCGTCTATGCTGGAGGATGGCTCACTGGCTGATGAGAAGAAAGCACACACCCTGCAGCTTACCCTGCATGTAGCCTGCCGGAGGACACGCTGTGTCGTTGGTCTGGTAGACCTGTTTGACTTGTATAGATTTAATGTTCCTTTGTATTTCAGATTGGATAACTACATATTAATAGGAGCAGGGTATTAAATGTGTCTGAATATATTCTATTATAATTTGTCTCTCCTTTTATACATAATGGTGTATATATTCAATAACTGAGTGCCAGCTGGGCGTGGTGGCTCACGCCTTTAATCCCAGCATTAGGGAGGCAGAAGCAGTTTGAGGCCAACCTGGTCTACAAAGGGACTCCAGGACAGCCAAGGCTGTATAGAGAAACCCTGTCTCAAAAAATCAAAACCAAACAACCCCTCCCAAAAAAAAAAAAACCAAAAAACAAACCCAAAAGTAACTGAGTGCCACTGTATTCATTGTGCTTATGAATTTAGAATAGCTATTTCATGCTTTCTTTTATCATTTTATCCATTCATCTATGCAGAGCCAGCTTCATTGACTGTTTTTAAAGATATGGTCTCATGAATCCCAGGTTGGCTTTAAACTCAATATGTAGCTAGGGATGACACTGAAAGGCTTTGTTGTTATTGTTGTTGTTGTTGTTGTTTTCCCCCTAGATAGGGTTTCTCTGTGTAGCCCTGGCTGTCCTGGAACTGGTTCTGTAGACCAGGCTGGCCTCGAATTCACAGAGATCCATCTGCCTCTGCCTCCTGAGTGCTGGGATTAAAGGTTCTGCCAACACCACCCCACCTCACTGAACTTCTGACCTTTGGCCTCTACCTCCTTCATGCTAAGATTACAGACACATGTAGTTTATTCAACTTTTTTTTTCTTAAGATAAGGGTCTCACTATGTACCTCTGACTGCCTTAGAACTCGATAGGTAGACTAAGCTGGCCTCAAAATCATAGAGATCCACCTGCCTCAGCGGTTGCCTCTGCTGGGATTAAAGGTGTTTACCACCACTCCCAGCTCGTTAACATTTGGAGTCTAATTTTTAATTTAACACAAAGTATTAATTAAATTTGGTACAATTATAGTGGCTCCTGTTCCCTTCTGATTGTTTGTGAGGCGATTTTTTCTGCCCCTTCCTTTTTTATCTATGTGTGTCTTTTTTTAGTGAAGACAGCTCCCTGTAGACCCATATAATTGTGTCTGCATTTTTAGAAAATCCATCCAGTAAGTCTATGTCTTTCATTGAGTAAATAATCTATTTTATTCAAGATTATTGTTGACAAGTAAAGACAAACTGTACTAATTTCCCCCCCCCCCGCCCCCGCCCCGGGGTTCTATATATACTTGTTTCTTTCTTGTTCATCCCCACGGTTTGGTGGTTTTCTGAATGCTGAGCTTTGATGTTCTTTCTCCCAGTGATGTGCCCTACTGTGAGCCTTCACACTTGCTCACACGCTGCCGCTGCCGGAGTGGGTAGCACCCTCTCACTGCTGGAGTAGGACACCTTTGACTGTTTCTACGGGGTCAGTCTGGCGGCAAACAAGCCCCTTTGTTTCTGCCTGTTTGAGAATTTGGGATGTCCTGATTTCTACTTCATTTCTAAAGGATAGCATTCCGGAGCACACCCCTCCCCAGTGTGTCCTGCCTCCGCCCCCCCACCCCATCTGACCGAGGAGTTTCAAGACAATAGACTTTAAACTCAGAAGCTGCTCGCTTTTCTTTTCCCTCCTGGTTAATGCTGCTTTCTCTCCCTCCATGACAGATGGGGTCTCATTGTGTAGCTCTAGCTGTCCAGGAATTTACGATGTAGACCAGGCTGGCCTCGACCGCACAAGAGGCCTCTGCCTCCTGAGTGCTGGGATTAAAGGCATGCACCACGGCAATGCCTGACCTACTAGGTAGTTCTGAACCTTGGTTGCAGATTGAAATAACTTGGGAGAACTACAAACATTCAAAGTCTGGGCCTTATATAAAGAGCGTCTCATGAGATCAGTAGAGGGGTGGACTGGTTCATCCAACCAATAAATACCTAAAGCAGTTATCGAGAGCTTTGGCGCTTCAGGTCCATGATCCGTTAGCAGAAATGCTTTAGTCCTGTGTGAAAAAGCACATCAGGAGAGAACCATGTGGCAGAGCGTCATGCTTCCTGAGTAAGCTTACCCATGGCCAGGAAGCAAATCCACAGAGGAAGGGGTGGGTCTCACAGTCCCCTGGGAAGAAAAGCTCCCAGCACCCAATGCCATCCCCTGCTAGACCCATCATTTTCTACCACTTCCCAATAGTGTCAAACTGGGGGCAAAGCCTCTAGGGGGCTTTTCCAAACCCAAATTATAGCGCAGATTCACACAGGAAACTGTACACTATAAAAGCCTTCGGCTAGTTTTAATGTGCAGCCAAGGCTGAGAGTCACTGATCCTGGCTCATATAATTTTTATCCCTTTGTCGATGTCTTTTTTTTTTTTTTTTTTTTGGTTTTTCGAGACAGGGTTTCTCTGTTTCTCTGTGTAGCCTTGGCCATCCTGGACTCACTCTGTAGACCAGTCTGGCCTCGAACTCACAGCGATCCGCCTGCCTCTGCCTCCCGAGTGCTGGGATTAAAGGCGTGCGCCACCACGCCTGGCTCTCTTTGTCGATGTGTCGTTTAGAAGTTTATGATGGGGTTTGAGCCAATCTGGGCAGACCTCCTGGGGAAAGCATCCTGACTTTAGGAAAGCAATCGCGGGATAGATAGTATTCCTAGGAAGATGTCGCTCCAGGGTCTTCATGGATTGTATGTAGAAGAATGGCAGGCCAGAGAGCCCTTTTTGCAGCCAACAGTTCCTCAGATGACATCAGCTTGAAGCAGTTGGTATATTAACCCCGCCTAGTTTGGGGTAGTGTGCCCTGACTTCCTTCACGTGGATGGAGATAATGCTCTCCTTTCCATCTTGTGTTTTGCTGCTTTGCTCAGGGTACCACTGACACAGCTGCGTCATCAGGTTACCATCTCTTCCTCTCTCCAAGAATGGAGGCACCAGACAACTAAAGAACAATTGAGAAGGACTTGTATTTGCAATGCAGGATTAACAATTTAAACAGGAAAACCGTGACTAAGAACCCAAACAGGAAGAGAAGGCAACGGCTCAGTAGTAGGGTACCACCCCACAGGTTGCAGGCTCTTAACTGGCCTGTGGGAGCAACTGAGAGCAGTCCTCTGAAGAACAAGTGTGTGGAGAGCAGGCTGCTGAAGTGGCAGGCCTCAGACGGACGAGTCTGTCTCTGGAAGTTCTCCAAAGCAGGAGTGGTCTTCCTTCTCCAAAGTGAACCTGACTTTGAAGCCTGTAGTCTTTCCCTGAAGACTGGGAGCTGACCTCATCCTCGCCGCAAAATAGGCTGACAAAACTCCTCCATTTATAGGGCCTCAGGCAGGCCTTGATTGGCTTGGGGTGTCTGTGTGTGTGTGTGTGTGTGTGTGTGTGTGTGTGTGTGTGCGCGCGCGCGCGCGCGCCTGTTTCCTCTGTCAGATAAAGAATTAACGACAGGAAAGAGTTCAGAGTGACACAAAAGAAAATGTATTTGTAGGTGCCACAGACTCTCTGAATAGAGAGGAGTCCCCGGAATGGATGCCTCTCAGGACAAGGGGGTTTGGCTTTTCGTTTGAATTCACAGTGTTTTGCCTGGTGATTTCCCTCCCTTACTTCGTATATTTGTCTAAAGGTGTTGAGGGAGGGGAGTTCACCAGGCAGAACATTGTAAATTCAGTGATTGGTTCCCTGTCTTTGTCCCCAAACCCAGAAATAGGAGCCCCTGTCCTGGTATAGATTAGTTACTTCTCTCTTGCTGTGATTTAAAAAAAAAGAAAAGAAAAGAAAGGGCTGGAGAGATGGCTCAGAGGTTAAGAGCACTGGCTGGTCTTCTGAAGGTCCTGAGTTCAATTCCCAGGACCCACATGGTGGCTCACAGCCATTTATAATGAAATCTGGTGCTGTCTTCTGGTGGGCAGGCCCACATGCAGGCAGAGCATTGTATACATAATAAATAAATAAAAATGTTTAAAAAATCATCAAAAGCAAATCTTAGAAGAAAGAGTTTATTTAGACTTACGGTTCCCAAGGGAGAGTACACAGTAGTAAGGAAGGCATGGCAGCAGGCAGCAGGAACAGGAAGTTGGCTGGTCACAGTCCCTCACATAGGAAGGCATGAGAGCAATCTGGAAATGGAGTGAGGCTATACACTCAAGCCTGCCCTCAAAGATGTAGTTCCTCTAAGGAGGATCCTGGTCCTTAAAGGTCCATCACCTCCCAAACCTCCCAGCAAAAGAGGAGCAAGTGTTCAAGCACATGAGCCCATGGGGGACATTTCTCATTCAAACCACCCACTGCAGGAGCATGGGAACAGCAGCAAAGGTGCCCGTGCCTTGGTGCACGAGTACACTAACAGTATTGGTAGCTGGGGCTGGCAGCTGGCCCCCAACCCTCTCTTTCCTTTGTGGTGTGACATGGACAGAGAGAGTCATTGCAGGTAAGGGGAAGTGACCTACTTTTTGGGGAAATGGAAACTTATTGCTGGGAACAAAAGCCACATAAGAAAAGCTCATTACGTTAACTCAAAAATGTAGTTATTATATTGCCATGTTCTCGTCATAGAAAGCTACGGCCTTGTGTGAATATCAGATTAGGACCAATCCAGGTTGGCGAGATGGCTCAGTGGGTAAACGTGGGTATTGCTCTAACTCACTTCCCAGCGTCCATGCTGGAGGTAGGGAGGCTCATAACTCCAGCTCCAGGGGATTTGACACCCTCTGGGCCTTCTGAGGTCACCCGCACTCATGTGTACATGTCACACACATCCACATAATTAAAACTTACACAATTTTTGTTTTTTTTTCTTTCTTTTCTTTTTCTTTTGGTTTTTTTGAAACAAGGTTTCTCTGTGTAGCCCTGGCTGTCCTGGAACTCACTCTATAGACCAGGCTGGCCTCGAACTCACAGAGATTCGCCTGTCTCTGCCTCCTGAGTGCTGGAATTACAGGCATGTGACCTCCAAAGGGATTCCCAAACAAATGTGGTGGCTCCAGTTTCTCTTTCTGTCTCCAGAGGTTGTAAGGAGGAACCCGAGTTGTAAGAAGAGCGTAACTGGACAGCCTGCACCCAGGAGCTTGAGCTTGTTTCTGGCTGCCAGCAATCTTTGCAGAGCCCACGACTCATCAGTTGCTAACTGGGGGCCATCAAAGGCAGCCCTTTCAGTCTCTGTGCTCCTGAGGTTTGTGAGATGGGGTTTCTCTGTGTAACTTTGGCTGTCCTGGACTCGCTTTGTACACCAGGCTGGCATTGAATTCATAGAGATCTACCTGTCTCTGCCTCCCCAGTGCTGGGATTAAAGGCGTGCACCACTACACCCAGCCGAATCTCCAAATCTTGCTGAGTCTCCTTCCTGTCTGATACCTCATCACTACATAAGGATAAGAAAAACAGTTTCGCTTTATATGACAGCAACTTTATCAGAGATTGCTAGTGACCTACCTATTTTTCTTGTCCATTTCTTACCAACAATCTTTATTATTAGCACTAGAAATATGTTCAGCAAAAACACTGTTTCCAGTCTCTTTTGCAACTAAGCATAGCCATGTGACCAAATTATGGCTGAGATATAAATTGAAAATATTTGGGAAGAGTCTAGGAAAGCTTTGTTTTTCATGTCTTTTTAAAATGTGTTGAGAGAGAGAGAGAGAGAGAGAGAGAGAGAGAGAGAGAGAGAGAGAGAGAGGTATGAGCATGTGTGTAGGCTCCTGTGTAGGGAGGCCTGAGGCTGACACTAGGGCTCTTCCCCCATCTTTCTCCACTGTTTTCTTTGAGGCAGGGTCAGTAGAACCCAGAGGATGCTGCTGTGGGTAGTCCAGCTAAGGACCTTGCTCTGGGGATCCTGTCTTTGTCTCCCTATTGCAAGCTTATGGTTGGGCTGCCACACCTACCTTGCACTTACCTGGGTGCTGGGGATCTGAACTCAGGATCTCATGCTTGTGCAGGAAGCACCCTACCCACTGAGCCATCTCTCCAGTCTCATGACAAGCTTTTTAGAAGACCTTTCAGCCGTTGACCATACCAAAGGCGAGAGTCATATATATGCTCACATGATGAAACAAGCCAAAAGGAGACAGGGTTTGTAATGAACTCCAAATACCAAGCCAGCCCCGAACCCATAACTTTGAACGTCTTTTGGTTGAGTACAAGTTTTAAAAATAAAATAAAAACATTTTCCAGTTACTTTGAGCTTTCTGTTAAATTTGGGGGGACCTACTTCTTAATGGATATCTTATTTCAAGACAAAAGGATCAGAAGGATAGATCTATTACAAGGCTCTTAGGTACACTCACATGCTTAATGTTTTCCCTCTCTGAGAACATCTTTGTTCGAATGTCCTTTACAATTTCCTTTCCAAGCTGGGTGTGGTGGCGCATGCCTTTAATCCCTGCACCTGGGAGGCAGAGGTAGGAGGACCTCTGTGAGTTCGAGGCCAGCCTGGTCTACAAAGCGAGTCCAGGACAGCGAAGGATACACAGAGAAACCCTGTCTTGAAAAACAAAAACAAACAAACAAACAATTTCCTTTCCTGGGAAGGGAGCATGAAGGAGGGACTAGGAGGTGGGGGCTGGCTCCAAGCTGTAAAGTGAAATAAATAAATAAAATTTTCTTTTCCTATCTTCATCTCCTGCTGCTCTCACACCAGGACCCAGCCTCCTTTCCCAAGTCAAACATTTTCTTGTCTGAATTATTCATTTTGTTTAGAAAATAACTTTAGCAAGAAAGTACAGGGTGAGTGTGTGTATTCCAATTTCCACTGGAGGTATTTCCACCTAACTCTTCCTGGTGTCCTGTAGGTAAATATTATGTCAAATGTATCTGCATTTCCTAAAGATAGACAGGAATTTTAAGAGGCAGAATTACTGCATTTACGTGTTGAGAAAGAGAAACATCTGACATTCCCTTGATCGACATAAGCTCCTCCCTCCTTATGACAAAGGTAGGATTGTTGTTAGTTACGGCTGGCTTTCGAATTGCTCCTGGTATTTGAGATTAGTTTAGGAATCCTGCCCCTTAGCTCTTTGTGTATCTCTTAACGGCCTGTGGTTTGCTGCGCAAAGGTCAAACCCTGTGTTTCTACTCCTCCCCAAACTACATTCCTCATAGGTGCCGTCCTCCTGTCTCCACAAAATTAAATTTTTGATTAAGGTCTCATCCTCCCTGTGCTTTGGAAGACAGGCGACATGAAGACCTAAGGCCCTAGTGCAAGTAACCCTCTACCGCAGGCATGGGAGTGAGGCAGGGAGGTTCGATTTTCCAGTTACATAAATAATACATTCACAGGGAGAAACTTTCCAGTCAGGGTCTCCCACCTCTCCCCGCATCCGTGTGTGTGTGTGTGTGTGTGTGTGTGTGTGTGTGTGTGTGTGTGTGTGTTTGTATTCTTTGTTAGACTGACCTTTTGCTTATTTCACACACTTAGGGGTTCTGTTTTCATGTGTGTACGTTTCTTCTTTTTTAGACCGACCTTTCGCTTATTTGCTCCTCAGGGTTGAACATTTGCCTGGTGTCCTGCGGCATCAGCAGCAGTTAAATGTTCTTCAGAGCAGTACAGGGAAGGGAGAACAGCTCCCTCCAGTTCTCTGACATTCCAGGAACTTTTCCACTGACCATAGACCATGGCCTGCTTTTTGCATAAGGCTATTATTTCAACAAAAGGTAAGTCTGGGAAAAAAAAAAAAAGCTATATGCTAACCAGCCCACTTGGCTCTTTGTTAAAGACTTCTGTCAAAGAATACTGTGGACAAGTTTGAATTAGTGACCAGAGTGAAGACTTTGTTCTAGTTGTAAAATAACATTTATATTTCCTGCTGGGTGTGGTGGCCCAAGACATTAATCCCAGCAGTTAGGAGGTAGAAGCAGGCAGATCTCTGGAAGTTTGAGGTCAGCCTGGTCTACTCCATGTAGCAAGTTCCAAGCCAGTCAGGGCTACATAGTGATCTGTGCCCCACCCCCACCCTCACCCCCAAAAGACTTATATTTCCTGCTCATTATGTGATCTCAGATACCCAAAAGGAAACATATCTTTTCCCCCATAGAACAGTAATAACAGTAACACTATTATGGACATCTATAATATTTATCAACTTCATATTTCATCAGACAAAAGGAATGTGGAGTCAGATATATGTACACACACACACACACACACACACACACACACACACACACACACACACGCCCCACACAGGCTGAAGGGAAAGCAATTTTCTACTACCTTAGAGCAGTTTTTTCTACCTTCTATAAAAAATTAGGACCAGGCAATAGTTTCTTTTTTCTTTTTGTTTTTTCAAGACAGGGTTTCTCTGTGTAGCCTTGGCTGTCCTGGACTCACTTTGTAGACCAGGCTGGCCTTGAACTCACAGGGATCCACCTGCCTTTGCCTCTGAGTGCCGGGACTAAAGGCGTGTGCCCTGGGCATAGCTTAGGCAGCAGTTTCTTAGTTAGATCTACATGCTGAGGGCTGGTGGGTCGCTGGATGAGAAGAGTCAAAATACTTTCATGAAAGTCATTGAGTGCTAGAACTTCCAAGAGTGATGGTGTCCTGGAGACAGAGTGAAAATAACCAGAAAAGAAATGTCAACAGTAATGACACTTGGGCACTGATGGAACCTATGCCACTGGTTATGAAGGATACTTTGCATTGTGTTCCCAAATCAGGGAAAACTGGAGTCTGACAGGAATCCTCTCCAAATGGTAGCTCAGTGCCATCTTTAGCAAGTGAGATATTCTTGAAGGTTCCATAGCATCCTGTAACTCAAAAGAGTAAAGACTAAGGCTAAAGTATTCCGTCTATAAATTTAGAACAGCCCTGGGGGCCATCCCCACAAGAGAGGGAGACTTGTCTGAGCGGTGGTGGCACACGCCTTTAATCTCAGCGCTCTGGAGTAGAGGCAGAGGCAGAAGCCAGCCTGGTCTACAAAATGAGTCCAGGACAGCCAGGACTATCAAATACAAGGACCTGAGTTTGATCCCTAAACTCTGGGCCGGCACACCTTCAATCCCAGTACTTGGGAAGCAGAGGCAGGTGAATCGCTCTGAGTTCAAGGCCAGCCTGGTCTATGAAGTCAGTCCAGGACAGCCAGTGCTATCACACAAAGAAACCCTGTCTCAAAAACAAACAAACAAACAACAAGACAAAAAAAAAAAGGAAGAAAAAAAAAAAAAAAAAAAAAAAAAGAATAAAAGCTGGGTGTGATGATGCATGCTTGTAATTCCAGAGCTCCTAGGGAGGCAGAAACTCCAGGTGGATCCTCCAGGCTTACTAGCCAGCCAGTCTACCTAACTCAGTGAATTCTAGGCCAGCAGGAAAACCCGTCTTTAAGAAGAAAAGTGGATAATGCCTAGGGTTATCTTCTGGTCTACACACACATGCCCACTCATGCACATATACCTGCACACACACACACACACACACACACACACACACACACACACACACACATTACAGGCTAGATCTTTGGAAATTCTCATGTTAAAAAAACTTTAGAAGCAATGAGCACACTTAGTACCTAGATCTTGTTTTTCCTTTTTTTTTTTTTCTTTAACAAATGACTGATTCTCGCACAGGGTCAGAAAATAAACAAGATGACTCTGGAACATCTTGTAATACCATAAAAGTCAAGACGTGTTCAATAAAAAATAGTTGGGTACAGTGGTTTGTGCCCATGGCCCCAGGACTCAGGAGGCCAAGACAGAGGATCCCTTGTATCCAGGAGTTTGAAACCAACCTTGGAAATATGGAGAGACCGAGCAAAAGCATATAAACACTCCCCAGCACCCATGGGAACACGTTATGAAGAGCAAAGGCTAGAACAATGTGGATATTAAGATAAAATGACACTGGCTTATAATCAGAGTATAAAATAAATATCCAGGAGTCTGTAATAAAAAAATGAAATGATTATATGTACAAATTCATGGGGGAATGACAAAGCAAATCTCAAATAATTGGATGAATGCTGTTCCTTCAAGGAAGTAGAGGGTGACAGTCTATTCCTTAAGCATGAACTGCATAAGATAACGTCTTCAGCCGGGTGTGGTGGCGCACACCTTTAATCCCAGCACTTGGGAGGCAGAGGCAGGTGGATCACTGTGAGTTCCAGGCCAGCCTGGTCCACAAAGTTAGTCCAGGACAGCCAGGGCTACACAGAGAAACCCTGTCTCAAAAAAACTGGAAAAAAAAAGTTTTGTTGTAAGCTGGGCAGTGGTGGCACACACCTTTAATCCTAGCACTTGGAGACAGAGGCAGGTGGATCTCTGTGAGTCTGAGGCCAGCCTGGTCTACAAAGTTAGTCCAGGACAGCCGGGGCTACACAGAAAGACTTTGTTTTGAAAAACAAAAGCAAACAAGCAAGCAAACAAAGAGTTTTGTTGTAGTTGGTTTTTTGAGTGCTGGAGATGTAGGTATAATTCCTTCCTTCCCTTCCTCCTCCTCCTGCTTCTCCTCTTTCTCTTCCTTCCTCCTCCTCATTATTATTATTTTGGTTTGGTTTTTTGAGACAGAGTTTCTCTGCGTAACAAAGCCCTGGCTGTCCTGGAACTTTTTGTAGACTAGGATGGCCTCGAACTCACAGAGATCTACCTGCGGAGACTAAAGGTGTACACCACTCTACCCAGCTAGGGGGACCAGTTTGAAGGACAGGAGGTCTTTGTTTAAGGAGAATTATTTTTAAAACATTAGTGTTTATCACTTGGACAATCCTCTGGTCTAAACCCTAAAGATTTTCCTCTGAATAAAAATAGAAAGGTCAATTACATTTAAACCCTGGGGCAAAACCGGGAGCCTTGTGGCACAGGGTGACCAAAAGAGTGAGAATCTCTAACCTCTTTGCAAAGTGCTTCATGGAGAGGCTAGGACTGTCCAGAGCAAGTCTGGCAAGGCCGGGACACTTAACTATAGGGACAGGAGACAACAGTGCCTTCAGTGTAGACAAAAGAGGCCTCTGCACCAGGTACTGTCCACGTGCAGGTGATTGCACTGGGGCAGTCACAAGATGAGGAAAGCAGGCATCATTCATGGCAGTTTCAGGGGGAGGAATTTCTTAAGCAAGCCAGAATAAAAACAGAATGAAAATAAAATTATAAACTATGTAGAACCGTCTTTCAGAGTATACACAGTAAGCTGCAGTGAGCACATAGGAAACAATTCGGTGCCACCTCCTCTGGTGGTGGGGAAAGTCTGAAGAAGGGTTAACCCAGCACAATAGGCAGAGTCTGTCTGATTCTGTGGATGTCAGTGATCACAACCTCATTGGACACTCACAGTAAGATCAACTGAAAATGAATACACTAAAATGTTTTTTGCTTAAACCTTTGAAGGTGGTACTATATCAGTACTGAATAACAAATACTAAAGGAACAATCAGATAGCATTGATCTCTTAAAACTATTGTTTTATTTTGAAATAATTAAAAAAATTTTTTTTTCGAGACAGGGTTTCTCTGTGTAGCCTTGGCTGTCCTGAACTCACTTTGTAGACCAGGCTGGCCTAGAACTCACAGCAATTCACCTGCCTCTGCCTCCCGAGTGCTGGGATTAAAAGCATGCACCACCATGCCCGGTCTTTTTTTTTTTAAACAAGTACTTTTTAAAAAAAGATTTATTTATTTATTATTATATATACAGTGCTCTGCTTGCATATCCACCCGCAGGCCAGAAGAGGGCATCAGATCACATTACAGATGGTTGTGAACCACTATGAGGTCACTGGGAATTGAATTCACAACCTCTGGAAGAGCAGTCGATTCTCTTAACCACTGGGTCATCTCTCCAGTGCCTATTTTGAAATAATAATTTTAATGCACAGAAATGTAAAAGATACTTCAGGGTATCCCTCACACAGTTGTTACCATCTGTAGTGTTACCATCTAGCCAGAGCATACCATCACCAGGAAATTGATACTGGTGTATCATATACTTGTCACTTTCACATGGGTGGATATCTGAAGTTCTATGCTGCTTCATTGCCACAAATATCCCCTTTGCATGCTACTTCATAATCATGGGGATCTACTCTCTGTACCCTGCTCCTAATCTCTTTCAAATGTCAATCTGTTTTCCTTCCATACAATTTTAAAGGAATAGATGTGGGCTGGGCGTGGTGGCGCACGTCTTTAATCCCAGCACTCGGGTGGCAGAGGCAGGTAGATCTCTGTGAATTCAAGGCCAGCCTGGTCTACAAAATGAGTTCAGGACAGCCAAGGCTACACAGAGAAACCCTGTCTTGAAAAACAAAAACAAAAACAAAACAAAAAAACAAAAAAACCAACCAACCAACCAAAAAACAAACAAACAACAACAACAACAAAAACAAACCAAACAAACAAATCCACCACCACCAACAACAACAACAAAATAAAGGAATAGGTGTTAATGGTTATGATTTTGGAATCGTCATGAGATAAAATGTTCAAGTAATAATCTTCTGAGACTCACTTGATGACTAGTATTATTTTTTGAACTATACTGATATCTTTTCTGATTGCTTTTTGTCTTAAGAAGTCTTACCTGTAAACATGAATCTGGGTTAAATGTTAACTAACCCCTGCATAGTGGAATAGCTGAGGGCAACTGTTCAAAGGTTACTTTTTGTGTAAACATAATAATGAAGGGGTGTGCCTCTTATCAGATAGGCAAGTATCAGGGGGAATTTCTTAAGCAAACCAGAACAAAAACACAGGGCAAAAATTATAAGCTAAATTATTCAGAACTATCTTTTCAAAGTATACAGTACTCTGCAGAGATGATCCTCTTTGGCATTAACAAGACAGGACATTATATACAAAGTACTTACACCAAACTCACGTGCATAAAATAGTTTTCAAAACTCAGGACCTTCTGTTGAAGCTACGAAAGACCAAGTCTTCTCCATGTTATATAGACTATGGGGATACCTAAAATCCTGAACATAGGCTTTAAGAAGCAAACTCCATTCTACCCTCTGGTATTTGTTGTTGTGTGGGTGAAACACACCTGCAGAGGCCAGAGGCCAGTATTAGTTGTTTCCTCAATAGCCTTCCACCTTAGTTTGTATATAATTTTACTATATATTAAATATTACATGTTATTATATATATTACATATATATTAGGTTTATTTTTTTACTTTTTATTTTTCAAGTCAGAGTTTCTCTGTATAATCCTAGAACTTGCTCTGTGGACCAGGCTGGCTTGGGACTTAAGAGATCTGTCTGTCTCCCGAGTGCTGGGATTAAAGATGTGTGCCGCCTTGCCAGGCTGATAGGTTTATTTATTTTTATGAATGCTTTATTTGAACGTCTGTCTGTATACCATGTGTGTGCCTGGTGCCCTTGAAGGTCAGAAGAGGGCACTGAGTTCCCTAGACTTGGAATTATTCATGGTTGTGAACCACTGTGTGGGTGCTGGGCATTGTCCTCAGGAGTGGCATGTGCTCTTAACCTCTGGGCCATCCCTCTAGCCCTCCTCCTCTTTGTTTTTGAGACAAGGTGTCAGACTGAGCCTGGAGCATTCTGATTTGGTTTGACCAGGCCACCATGACTGCACAACAACCATCTGAGTCATCCCCCCAGGCCCTGTCTGTCTTTTGAATCTATGTGACACTCAGGCTCCTAGAGCTCAGACTGCAAGTTCTTTGAATTTAGGACAAAGGTGCATAGAAAAGAATAGTTTCACCTTGTTTTCTGTTATAAACTGTTTCCACTTATCTAGGCCTCTGTTATAAAGCTAGACTCGTTTAGAGAATAAGGTACAGTTTTGTTAATTTGATTAAGGGATACAGCCTTTAAATTATAGACTTTTAAAAATGACTTTAGTTGATATAGAGTCTCAGGTATATTTCATTTGTTTTAAATAGTGACAACTGGGGCTAGAGAGATAGCCTAGTGCTTAAAAACACATACTAGCTAGGCCTGGTGGCACACGCCTTTAAACCCAGCGCTCAGAAGACTGTCATGCAAATCTCTGAGTCTGATGCCAGCCTGGAATAGAGAAAGTTCCAGGACTATACAGAGAAACCACGACTTGAAAAAACAAGCAAAAAACAAAGACAAAACCCCATCACCATTATATGCACATGTGTAACTAAAGGCATGTCTGAAAAACCAACCAACCAACCAAGCAAATGAAACCAAAAAACAAAGAAACAAAAACCTTATCACAAAATATACTCCAAATACAGCCCCAGAAATAGTCTGCTGCTTCTCTGTCTCTTTTTTTTATTTGTTTGTTTTGATACAGAATTTTTCTCTGTAGCCTTGGCTGTCCTGGAACTAACTCACTTTGTACATCAGGCTGGTTCCAACTCAAGGAAATCCACCAGCCTGAGTGCTAGGATTAAAGGCAAGTGCCCTAATGGCTGCTTCTCTTATTATTTTTCTTTTTTCCTCCTGATCTAGGCTGGCTCGGAATTTCCCACGCAGCTCAAGGTGGCCTCAAACTCAGGTAGGATCAACACATGCAGCCATCTAGCGGACTCTACACCAACTTTGCTATTTTAAAATCTCATGTAGCAATGTAGAGTGGAAATGTTTCCAAACATAATGTTTAGATTTAACATACAAAACATTTTTGACATCTTCAAAAGCAGAACTGAAATTACTTTAAACATGACTTTCCTGAATTACAAATCGGTTATACTTTTTTTTTTTCTTTCCTTTTAGAAGTGTCTGCTCATTTTAAAGTAGGAAATCAGGAAGGCTAGATTGAAGTCGTTACTGCCTTTGAAATGGATGTAGGCAGCCCTATCTTTCGGTTCGGATTTTGAAGACACGGCTTAAATGGCTCAAATTTCAATGATCTGTGAATTGAAAAAGCAGTTTCCAAACTAGGTATGCTATAAAAGGAAGAAAAGTCGTGTTCTCATTAGTTATACACACTCTACACTAAATATTTACGTTTTTACGTTTTACCTATCAGCTGGTTTTGCTCAAACTAGAGGAAAGGGCTTTGGTGAAAAAAAAATTTTTTTTTCTGGCTGTGAATTTTCGGAGATCTCTTGTACATTTTGATACGGAAAAACATCGATCCTTTCCCCCCTCAACCCAGCCCCACGGAGTCATGAATGAGTATAAACTTAGAAAACACTGGCACTATGATGGCCATCCACAGCTGTGCAATAAAAGTTTCATGTATATTTAGTATTAGGCTGCTGGGTAGAAAATTATTTTTACACAGATTAAAACTGTAAAAATGAACATGCACTTGAGTCTCCCGTACTCAATTCCTTTCCCAACCACACCTATCCGGCTAGCGCAGGTCTCCGAGGCTGGCCAGGGCCTGGCGGTCGGACAGGTCCCGGAAGACCAGTGCCTACGCCTGCCGTCGCGAGGGTCCCCTGCCGTGCCGCCCGCCTGCTCGCCCTCAGTAATTCTGCCCCGCTTCAAAAGTCCCGTGGGGGCCCGAGGCTTTTCTCCCCAGTAGCGGGAAGCGTTCAGGCCCCGGAGCCTGAGTCCGAGAAGCCGGAAGGCCCACGGGCTCGCAGGAGGGCGAGCCGCGAAGCGGGAAGCACAAGGCGCGCGTTCCCGCGAACGCAGGCGCGACGCGGGGGGCGCGCGCACGCGGGCGGGGGGGGAGGGGCGGAGGGGCGAAGGCGGGAAGAGGGCGCCCTGGAGTCCGGCCGAGCTCAGGGAGGGCGTCGACGCCGAGGGGGCGGGGCCAGGCGAGGCGGGGACGCGCTCGCGGGCTGGGAAGGCGGGGGCGCGGCGCCGGCGAGAGCGTGCCCGGTCCCCGCCCCTGTTTCCCACTCTTCCTTCCACCTCTGACCGGCCGGAGCTGCGGAGCGGCTCGGCTCGCAGGTCCTCGGAGCCGCCGCCCGCTTCCTCCGCCCGCGGCGAGCCCGTCAATCCCCCCAGCACTACGCGCTCCTCCATCTGGGCCATGGATGGGTAAGTGCCGGGTGGCAGCTCGGGGGCTGCGCTGGCCTCGTTTCCTCTCGGCGATGCGTCCCGCCGAGGCCGGGGAGCAGGGCGCGGCGCCGGCTAGCGGAGGAGCGGCCCCGGGCCAAGCCCGACGGCAGGGATCTGGGGAGCGCGGGGGTCTGTCCGCCGCGGTCTCCGCTTCCTGCGCGCGGCGCCCCCGTCACGTCCGCCCCCTCGCAGCCTCGGGGCGCGTTCGGGAAGAGGAGACGAACCGGGGCCGGGGTGCCGGGCAGGACTCCCCACACTTCCTCTCAGAAAATGGTGCGCGGCGCTGGCGGGGGCGGAGGCTGAGGCGGCCGCGGCGCTCGGGGAGTTGCTGTTTACCGGCGGGGTGGGGCGCGCGGCGGAGCTTTCCCCGGCGGCGGGCCCCGGCGAGCGGCGACAGCCGTCTGGGGCGGCGACGGGGTCTCGAACCGGGGCCTCGAACCGCGGTCTCGCGCGGGTCTCGGCACCGGCGAGGTCTCCTGACTAACGCTGTGAGATACGTTAAACATTTCTAAATACCGAGCGTTTGCACTTTGTCACCAGGGACGCTTCCTCCTCGTCCCCCCCCACCCCCGCCCAAGAAACTTCGTGAATTCGCCTCGGGCGATGTCAGATATTGTGTAAGTGAGTTTTCCGGGTGCTTTCAACTGCTCAGTTTAAATGGGGTTCGTCACTAAAAGAGAGAGAGAGAAAAAAAGATTTACAGTCACCTTTTCCGAGTTGATGGGGCAGGACCTGTTGTATATTATTAAAAGCGTTAATTGAAGGATTTTAATAAGTTAGGGTCATTTAATAGTATCGTTCATCAAGGAAAAAAAAAAACCACACAAAACCCTCCAAGTTTATTAGAGATTCCACCTTAACCCTTTGGCGTTTGAGTTACTCCTTTACCTCTTCCCTTCGCCAACTTTAGTTGGCAAGATTTCCATAAACTGTTGGGTGGTGGAGCATATAACTTATTTGAAAAGAAAAGCCATTTAACAAGTTGCCGCGTAGTTGATTGTTGCTTGCTACGTACTTAGTTAGGGGAGGACACTAGAATCTTAGAACAATTTTTGCCCTCGTTAGGTTTCGTTTATCTTAGTTTCACCACGTCGTGGCAGGAGTTATCTCATTTGAATGCAGATTGCACACTGCTGCAGATACCAAAGTGCAACTTTAGATTTGATTTACGGTTGTGATGGTCTTTAAAGTATTTTTCTCCAATGGAAGTTTTGTGAAAGTGTCTCCTTGAGCATTGACTTCCCTTTACCTGACTCTGGTGCATTTTACTTGTGAAATCATTTTCAGTGATTTCAGTGATTAGGCCACACATGCCATTATGCACTCTTCAGGGAGGGCCGTGAAATTATTTTCAGAAGGTTCGACTTCGGGTTTGGGGAAAGGAGTTGTTAGCTTTTTGCGTCTTGAGACTTAAGTAAAGGGCTTGACTTTTGCTTCTTCACTGTGAAGTGCAAACTCCTCCCCAGCTGCGTGCAGGTGGCGCGGTGGGTGGGGTGGGGTGGGATAGTCGGTGGGGTGGGGTAGCGGGTGGGGCGGGGTAGGCGGTGGGGTGGGGTGGGGTAGGGGGGTGGGGTGAGGTAGGGGGTGGGGCGGAGGGCATAGGAATAGTCACCCTTATTCAGCATCGTTCTTATCTGATCCAAAACATTCATTGCATAGGCTTTTAGTGATCATTTGCTATTTACTATGTCTTGTTAAAAATTACCTTTTTAATTGGCATACAAAGTAATAGATTTCCCTGTATTTCACATGCACACACAGCACCGCAGTTCGCTCATATTTACTCCTATGCTCTTGCCTTCTCAAACTTAACTTTGTTGATAGAACTTTGCCTCATTTGTGGCATTAAAGCTAAGAAGGCAGTGATGCAGATAGAGGAGGAGGTCAAATAGGAAAGATGCTTGTTTTCCCATCAGGACCAATAAAGATAGCATTACACACTTTGTCTGTCTTTCTTTCTGTCTGTCTTTCTTTCTTTCTTTCTTTCTTTCTTTCTTTCTCTTTCAAGACAGTGTTTCTCTGTGTAGTCCTGGCTGTCCTGGACTCTAGTATAGAGTCAAAGCTGGCCTTAAACTCACAGAGGTCTGCCTGCCTCTGCCACCACATGTCCACTGTATTACACACTTTTAAAAAAAGTATAGTTTATCTGTTATTTTTCATGTTTACATTTCAGAAAAATGAATACAAATTTCAGAACTCTATAAGGGGAAATGTATGGTTATTATTTAAAACAGTGAAATTAGCTGGGCGTGGTAGTGCATGCCTTTAATCCCAGCATTCAGGAGACAGAGGCAGGCAGATTGCTGTGAGTTGGAGGCCAGCCTGGTCTACAAAGCTACTCCAGGATAGCCAAGGCTAACACAGACCCTGTCTCGAAAACCAAAACAAAACAAAAAAATCAATGAAATTTATACCGCTTGCTGCATAGACATATTGCATACCTTTAGGAATTTATGTTGACCTTATTGATTAGTAACATAATACAGAACTTATTTGTAGCTTTCTTTTAGGAAATACAGAGATAAACTGTTAACTGAAGATATAAAAGAGATCAATTTTTGTATAGAATAACTGTACTCCTTGTCCTAGAGAGTGTGGTTTTTAATATAGTGAACTATGCTGTAGGCAAGCTTATTGAATTTCAGTTTCCCACAGCTTGCAAAAAGCCCATTTCCTTTATTCTGAGTAGTTAAAGAAAAGCAAACAACAACAAAAAAATCCCACTAGCCAACATATTTTAGTTCCTCCTAGAATCCCAGCGCGCACCCCCTCTCTCGTGCTAGCGCGTGTACGCGCGCTCTCTCTCTCTCTCCCCCTCCCTCTCTCTCGTGTGTGTGTGTGTGTGTGTGTGTGTGTGTGTGTGTGTATGTGTGTGTGTTCATTTCTACCTAGGAGGAGTACTTTGTACTTAAAACATAGTATTGTTTTATACAAAGTATAACTTTTTTTTTCCCCTTTGAGACAAGGTTTCTTTGTATAGCCTTGGCTGTCCTGGACTTTGTAGACCAGACTGGCCTCAAACTCACAGCAATTCTCCTGCCTCTGCTTCCCAGAATGCTGGGATTACAGGCCTGCGTCACCTCGCCTGGCTGTATAACAGTTTTTAAAAGCAAATTTTACAATATAATCTGGCATGTGAAAATTTTTTTTCTTTTCTTTTCTATTTTTTTCTTTTTTTCCTGAGACAGGGTTTCTCTGTGTAGCCTTGACTGTCCTGGACTTGCTTTGTCGACCAGGCTGGCCTTGAACTCACAGTGATCCACCTGCCTCTCTGGCGTGTGAAATTTGATGCTTGTATTTATTCTAGCTCTGGGAGACAGTCATAACAGTATTTTGGTAATTTTTGGGGGGTGATAAAATGCAGATTTACAAGAAGCTTTTCATGAATCCAAGCCAGGGTTTTGTTTCATCTGAAGCTTTAGGGTGTGATCACTCCTATCAGTGACTTAAAAGAAGGAGCTTTGGTGGTTTTAGTTTTGGTTTGGATTTGTCAAAGTGAGATGAGCACATGTTTATTGTATTGAAGCACAGCTGTACTTTCCTACACACTGGAGAGTCATTTGTTTCTTGCATTGATGTTGAGGCTTTGCCTTTGAACTCTGCTGTTGCTACACTGTCCATTGTTTTTTCTTTATTAACATTTCACAGTTCATTTTTTTATTATTTGTTATTGCGGTGCTTTTTCTTTTTCTTTAATCTTATCTGTCTTTTAAACTTGTTCTCTAACTTTGTTTTCCATTTTCTCTTTTTACTTTTTCCATACAGTGTTGTTACAGATCTTATAGCAGTCGGTTTAAAGGTAGGAATCTTTTACTATCCTTTCATAATCATCTTTATATTTTAATTTTGACATTTTCCTCCAGTGATGAAATCATTTCACCTGTTCACAAAATTGTTTTTTTCCGTGTGATGATAATTTTGTACTTTAAACGTTCAAATAAGTAGGCCTGTAGCTGACTTTGGATTTTATATACCTTTCAGGAGTATTATATATGCTAAAAAAAAAAACACCCAATGTTTTACTTAACCATCAGGATTTGGGGTGGGGGGTGGTTTTGTTTTGTAGTGAAAATAATCCTAGGCTCTAATTTATTTTCCTGATGAGTCCTTTTCTTCTTTAAATCATTTTTTTGTGGTGCACTTGTAAGTAATAAAATAACAATAGCTGATTTTTAAAAATGCCAGTTATGTGCTATGTGCTCTGCATGTATTCTCACTAATCATTATAACATTCCGTCAAGATAGGTAATTACTATTCTTATTTTAGAGATGAAAAAGCAGGTTGAGGAAGTTTGTCCAAGGTGTTCAAATGCTTGTATTCCTTTCCTGTTTTCAAAGTCTTACCTTTTTTCCATTATACCTTGTTGCTAGCAGTGAAGTCTCTATCTAAAAGGTGAACATCTATCAAACTCAATATTTTGTAGTAATGATTTTTCTAAGTTTCCAGTCTTTAGTTACACTATAGTCTTCTCAGTATTGGATTAAAAAATACAAATCAAGTAAGCAGTGCTCCTCAATATGAGGCTTTTAAAAATATAATTAAATGTCTTGGGGCTGGAGAGATGGCTCAGCTGTTGGTAGTACTTACTGCTCTTGAAGATGACCTGAGTTCTGTTCCCAGCATATTACATACATGGTGACTCACAGCTACTACATGTACCTTCAGTTTCAGGAGGCTTGGATGCATTTTTCTGACCTCTGAGTGCACATACTTTCCCAGGCCCATGCACATACACACAAAGTGTAATGATAAATAAATAAAATAATAAAAGATAATTGTCATAAAGTTTTCTTTGGTATTTTGATATTTAATATTGAGTTGAGAATCTAGTTCAGTAGGCCATACAGTTAAGATTACTTTAGGAAGTAGAACAGAATATTTTATATTTGCACATATACACACACACACACACACACACACACACACATATATACACATACACACATATATGTATACACATACACACATATATACATATACACACATATACATATATGTATATTTGCAGTTCTACAACTGCCCAGAGGCATCTTTAATTATCAAATTATCCCATTTTAGAAAGAGCCCAGGCAAGCTTGAATCTGGCTGATGCTCATTACCAGAGTACAGTGCTGTGAGGCCAGCTTCAGTGTACTCTTCCTCTTTTACGACCACCAAGACCTGGGCTAAGATCTGATGGGAAGGGGAACCAGAGGGCATATTTACATATATTTTATTTTATTTTTAAGATTTATTTATTTATTATGTACACAATGTTCTGTCTGCCAGAAGAGGGCACCAAATCTCATTATAGATGGTTGTGAGCCTCCATGTGGTTGCTGGTAATTCAACTCAGGACCTTTGGAAGAACAGCACCAGTGCTCTTAACCTCTGAGCCATCTCTCCAACCCCCTTTACATATATTTTAAATAAGCTAGGTTCATTTCTAGTCTGTCAGAGTTAGCACACATCCCACCACATCTCCCTATTTCTATACGTTTTGCTAGCCAGTTCCATGTTTTTGTTTCTTTACACTTACTGGATCTGATGGGGTTACTTAGAGTCTCTTTTTCTTTCCTTCCTTCCTTCCTTCCTTCTTTTCCTTTCCTTCCTTCTTTCCTTTCTATCTTGTGTTTTGAGATAAGGTGTCTCTGGGTAGCCCTGGCTGTCCTGGAACTTGCTCTGTAGACCAGGCCTCTAACTGAACTCACAGAGATCTGTCTGCCTCTGCCTCCCAAGTGCTAGGAATAAAGGCGTATGCCACTATTGCCCAGCCCCTTCCTTCCTTCCTCCCTTCTTTTTTTTGTTCTTGTTTTTTTGAGACAAGATTTCTCTGTGTAACAGCTTTGGCAGTCCTGGAACTATATATTGAAATATTGGAATCATGCTAGAAAATCATTCATTATATGTACTTTCTGGCAAAATTGTTCTTTCTTTCATCTCACTAAGGAAGTTTAGTTATTACCAAATAATGAGCCATTAAGACTTGCATTTCATCTAGAATATATGAAAGATAAACCAACATTTGTTTTCTCTATTTGCTGTCTAACTCCAACAACACGATTAATGGCTTCATTTAGTAACAAGAATGGAATTCAGATTGTGTTCTTTACATTTACTTTCCTGGATTAAAAAAGTTATTTAAACTTTGTTTTATGCATATGAGTGTTTCCCCTGCATATATGTTATACGCATGTCACCTGTGTGTCTTGTCATGTCATGTGTGGCCGTGGAGGTCAGAAGAGAGCGATCTGGAACTGGAGTTAGGGATGGCTGTGAACTACTGTGTGGGCACTGGGATCCCAACCTGAGTCATTTGCAAGAACAGTAAGTGCTTTCTCCAGCCCCCAAAAGGTTATTTAGATTTTAGAGAAGGGCCAGGCTGTGGTGGCCCACACCTTTAATCCCAGCACTCAGGAGGCAGAGGCAGGTGAGTTCAAGGCCAGCCTGGTCTACAAAGTGAGTCCAAGACAGCCAAAGCTTAACACAGAGAGACCCTATCTCGAAAAACAAACAAACAAACAAACAAAGAGTATGTCCTGAAGGAAAACATTCCTCATGTGTTTGTTACTATTGTTTCCAGTGTCTGGTGTATTATAATCTCAAAAAATGTTTGATGATGAATGAATGAATGAATGCCAAATTGTAACATTCTTAGTCATGTGACACACATAGTAAAACCCAAGCTTTCTGATTCTGCTAGTATTTCTTCTAATTGGCGTGCACTTAGTGAGAAGGAATTCCTTATTCTTTAAATTGGAACTGTATTGGAGACATGCATACATTTTCAGGTGTGTTAGGATTCATATCATGATCTGTACCTTCAATGTTTTTTGTGGGTTATTAATTTTTTAACCTTGCCCAAATTAAAAGGCTAGCTTTTGGAATTCATCATGAAACATTTTTCATGTTTGCCTTGTTGAGACAGTCTTGCTAGGTTAACAAAGCTGGATTTGAACCTGCTTTGGTCTCCAGGTGTCTGTGGTCACGGGCATGCACTGCCATGACTGGCTATTGTATATGTATATTCCCCCTACACACACACACACACACACACACACACACACACACACACAATATATATATATATATATGCATATATTATAATATATACATTATTCTATGTGTACATTATTATATATTATATACAGTATATGTCATATAATATACATTATATAATATATAATTGACTCATTGCTTCTCAATATGTGTTAATATATAAATACTAATATATTACACATTATACACACATACTATTATTTTTATATGTGGTATATTACTATAAATATATCATTGTATATTGATATAATAAATATATACCTAATGTATGATATATATGTGTGTGTGTGTATATATCTTTGACTCATTGAGAAACAATGAGCAGTGCGTTCTCTTAAATGAAGGCACAATCTGGTGATGAAGAGTGATATGGCACACATTTTAAGGATTTTATTATCCTACATAAATCAGTGTCAGTATTGTAGGGAATGGGCTTTTCTGCATGCCAAGTATATTTTAAACTTCCAGCTTACCCTTTCATTAGTATTAGCTGGCAAGTACTCAAAATGACCAAAACCACATTTTCCATATTCCTGGTTATTTGGTTTTCTGTATTAACTGTTGCCGTCTTTTCTAGGTACTCACCTACTTTTAGTGGGTAGTTGAGTATAGAAAGACGCATGTGTAGAGTGGAATGTAATTGCCTTCCAGTAACTGTCACGCCTGCCATGTAGAAAAGAACAATACAGCATACTGACATGCACCCTGAGGGCCCATTTTCTCCGTGTAGCAGCCATGGCACATCTGCTTGCCACCTGTTTCTGTAAGCACAGTTTTATTGGAGCACAGCATGCTCATTTGCTTCCATATTGTCTGTGGGTGCTTTCACAGTATAGCAGCAGCGCTGAGTAGTGGTTGCAGTCTGTAAAGCACATCACAGTCACCTCTGGCCCTTACAGAAAAAGTTGGCTTGCTGTTGTGCTTCACTATTGGAAGTATGGAAGGCTTTGGCTTCAAATTCTTTTAAAATGAGATGCCCTTTATCTAGAGTACAATCCAATAAAGCTTGATACATTCTAACACTCTAATCAAAACGGTAGAATGATACTCTAAAGATCCCTACTATCTCTTGCCAGACACATAGATTGGTTTTACTTGTTTTTGCACTATGAATGGAATCATAGAGCATAGGCTATCTGGTGTATGGCAGTTTCTATTTAGCAAAATGATGTTTAGACTTTTCCTATGTTGTTTTGTAGTAGGAGTTCCTCCTCTCTTATCTCAGTATTTTATTGTGTCTTAAAATCTATTATCATATTGATGGCATTTGAGTTCTTTCCAGTTTGGGACTATTACAAATAAAGATTCTGGGAGGGAGGGAGGGAGAGAGAGAGAAGAAGAAGGAGGAGGAAGAGGAGGAGAGGAGGAGGAGGGGAGGGGAGAAGAGAGAAAAGAGAGTGAGTCAGTCTGTCTGTAGTATTTCATTGTATATCTATCCTCTAAGCTCAGGAGTTGAAGTGCAGGGTGATAGGCCATGTGTATTTATTTATTGTCGGGATCTTGGATATCCCCCAAAGGTCTATATATTAAAGGCTCACTCTGCAAGGGAATTTTGGGGAGTTAATAGAACCTTTTAGGAGGTTTAGTCTTTAGGGAAGGTTTTAGGTTTACATGAGATTGTGGGGTGTTGGCACTTCCTCCTTTTCTCTTTGCCTTCTGGACTTGAGGTGAACTACATGCCTGTCATTCACACACTGCCGTTTCTGCCTGGCCTTCTTAAAGTGCTACATCTGCTTGATCTTAGACTGGAGCCTCTAGAACCATGAGCCGAACAAACTTTTCTCTTATAAGTTGGTTATCCCAAGTAATTTCATTATAGTGATGGAAGAGCCCATTCATTGGGCCATTTTCTAAACTGTATGAACTTGACACAGCTTGCTCTATGTGAGAGGTCACGTCTATAGCCAGCCATGTTACCTTGAATGTGCCCGAGCCTCAGGCTCATCTAGATCAGAGCTCTGCTTGTCTTTCATCCTTAGCAACTCTTGGTACTGCAAGTTTTTACTTTTAGGTGCTCCTGAGGGTATAGTCTAATGCTAGTATCAGTGATATTTTATTTTAGTTGCAATTTTCTGTTTTTTTTTTTTTTGGGGGGGGGGTGCCTGTGTAGTCTGTCTTTCTTCTTATTTATTTATTTAGGTATTTCAAGACAGGGTTTCTCTGTAGCCTTGGCTGTCCTGAACTTGCTTTGTAGACCAGGCTGGCCTTGAATTCACAGAGATCTGCCTGCCTCTGCCTCCTGAGTGCTGGGATTAAAGGCATGTGCCACCAGTTTTTGTTGTTTGTTTGTTTTTTGAGACAGGGTTTCTCTTAACAGCTTTTGCTGTCCTAGACTTGCTTTGTAGACCAGGCTGGCCATGAACTCATAAGAGATCCTCCTGCCTCTGCCTCCCAAGTGCTGGGATTAAAGGCATGTGTCACCATGCCTGGCTAATTCTGTGACCCTTTAATACACTTCTACATGTTGCAGTGACCTTCAACCATAAAATTATTTTCCTTGCTTTGACATTAACTGTAATTTGGCTGTTGTGTGGATGGTAAAGTAAATATGTTTTTTTTTTCCCCCGATGGCCTTAGCCAACCCCTGTGAAGGGTAATTTGACCTCCAAAGGGGTTATGGCTCACAGGTTGAGAACCACTGCCCTAGAACTAGAGTTGCAGACAGTTGTGAGCCACCATGTAGGTATTGGGAATTGAACCTAGAGCAACAACTGGATGGCTCAACCCCTGAGCCATCTTTCCAGGCCATCTGTTAAATCTTTAAGTGTTTTTTCTCCCCCGTCTTTCCTTCCTTCCTTCCTTCCTTCCTTCCTTCCTTCCTTCCTTTCTTCCTTGAGACAGGGTTTCCCTGTGTAGCCCTAGTTGTTTTGGAATTAGCTCTGTGGACTAGGTTGGCTTCCACTTGCCTCTGCCTCCTGAGTGTTGTGATTAAAGGTATGTGCCACCAACATCCAGCTCTTCAGTGTTTCTTTAAAGCAAAATATAGCTTAAAATCACATTTATTTATGCACTTATGTAATTGTGCATATGCCACAGCATATGAGTAGGGGTATGAAGCATCTTGCTGGAATTGATCTTACGTTCTACTCTGTGATTCCAGAAGACCAAGCTCAGATGGTCCAGCTTGGTGACAAGAACCTTTCCCACTGAGCCATTTTATCAGTCTCCAAATACAGCTGGTTTTTGTTTTTGTTTTTTCCTATTTTGTTAGGTTTTTTTTGTTGTTTGTTTTGTTTTGTTTTGTTTTTTGTTTTTGGACAGGGACTCATTTTATCACTGTATAGTCCTGGCATCCTGGAACTCTGTCTAGATCTAGACCAAGCTGCCCTCAAATTTAGAGGTCTGCTTGCTTCTGTTTCTAGAGTGTTGGAGTTAATGATACGACCTTCACACCCCACAGATTCTGATCATCTTTTAATTAATGTAAGTAGACAAATTCTTCACATTAGTGTAGTCGAATAAATATATTAAAGTTCTTACTTTTCTTGTTACTGTGACCAACTCACTTAAGGAAGAGGGAAAACTTCCTTTTGGTCCATGGTTTGAGGGTACAGCCCAACATGGTGCTAAAAGGCATGGGGGGCAGGAGCTTGAGGGCAGGTCACAGAGTCAGGAAGTAGAAGCTGGCGCCCAGTTTCTTTTTCTTTTTCCTTCAGTCTGGGATTCCAGTACCTGGGATGGTTCTGTTCATAATGAGAGTATTTTTTCACCTCAGTTAAACTTCTGGACACACCCTCCTACACATGCTAAAAATGTGTATTCTAGGTGATTTCAAACTGTCAGTGAACATTAACTATCATGTCAAAACTTTGTGCTCATGCATTTAATCTTTGTTTCTTCTGATTTTAGTTTCTTTTTTTGCTATGCTTTGGAATGAAGTCTTATCAGCTGTTCAGGCAGGCCTCCAACTTTGAATCTTCCCACATTAGCCTTCAGCGCAGCTGGAGTTACAGACATTCATCGCTACGTTTAGACCCTTCTCCTGTGTTAATTGAACATATATTTGATTCAGTTTCTCTTACTCAGCATATTAATTATACATTATATAAACATTCTTTGTAGCTGCCTTGTAGTTAGTACATTTATAACTCCCATAAGTACAGCATCCAAAATCACTGTATTGCTTTATGGTACTGTAGGTACAATAAAACAACATTATCATCCTATACACTGCTGCTGTCATTACATTATGTAGATAAATTATAGCACAATTATATTTTGAGAATATTTTACATGTGTATGTCTGAGTATGAGTTTGTGCACCGTGTATGAGCAAGAGCTTGTGGAGATCAGAAGATGGAACTGGGATTATAGGCAGTTGTGAGTTCCCATGTGTGTACTGGGAACAGAACCCAGGTTCTCTGCAAGAGTAGTAAATATTCCTAGTCACCGAGCCATCTTTCCACCACTGATAGCTCAATTAAATTTAAAGATTTTGTTTTACTTTCATTTATTGATTTCCCTTATGTAGATCCAAATTTCTGTTTAGTAATCAGAATGAACTTCTGCTTTCCCAGATAACGTCTGTTAACTTTTCAGCCCACAGGGCAGCGTACTAATGGTGGAGTCTCTTAGTTTTGGTGCATCAAATCATACTGGGTTGTGTGGAGGCAGTGGGGGTAGTGTTGGGGACTGACCTTAGAGGGCATTAGACATTCTATAGATGGGCTACGGACACCTCCAGCCCCTGACATCTTTAGTTCCTTTACTATGAAGGGTACTTTTTTTTAAACTAATAATTTGGCATTGGGGGGGCTGGAGAGATGGCTCAGTGCTTAAGGGCACTGACCGTTTTTCCAAAGGACCCTGGTTCAAATCCCAGCACCCACATGGCAGCTCACAACTGTCTGTAACTCTAAAGATCTGACACTCACACAGATATATACATGCAGGCAAAAAAAAACCAGTGCACATAAAATAAAGGTAATTCAATAATAAAAAAAGAATTTGGCATTCGATCTTTCCTTTCTTTAACACTTTATTTCAATCTTTTTATTACAGTTTCTGATGAAAGCTTGTAATTGTTTTTCTTAATCCTCTGTATACATAGAACTCTTACTCTTATTTCCCCTTCCTCAAAGGTTCTCTTTGTCTAGTTTTCTATAGTTTGAACAATATGTTTAATTTTGGTATTTATCTACCTTGGTAATTTTTGAGCTTCCTGGAGCTGTAATTTATACTTTCATATATATCACATTGTGGAAAATTGCAAGTCTTTGTGCATCTTTTCCTTTCCATTGTGTGTGTGTGTGTGTGTGTGTGTTCTCCAGTTTTGTTATGTTATATAGGATGGTCTCAAAATGACTCTCCTTCTACTTTAGTTTTCCAAGTAGCTGGGTGTACAGACCCCTGTTACCTTCTCTCTCTCTCTCTCTCTCTCTCTCTCTTTTCTTTCTTTCTTTCTTTTTTTTTTTTTTTCTTTTTTTTTTTTTTTTTTTTTTTTTGAGACAGGGTTTCTCTGTGTAGCCTGGCTGTCCTGGACTACTTTGTAGACCAGGCTGGCCTCGAACTCACAGCAGTCTGCCCGTCTCTGCTTCCCGAGTGCTGGGATTAAAGGCATGTGCCACCACGCCCGGCTGCTTAGTGATTTCTTTGTTCAGTAATATCTAGTCTATTTATGAGCCCATCACCGATCCCATTTTTTGCTACTTTTGTGTCTGTGCATATACACTGTGGCACACATACGTGGGAGTCAGGACAGTTTGTGAGAGTCCATTTTTTTCCTCCACCATGTGAGACCCAGGGATGCACTCAAGTGTTTTTATTCCTGAGCCATCTTACTAGCCCAAGATTCATTTTTAATACTGTGTCCATCCGTCTTTACTTTCTTCTGGTAGGGACTTAGAATATAGCCCTGGAATTCTGTGTATACCAGGCTAGCCTTGATCTCACATAAATTCATTTAATTCTGTCTGCTAAGTGTTGGAATTGAAGGCATGAACCACTACACCTGGCCAGTATTTACTTCTAATATTTTATTTTTCCTTTAGAGTTTATATCTCTCTGCTTAAATTGTCTTTATTATATGTTTCTACTTATTTTTAGTAGAGACCTTATATATAACATATTGGTTATAGCTATTTGAAACCTTGTCATGTAGTTTTTAAATGATTTTTGTTTGAGCTGGACATAGGGGTGTGTGTCTTCAATCCCAGCACTGAAGAGGCAAGAGGCTGGTAAGAAACCATGTCTCTAAAGAACAAAACAGGTGGGCCGTGGTGGCGCACACCTTTAATCCCAGCACTCGGGAGGCAGAGGCAGGCAGATTGCTGTGAGTTTGAGGCCAGCCTGGTCTACAAAGTGAGTCTAGGACAGCCAAGGCTACACAGAGAAACCCTGTCTTGGAGGGGGAAAGGTAACAAACAAACAAAATCAAAAGACTTTGTTTGGCTTGCTTCTATTCTATAGCTTAATGCCTGTCGGCACCATTGTTTAAAATCAATTTACCACCTGTAAGTCTCTTACATAATTATCACATATGCTCCTAATAATAGCAAATATGTAATATATCCTGAAATTGTGAGGTGTAATTCCTCTAAATGGTTATTTATCAAAACTGCTTCAGCTGTTCTAGGGCATTTAAATCTTATTTTCACGTTTATGTTGAGCTTATTTTCTACAGATGGTATCAGATGAGCTGGGTAACCATATGGAAACAGATGCATCTGAACTACTTCCAGGAAAATTTGAGGCTCATGTTAGCTATAAAACTAATGTATGATACATACATATGTGTATACACACATGCGTGTGCACACGCACACCAGACAAACATATACTCACCAAACATAGGCATGTACTAATATTAATTTCATTTATTTATTTTTTATTATAAATTTAAGGGAAAATCTCAAGAAATAGTACCAATAGTACCATTTACCCATTTTGTTAACTTAAAATAATTTATTACTGTTTATAGGGTGTGTATGTAGAGGTCAGAGGAGAGCTTTGGTGAGTCAGTTCTCCTGCCTTTATGAGGGCTCCTGGGTTAACTCAGTTGTCAGGCTTGCATCGTTGGGTGTACTCGTCTTTACTTGTTGAGCCCTCCCACCAATCCCCTTTTAGTGAACTTTTTTTCCTGTTTGTTTTTTCATTCCCCTATTCTGTGAACATGAAACATGTCTGTTTCTCTCTTAAGGAGATTGCTAGTCTTTTGAACAGTAAAGCCACGTAATTTTTCTTTTATAGTCAGTAGTTTTTACAGAGATTCTTTATAGTTTATTCTCCCCAGCTTTCCTAACTAGGCGCTGAGCCAGGGTTTCCCAAGTGCTACTTACTACAAATCTAAGCCCTGAGTGCTCTTTCTTTCTCTCTTTTTTTATAATTTATTTTGAGACAAGCTCTCTAAATTTCTGACAGTGGTTTTCAGTTTCACATTTTTTACTTTTTTATTTTATTTTGGTTTTTTGAGACAAGGTTTCTCTGTGTAGCCATGGCTATCCTGAACTTGCTTTATAGACCAGGCTGGCCTCAGCCTCTGCCTCCGGCTGCTGGGATTAAAGGCGTGTGCCGCTATGCCCTGCTTTTTATCAATATTTTCTAAGTGACTTACAGTTTCCTTTTTTTCCCTAACTTTCTTTTGAATCCATGGATGATTTAATACTTAAAAATTTTTAATTTCTAAATGCAATCTATTCTTTTGTTACTATTTCTAGTTTATTTCTTCCCTTTCTCTTTTTCCCTTTTTTCCCTTCTTCTCTTGTCTTTCTTTCTTTCCAGTAGCCCCAGTACCCTGGATACAATCCTCTTGTCTCATCTTCCTGAGTTCAGGCCCTGTAGCACTGTGGCCTACTTATTATTTGGTCACCGAAAAATAAGTCTCAGTAGATTCCTTTGGGCAAAATTGAGACTTCAATAGTGAACAGATACAGGAATTGGTGAGCCAGGGCTAAAGAGCTAAATACAGCTCACCATCATCTGTTTTGTATATCTTGCAAGCTCAAATAGTTTTTATACATGCAAGTGTTGAAAAAATAAGGTTAATATTTCCTGACAGGTGAAAAGCGGATGTGAAAAATCTTAGTAAGTGTTGCTGGCCTAACAGCTGGGTGTGGTGGTGCATGCCTTTAATCCCAGCACTTGGGAGGCAGAGCAGGCGGATCACTATGAGTCTGAGGCCGTCTACAAAGTGAGTCCAGGACAGCCAAAGCTACACAGAGAGACCCTGTCTCGGAAGAAAAAGAAAAAAGAAAAGTGCTGCTCGTCTGGAGTGGCTCCTCTGTGCTGTGCGTGGTTACCTTTTGTTCACACAGCAGTGGCGCTGAATAGTCAGGACTCTTTCCTGGCCCTGACAGATAAGCTTACCAGCCGGATACTGTATCTGTGCTATGATGCCCTCTTGGTACATGTGAGATAAGTGCGCCACCACTTTGTTATAACTGAAGCCCTAACTATCCACTCCTGTTAATGTTTATTCCTAGCTGGTTCTACATGCAGTATATCTGGTAGCAAAGTTGTTGACCGTATCACTTGTTTCCTCTTGTCATATTTTGTATGTTCAGTTTGTTAACTAAGTCTCCAGAAAGGATTTACTAGGATGAAATTGTACTATTGATTTTTCACCTTCTTTTTTTCATTGACATTGTTTTCTTTGGGTTGTAACTTTATTTTTTTGATGGTAAGTGACTCACGAAGATACCTGTAGATTTTTGTGTGGGGGTGAATATGAATATGTATGTGCTTATGTATGAGAGCTTCTGTCTTCATCAATTCCTTGATCTTGTATGTATGTGATATGTATGTGTGTATACCTACGTGCATGAATTTGTGTTGAGGTTAGAGATTAATATCTGGCTTTCCCCCAACTTCTTTTTTTTTAATTTATTATTATTATTATATTTTTGGTGTTTCGAGACAGGGTTTCTCTCTGTTATCTTGGCTGTCCTGGACTCACTTTGTAGACCAGGCTGGCTTCAAACTCACAGCAATCCACCTGCCTCTGCCTCCTGAGTGCTGGGATTAAAGGCATGTGCCACCACTGTCCAGCTTCCCCTAACTTCTTTCTGCCTTATTTTTAAATTTCTATTTATTGTGTGTCATGTGTTGTGCATGTGTGCCCATGCACTCACACATGTAGAGGTTAAAGGATAACTTCATGGAATTGTTTTTCATTTCTTACCTTTATGTGGGTCCTGGGGCTAGAATGCCAAGTTGCCAAGCTTGTGAGGCTCACACCTTTACCAGCCAAACCACTTGCCTCCACCTTGGCAGGGTCTTTCATTGAACCTCGGATTCACTGGCTGTGCTGTTGTGCTAGACTGTCTAGCCAGGAAGCCCCAGGGATCCTTCTGGTTTTTTGTTGTTGTTGTTTTGTTTTTGAGTTTTTCGAGACAGGGTTTCTCTTGTAGACCAGGCTGGCCTCGAACTCACAGCGATGCGGCTTCCTCTGCCTTTCTCTGCCTCCCGAGTGCTGGCATTAAAGGCGTGTGGCACTCTGCTTGGCTGGATCCTTCTGTTTATACCTCCTCAGCAGTGGTGTTACAAGTACTCTACCAGGCCTTTTCTATTCATACTGGGGATTCAAACTCAGATTTTTATGACTGTACCATACACACCTTACCAATTGAACTATCTCCCTACTGCCTCATTTTTCTTTTTAAAGAAGTTATTATTTTACATGTGTGTTTTGATTACATGTGTCTATGTGCAGTATTTGGATGCTCATGGAGGCTAGACCCTCTAGAACTGGAGTTACACAGGGTTATGAACTACTGTGTGGGTGCTGGGACTCAAACCCAGGTCCTTTGAAAGAGCAGCCAGGGTTCTCAACTGTGGAGCCATGTCTTCAGCCCCTATTTCTGTCTTTGATGAGTCACCTATTGGCTTTGTTTTTCTTTTTTGACTTGAATGACTTTTCCCAAAAAGTTAGTGTGTGCTTGTATGGCAGGTTTTCTAAGGCTTTGTATATTTGAGGGCATTTTTAAGCAAGAATAATTTATTTTTTCCTTCAAATATCTTTTTGCTGAGACTTTCGGCTCTTTAACTCAGTCTGTAGCCATTTGTCTATGTCACCTTCACACACACATGCACACACATGCACACACGCGCGCGCGCGCGCGCACACACACACACACACACACACACACACACACACTGCTTCCTTAGGGTGTTCTCTTTCAATATCTTTTTGTTTTGGTTTTTGAGATAGGGCTTCTCTGTTTTAGTTCTGCCTGTCCTGGAACTCACACTGTGGACTAGGCTGGTCTCAAACTCATAGAGATCCGGCTGCCTTTGCCTCCCAAGTGCTAGGTGTGTGCCAACCCTGCCCAGCTCTCTTTAAGTATCTTAATTTCTGGAACATTCATTCCTCTAGCTTTTGTAAATATCTGTGTGTTAAATTTGGATATGAGAGTGAGCCATTCACATTAATTTCATGCTACAGAGCAAAGTTCTGTTGGTTAGCTAGTACTATGACTATGAAAGACCTAGGTAAGTTACTATTCTATCATGAAACTTCCGGACTCCATAGATGAAGACGCGTTCCAGGGACAGAGAAGTTAGTTTTAAATAAGTGAAGGTCTGATTAGACTGAAGGTCAGGCTGGCAACTTAGGCACACTACATAATGAAAACAGAACAGTGTATAATTTTCTTGAGAAAATAATTTTAATCCAGTACTGTAGTCAAGTGATCTAGTGGGGTTTTGTTTTTGCTTTTTTTGTTTTGTTTTGCTTTTGCTTTTGCTTTTGTTTTTCAAGACAGGGTTTCTCTGTGTAACAGCCAAGGCTGTCCTAGATTCAATTTGTAGACCAGGCTGGCCCGAACTCACAGATATCCATCTGCCTCTGCCTCTGCCTCTGCCTCTGCCTCTAAAGTGCTGGCATTAAAGGTGTGTGCTACCAGGCCGTCCAGCCAAATGATCCTTTTTGTTTTGTTTTTTTCCCCCAAATGATCCTTTTTATAGGTAGAATTCTCACATATGCATGGGCCTAGAAACCTTACCTTGTTGACTTACATACAGTCATTTAGGGATGTACTTTAGCAAAACGAAAAAGGAAACTAAGAATAAGGAAAAGGGTTTAAAAAAACATTGAGCCATCCTGGAAGAGCAGTGAGAAGACTTTGTTAGACTGTTGTCTAGAGTGCTTAGAAAGCAGTCATTCTGATTTGAGCAAGGAGACCCCGGTGGAGTGAATACTGTCATGGAAAGCTTGAAGCAAATGTTGATATGATAAAGGACAAGAATATAAGCAAAACCAAAACTAAGGTCATTTAAAGATGTCATGGGAAGCTAAACAAACAGGGTAAGAAAAATTATGATTGTTAACCAGTCCAAATTAGCCTGTGTTATGTATGCAGTTAATAGGCCTGTAAAAATGTGTTTGACCTTAAATCTAGGAACGATTTTTGTCTTTATGTGTGGCATTGGACCATAGAATAGAAAATGAACTGTATCAGGACTATGATTTCTTAATAATAATTACATAGTTATAAAAGTGCCATTTCTTGATTTTCAACTTTGAGTCAGCCTTTAGTCACCACAGGAGTGGACAGAGCCTGTAATTGCAGGGCAGAATATGACAATTACAATAATAAAAGGAGTAAACCGGGCCGGGCGTGGTGGCGCATGCCTTTAATCCCAGCACTCGGGAGGCAGAGGCAGGCGGATCGCTGTGAGTTCGAGGCCAGCCTGTTCTACAAAGTGAGTCCAGGATGGCCAAGGCAACACAGAGAAACCCTGTCTTGAAAAACCAAAAAAAAAAAAAAAAAAAAAAAAAAAAAAAAAAAGGAGTAAACCGGTGGAAGGGGGCAGGGAGATTACTACCTCTGTCATCTTTGTTTTTCACAATGAGGATCTAGAGTTAATGTTGAATTCACAAATAAGCAATAAAGATAATATTGTTAAAGTTCAAAAGTGGCGAGGCGTGGTAGTGCACACTTGTTATTTCAGAATTTGGGAGGCAGAGGCAGGAGCATTGCCAATTTGAGAATTAATATCCTGTAGGAAGTTCCACAGCATGGCCTCATCTCAAAAGTTTATTCCTTGAAATACTTGAAGACTTTCCAAATGGATGTCCAGACTTAATAGGATCAAAGGGTTCTGTAGATTTGACCTAAAAAAACAAAACAAAACAAAAACAAAAAACCCACAAACTTCTCTAAGGCTTATAGTGAATCTATCAGACATACTAGATAAAGAGAATTCTAGAAATAGGAAGAAAAAGGATGTCAAGTTAGCCTGTGTGTGTAGCTTAGTGGTAGAGCACTTGCCTGGCATGCATGAAGTCCTGAGTGTGATACCAGTACCACAGCAGGAGGAGGTATATTAATGTAAAGCAGGGCTCTCTGGAGAAACCATATAGGATAGAATCAAATGGATGATAGGATAGATTCAAAGTCCTAGGGAGGGACGGGAGGGGCAACAAAGATTATTTTACCCCCTTGAGTTACTCTTTTCTTTCTTTCTTTTCAGAGACAAGGTTTCTCTGTGGAACCTTGGATGTCCTGGAACTTACTTTGTAGACCAGGCTAACCTTGAACTCACAGCTATCCCTCTGCCTCCCTGGGTGCTAGGATTACAGGCATGCGCCACCATGCCCAGCTTTAGAGTTACTCTTTAGAATTGAAGAAGACATACTTTCCAAGACAGCAAAGCCAAGGGAATTTGCTATCACTAGATTAGCTGTAATAAATGAAAATGTAGGAAAGTATGAAGCTCCAAAAAAAAAAAAAAAAAAGGTCAAACCTTTAGAGAAAAGCATAAAACAAAGAGAAGTATTTAACAGAATAGCAAGACCATGTTTTTTATTAGTAATACCCTTGAATGTACCGTATTTTTTGGACCACAAGACACACTCCCCCCCACCCCCAAAAGTGAGGGGGAAATTAGGGTGTGCCTTATTGTCCAGTTGCTGATTTTACTGTTTTTTTGTTTTTGTTTACTGCTCTAAAAACTAGGTGTGTCTATGGCAAATGAATTAATTTATTTAGCTACAAGATGTACACTGAAATAGATTGGCTGAATAAAGAAACCATGTGGGACCAGCTTATATGCTGCCTGTGAAGACACACAAAAACTGAAAGTGAAGGGATCAAAAAAGATACTCTCTACAAGCAGAAACCAAAAGTGAGTAGAGAAAATACACATTAAATAAAAAATGGAGAAGAGATGGGACACTCTATAAAGATGAAGGGGGATAGTTTAGCAAGCTAGAATTATAGTTAAAAATATGTATTTATGCAATTTTGGGGCCACTCTTTTATATAAGGCAGACAGTACCAGTTATAAAAGGAGAGTAGACTGTAACGACAGTATTTTTTTTGGTTCCATCCCATATTTATTAATGAACAGATCACGTAGAAAGAAATCACCAGGGAAGCATCAGAGATACGGTATACTGCAGAACAAGTGGATCTGACAGACACAAAATATTCCACCCAACAGCTGCAGGATGCATATTCTTCTGTGCAGAGTATTCTAAATAGATAGGTTACAAGACAACTCTTAAAAAAGAAAGAAAGAAAGGAAGGAAGGAAGAAATAGTAGAAATAAGCCAGACAGTGGTGGTACACACTTGTAATCCCAGAATTTAGGAAGCAGAAGTAGGCAAATCGCTGAGTTCTAGGACAGCCTGGTCTACAAAGCGAATTCTGGGACAGCCAGGGCTACACAGAGAAACCCTGTCTCAAACAAACAAACAAACAAACAAAACAAAACAAAATAACGAAGAGAAATGCATGTATACCAAGTAACATTCCTTTGAATAACCAGTGGGTCAAAGGAAAAAGTACAACCAATCTCTTGAAGCAGAATGCCAAAGCCAGTGGGGTATGGCTGTAGCAGCACTAAGATGGAAACTTTAATAATTGACTATCATAGCATATGGGGTACATAGTTAGAACCCTAGTCCTCAGGAGGTAGCAATAGGAGGCTCATGAGTTTGAGACCAATCTAGGCCATATGGCAAATACGATCTTGTGCCCCCAAAAAGAAAACCAAACCAAACAGATTTCAAATTCATTAATGATAGGGAATAGAATGTCAAGAGGAAGTGAACCCAACCCCAAATCAGTAGATGGAAAGAAATGCCAGTAATCAGAGCAGATATAGTCTTGGAGGAGGAGCTCTAAAACACTCAAGCAATGTCTAATGAAGAGCGAGCTGGTTTATTGTAGTTGTAATCATAATTGTAAAACCTTTAGCTAGACTAACCAAAGAAAAAGACAGACAATACAAATAAATGTATAAGAAGTAAACAGACATTACAGTTAATAATGCCACTGAAATGCAAAGATTAATAGAGATTATTTTATAGGACTTCACATTAGCAAACTGGAGATCCAAGACAAAGTTGTTTCTGGGTATGTGTTACCTACCTGCAAAACAATGTTTTTTGTTTTTTTGTTTTCTATTCTCATTCTACCTCCCAAATAATGACACAAAGACCTATTACATTTATTAATAAGCTTTAAAGCACCAAGTGGGGCAGGTATTGATCTATTCTAATCCGATTAAACTAGCCAGGCTACTTCCTAGCCACATGCCCCATGCTGTTTGCCATCATAGACTCTCCCTTAGATGCTTCTGCTCCATCAGTCTGTCCTCATCGCTCCTCCTTCTCCTTGACCTTTTCTCCTTTTTTCCCCTCCTCTCCCACTTGGGACCCCCGGCCCTGGGATTGGAAGTCTAGCCCTAACTCTGCTGCCTAGCTATTGGCCTGTCAGCTCTTTATTAACCAGAGAAGATGGAGAACAGTTTTTATACAACACGAGACAGGAAATGACAGTGCCCAATTTAGACTGCAACCAGATCTTTGGGCACATAAATCATCTGAATACACAAAACCATCCCCCAAACCTACCAGAATCAAATCATGAGAACAGAGGAAACACAGAAAGACAAATATCAAATACCAAGATTGAGTCAGTGTTAAAATTCTAACAAAAGCCCAGGATCTTGTGACTTCTTTACTGAGGGAGATAACACCCAGAGTGTGTGAGAGAGAATGTGAGTGCATGTGCTTATACATTCAAATCAAGGTGTTCCTCAGCTGTTTCTGGAAACTTGCCCGTCTGGCTAGGTTGGCTGGCCAGCAAGCCCCAGGGATCCTCCTGTCTCCACCATCCAAGCCCTAGGACTAGTGTGTGCTGGACTTTATGTGCTGGGAATCCAGAGTTGGGTAGGATCACATGCTTGTGTGGCAGACACTTTACTGCCAAACACTTTGTAGACTGAGCTACCTTCAAAGTAAGTTTACCAAACAGTTAACACCAATTCTGAAAGTGTTCATAGGATCATAATAGTGGGAACCATCCTCTGAGGCTAGCATTGCTTAGATACCAAAGATGGACAAAGACCTATCAAAAATGGGAATTATAAGCCAATATATGTGATAAAAAGATGCAAAAAATGCCAGTAAAACATTAACAAATCTATGTTGTAGAGAAACGAATTATTCTTTCTTTATTAATGCAGTAAATTATTACGGCAACAGTTTTCTTTATCCAGCTAGTTCTCCAATGACTGACACAGAGAGACTAGTATTTATTTTTAAGCTGCAAGCACTATGCTGGGTAGATTCTGAGCTACTCTAATCCTAGTAACTTTAAAACCCACATAAAAAGCCAGGTATCACACGCCTTTAATCCCAGCACTCGGGAGGCAGAAGCAGGTGGATCACTGTGAGTTCGAGGTCAGCCTGGTCTACAAAGCGAGTTCAGGATAGCCAAGGCATCGCAGAGAAACCCTGTCTCAAAAAACAAACAAACAAACATAAAACCCACATAAGAACCAACCACTTGCTAATCTGATGGCTCCTGGGGCAGCTTCAGTTCTTCCAGGCTGTTCCTACACCTATGTGCTCAGCGCCATCTTCTTTCTCCTCCTCTCCTCTTCTATTTTCTCTTCCCTTTAACCCAAGCCCAGACACCTAAAACTTTACCTCCTTCTCTTCTACCTAATCATAGGCTTCAGCATTTTTATTTAGCCATTTAGGGATAATTGGGCAAAGTTCCTTATCATTACATGGTTATAGGAGACAGTTTTAACATTCATAACAATGCTCATAGCAGGGTGGTAGCCAGATCTCAAGGCACGAAATCAGCAACTGAAAACACAGTTGGACCTTCCTCCAACAATCTAGCTCAGTCATGCATTAATATTTATACCTACGATTAAAATGGGCTTTAATGCAGGGGTGATTAAAATGGCCTTTATTCCAGGGGTGTAAGGCTGTCTCGGTGTGCACAAAGTGGTCAGTGTGGTACATGGCATCCGCTGAGTGACGAAAAAAAAAAAAAAAAAACAACAGCAACAAAAGAAATTAGTAAAGTTTAACATTAGTTCATGATAAAATAGTCTTTCAGAGATTAGGTGGAAAAGGAATGCAACTCACCACACTAAGGATGGTGTGTGAAAGTCCCACATAGCTAGTCATAGAATGGAGAAAAGCATCAATTGCTGCTTTCAAGATTAGGAATAAGGAAGGATGTCAGCTGTCCTACACCATTCAGTATAGTATTGGGAATCATATGCAGGGCAATAAGATGAAGGAAACAAATACAGGGTATCCACATAGAAGGAAGGAAGCCAAATTATCAATATTTCCAGATGGATTATTTTATATGGAAGAAAATCTAAAGATTCCAAAAATAGTTTGAATTGACGAAAAGCTTAGTAAGGTTGGAGGGTTCAATATCTAAAAATCAGACTTTTATACAGCAGCAACAAAGTTACTGAAGAAATCAAGAGGTTTTAGAAGACAAAAACTTACAAATAAATTAACTAAGGTTGAGCTGGGCATGATGGTGGCACATGCCTTTAATCACAACACTTAGAAGACAGGCTTTGCCATGTAGTGGTGGTGGCGGTGGTGGAGCATACCTTTAATCCCAGCACTTGGGAGGCAGAGGCAGGCAGATCTTTTGAGTTCAAGGCCAGCCTGGTTCACAGAGGGAGTTCCAGAACAACCAGGACTGAACAGAGAAATCCTGTCTTGAAAAACAAACAAAAAATAGGTTATTAATGATATACAGTGATACTACAAAATAACTTTTGAGACAAAAAAATGAAAAGATATCCCTTATTTATAGATGATAAGAATTAATTTTACTGGCCAAGCCTAGTGGTGCACTCCTTTAATCCTAGCACTCAGGAGGCAGAGGCAGGAGGATCTCTATGAGTTCGAGGCCAGCCTGGTCTACAAAGCGAGTCCAGGACAGCCAGGGCTACACAGAGAAGCCCTGTCTCAAAAAAGAAAAAAAAAACAAAACAAAACTTTTACTAAAATGGCAATGCTACTCAAAGTATTCTAAAGATTTCGTGTAATTCCTGCTTAAGTTTTAATGATAATTTTAAAAAGAAATTTAAATGTTCAAGGAAGAAATGTCAGGTAATAGATATGTCAGTTATCGTGATCATTATTGTGTATATAAATTGAAAGATACATCATACTGTGTTCTGTTAATACACATAATTACCCCACATGCACACATGATTACTATGTGCCAGTTAAAAGTAAATATTTAATCTTACTAAAAGTCCTCCCGTGTTCTTACTTTACTTTTTTCAAGACAAAGTTTTACTGTATAGCGTTGGCTGTTCTGGACTCGCTCTGCCTCTGCCTCTGCCTCCTGAGTGCTTGGATTAAAGACGTGCACCACCCTGCTCGGCTATTTCAATATTTTAGGATCATGTGTATTTTAAAAAATTAGAGAAAAAAGGAAAAGAAAAGTTAGACTTCTAGAGAATTAATTTTTTGGAATAGTTTCCCTTTATGGTCTTGATAGGTAAAACAAATGATACCGTATCCTTGAATTCATGAGTGTATTAGGTCTGATCTGAAATTAGATTTTTGGTTTGGTTTCAAAATCTTCCTTACCTTTTATTTTAGTGGCTTTCCTCAGTTGTACTGATTGTCTAAAAGACACATTAATATTCACACTTGAGTTGCAAATAAAACCAATTCCCATCAAATTTGGTAATGAAACATTTCATTTGTACTGCTTAATTACACTATTCCTTTGCTTTGTCTGCCCCGTGTATTAAATTGTTTTTCAGTAGGAGGGAGCTTCAGTAATTGATGCTTGAGGCAAGAGAAGCTGATTTATATGTTGACATAGTCAGAGAGCTAACAAGTCCACAGGAAATTGCTGGACTTGTGTAAACTGACCATGTGTTTCTAAGGAGACTGTTGATGCAATGCTAACCTCCCTTCTACACCTGCCACATGATGTCTCATTTTTTTAGTCTGTTAAGACCTCCTTGGTAATACCGTCAATTGTTTACCTATGATGCAGTCTTTTTCTTCCTGCTAAACATTTTTGTTGTCTTTGAGGAGAGAACTGACTTCTTCACACACATAATATATGTCACATAAAGTAGTAATAATAAACCTAACACAAGTTTATTCTATGTGGTTGACTTCTTAATGTTTGAGATTACCTTATTCTGTGAGACAGAAGTTCATGTTTCTTTATAACCAATTGCACATTTATAAAGACTTATTCTGTAATTGATGACACTTGGTCGTTTCCAGCTGTTAAAGTATAAATAATGTTCTGAGAATATCCTTATGTCTAAGTCTGCAGTAAGCATGTCTTAGCTGTGTGCATAGGGGTAGGTCACGGGATTCTTTAGCTAGTCATATGTTTGGCTTTCCTAGGCTGAATAGTGTTACAAGCTGTACCAATGTGTATTCTCACTAAGCCACACCGAGTTAATCCCATTTAATTTTAAGAGTTTTGTTGCTCAGCCTTACCAGTGCTCCATTTTGCCACCTTTCTAAACATGGTGATGTTCTGTTATGGTCTTAACTTACGTGTCCCTGAGTAACCTGTAAGGTTAAATTTGTTTTCCTGTGTTGACTGCATATACTGTTCTTGTTCATTTACAATATCGGTGGCTCTGCTTAATTCCCGTGTTGGAAAGTGTCCTGCTGAGTAATGTTATAGAGTGAAAGCAAAGAAAATAAAACAACAAATAAAAGGCTGCCCCCTCCCCTCGCAGATTAACTTATGCTTCGCTTAAATGTTGTAGTGTTCACACTCCAGAGGCCAAAGAATATCACAAAACTATGCTCAACACCAGTGAGGCAGGAAGTTGTTCTCCCACTCCAGGCACTGCAAGTCGTGGTCTGTGAATGGAGGCTTGGTGATCCTTTCACAAGAAAGGACCAAGTACAGGTGCTCTACAGTGGTCATACAGTCTACTGCTGCTTAGTGAAATGCTGCTTATTTTCTGTCATTAAAATCTTAACTCTCATTCTCATTTCTTGTGTTTTGTTCTTTTCTTTTTTTTTTTTTTAAAGATGTATTTATTATGTACACAGTACTCTGCCTGCATGTACACCTGCAGTCCATAAGAGGGTGCCAGATCTCATTTATAGGCAGTTATGAGTCGCCATGTGGTTGCTGGGAATTGAACACTGGACCTTTGGAAGAGCCGCCAGTGATCTTTTTTTTTTCTTTTTAATTTTTTTGGGGGAGGGTTTCGAGGCAAGGCTTCTCTGTGTAATCTTGGCTGTCCTGGACTCACTTTGTAGACCAGGCTGGCCTTGAACTCACTGTGATCCGCCTGCCTCTGCCTTCCAAGTGCTGGAATTAAAGGCATGCACCACCACGCCTGGCTCTAGCCAGTGCTCTTAATCTCTTTTAAAAAGACTTTTTAAGGTTATAAATCCTTTGTTGATTATACTCATGCATATGTGTGTGCCATTGTTATATTTTCTTTCTTTTACCCTAAAAATCTTAATTTTAAAGTATGTATCTATTTTTTCTTTACATTTATGCTTTTTGTTGTTGTTGGTTGTTTGAAACAATTTCACTGTGTACCTTGGGCTGCTCTGGAACATCTGGTTCTCCTGTCTCAACCTCTTGAGTGCTGGAGTTAACAGCCATATTCCTACATATCTTTTTGTTTCTTGTAGAAGAAAAAGTGTTGTATTCCTTAATCACAAAGTTATTCCATTATCTTCTGGAGTTTCCATCATTTTTCTCTTTACATTTTAGTCTTTAGTCCATATAGAAGGTTTTCGTGAGTTTTTTGTTTATTTGGTATTTTTTGTTTTGACATTTAAACATAATCATTTTAGAGTATTTTATGAAAGGGTTGCTTAGATGACAAGGAGGATTTTAAGAGCAAGCTCAGCAGGCTGGGCACAGCCACTTGTCCCAACTGTGTGAGTGAAAGAGATGAGCAATTGTGAAAAGCAGAGTGTTTAATGATTATTAATATTTAATATTGATTTATTATTTTAATAAATCAGCAGCTACTCCTTAACCAGCTTTATACCCAAATAACCACACAGAGAGACTAGGATCTATTTAATTAGCCCAGAGGACAGCACTATGCAATAGTTACTCCTATTCAGATTTCCCACATTATACTTGCTTTTTACTCATATCCTACCTAGGTCTGACATGTTCCTCCTGGTACATCCTAGACCTCTCCACGTGCTTCCTTCCTGTTTTTCTCCTCTCCTTAATGGACCAGGATGCCCTACCCTGTTCTGTGTTATTGTTCAGCATTGGCTAGTTGACTTTTATTGGCAATACAGAGAACAAATGGTGACATGTTTACACAAACTTGAGACACACTTAAAATAAACATCACAATGTAATGTCCAGATTAAAACCAGATAGTTGGTAGAGAAATCAGCGTTTGAATGAACAAGGATAAACTGTACACAGTCCACAAGAACAGCATGCCAACAGCAGAGAAAGGAGATTTAATCACATGCGTTGGAAAGAGAAACAGGAAGAGGGATCCCCGTTCATGTTCATCTTTGTGGTATTAATACAAGTTTAGAGGAAGCGTGGTGGTAGGTGGGACAAGCGGCATATATAGCTAAGCACTGATCATGGTGTGGTGTGTTTGCTGTCTCTTTTCTGGTTCTGCACCATAGTCAGAAGGTCCCTACTATTCTAGGGGGCAAGCTGCTTCTTGGATAATTAGTTATGCTTCAGAACCCTGCCTTGCCATCGTGGACAATTAACCTCTATTTGGGTCATGGTCTATTGTGAGGTTCTATTGTTTCTGGAATCCATGGTGACTTCAGGTTTAGGACACTGACTGAAGACCTCTTGACACTTGGGGAGAGGGGGCATCCGGGATAGGACATTAATAGCTGCCAATAAGGTGGCTCAGGTACATCTTTGTTCCTTGCACCTTAAAGGGAAATAAAGAGGCTAGTTAGGTATTGTCTCTTCCCCAGGTAGTGATTGACATGTCCACGTGCAGAATTAAGGACTATAGTTGCAAAATGAAGGGAGAGATACCAGGGTCTCATCCTTACTTTAGTTGCCTTGTGGGCCTAAGGCAGGAGTCAGTGTTTTGTTTTTGTTTGTTTGTTTGTTTTTAAAACAAAGGCAGGTTTGAGCCTTTTACCAAATCAGCTATATTTTGACATGAAACATATTGATACTGAGCACACATGTATGTAGAAGATATATCTATTAACAAAATGCATTTTACTAAATTCCTTATTTTAAAAATAATCAGTTTTATTTTATGTGTAGTGGTGTGAGAGTGTTAGGTTCTTTGGAATTGGAGTTCCAGACAGTTGTGAGCTACTCTGTGGTGCTAAGAGTTAAACTGGGTTCTCTGGAAAGCAGCCAGTGCTCTTAGCTGCAGGAGCCATCTCTCCAGCTCCTAATTCCTCCTTTTACACTAGTGTTGGGAACATTGGGTTGCTACTTTTTGTTTACTTGTTTTTTGTTTTTTCCAGACAGGGTGGCCTTGAACTCACAGTGATCTGCCTGCCTCTGCCTCTGCCTCCCAAGTGCTGGGTTTAAAGGCCTTTTTTTTTTTTTTAAAGACAAGGTTTCTCTGTGTTGTCCTAGATGATTTGGAACTCTGTAGACCAAGCTGGCCTTGAACTCAGAGATCTGCCTGCCTTCGCCTCCCAAGTCCTGGGATTAAAGGCATGTGCCACCACCACCTGGCAGATTATTACTGTATTTAAAACTCAAATCCTTAACCTTATCTGCAGGTAAGAGGCAAACTACAAAGTTTGTCCATTAATTATCAGATTAAAACGCATAGTAACACCTTTATTTCAGAAATTGGGAATTTCTGTGCTTTAAGGCACTATCCTGGTCTTTTATTTGAAAATTTTCTTTCATCCAGATTGTTTATTTAATTTTTTTGTTTTTTTCAAGGTGTCTTTGTTAAACTTTAGTTAAAAGAGCTTTCTGTATGCCTTTAAAAAAATAACTCTATTTATAGTAATGCAGACACATTTGGAGGTTAGTCCTTCATCAGAAAGCAAAATGTTTGTTATTAGGAGCTGGAGAGATACCTTAGTGTCTTTTAAGAGTTGTTTTGTAGAAAACCAAAGTTTGTTTCCTAGCACCCAGGCTGGACAGCTCACAATCCCCCGTAATATTGTCTCCAGGGGTCTGACTCCTTCAGGCCACCCTGGGCGCTCGCTACCCCACAACATATAGTCAACAAGCACACGCATAAATTAAAAATGAAAGTAAGTATTTGTGGTAGTATTATTATAAAATATATAGTTAAAATACTTTTTTGTTGTTGTTGTTTGTTTTGTTTTGCTTTCTGACACAGGGTTTCTCTGTGTAGCCTTGACTGTCCTGAACTCACTTTGTAGACCAGGCTGACTTCGAACTCACCTGCCTCTGCCTCCCAAGTGCTGGGATTAAAAGTGTGCTCCACCATACCCGGCTCCAAAGTACTTATTTTTAAAAATTTTGCCAAGATGGACAAATTTGAACCATTTGAAATAAATTGGTTTTGATTTTTTTCACTCCATATTTATTATCCTTTTATAACCTTGTTGTTCTATATTAGGATTATAATGAAAATGCTATATTGATACATATTAGCAATGAGTGTTCAGATAGGCATATAGGACAAAATTCTTGCTTGAATGGATATGGTGGCTCATACTGCAGTCCTGCACAAAGAAGGCTGAGGCAAGAGGATAGAGAAATCACCATTTAGCGTTGGCCCTGTTCCTGAGATAACAAGACTCCTACAAAGGAAGGTCTAGGGCTATACCTCAGACATAGGGTGCTTGCCTAGCACAGGCACATCTCTGAGTTTGAAGCTACCCTGGTCTACAGAGCCAGGGTGACACAGAGAAACCCTGTCCCAAAAAACCAAAGAAACAAAAAGAAAGAAAAAGAAAAACAAATAGTGTACACCAAAGATAGATTTTAGGATTAATGGTATAGAAATCAGTACTTGTTTTAAAAAAAATTGACCAGTACAGATATAAACTATGTCCTTATAGATTTATTTTTAGAAATGAGTATTGAAAGGCAAGGTTCTTAGAATGTATAAATAAATTATTTTTAATTTAATTCATTTATTTTGGTTTTTCAGGACAAGGTTTCTCTGTGTAGCTGTGGCTGTCCTGGGCTCACTTTGTAGACTAGGCTGGCCTTGAACTCACAGAGATCCACCTTCCTCTGACTCCCTGAGTGCTGGGATTACAGGTGTAAATCACCATGCCCAGCCAAATAAATTATTTTCATGTAAATATATTTTATTTAAAAACTGGCAGAATATAGTCTTTCAAATCAGTTAAGTACTTTAAACAGCTTGGATGATAGGAATTGTCAAGAGCAAACTATGTCTCTACTGGTTTGCTTTTTTTTTTTTTGGTTGGAGACAGGGTCTCTCTGTGTAGCCTTGGCTGTCCTGGAGTTGCTTTGTAGACCAGGCTGGCCTCCAATTCACATCGATCTGCCTGCCTCTGCTTCCTGAGTGCGAGGATCAAAGGTGTGCGGCACCACGGCCAGCCGCTTTTTTTTTTTTTTTTTTTTTTAAGTAACTACATTGGTAGGCATCTGCTGTAATTTTCCCTTAACCACACAGTTTGCATCTAACCTTCCTCTTAAATATTTTTACTTAAATAAAATAATACTAACTTTTAGTAAATTTAATAGTAAATATAAACCAGTATTTTAAAACTTGTTTTATTGAGTACTAATTTTGCTTTTCAGCGGGGATCTGATGAGCTTCTTTCTTCTGGTGTCATTAACGGACCTTCTACCATGAACAATTCTACTCCTTCTACAGGTGTGTATGGTAAGTTTTAACTCCCCCTCCCAAGTTTTCTTTCTGTGAGCTTTTTTTGTTTTCATTATTTTTATATATTGCTGTTTACTGTAAAAATCTATGATTTTTTATTCAGAAAGAGAAGTGGAAAGAGTCAGCTAAGGAAAAAAAAAAAAGAAATTTAGGAATGGTTCCAATATGTTATACATCTACCAAAAAAATAATTGGAAAGATTTTATAGGCAGAGAATTTGTTAATGTAAACATGTGAACAGAGTGATATGGGAGTTGAGACTAAAGCAAACTTTGTAAAGTTGAGCTCACGTTAGAATCACAGAGAAGAAGCTGGGCAGATGCGTGTAGTTCAGTCGGTAAGTGCTTGCTGTGCAGGCATGATTTTGAACACCAGTACCCATGTAAAGCTGGCTACTGCCCGTGTCTGTAACCCCAGTGTTGGGCTGTGAGAGGTAGAGAACAGAGAGTCCTTGGAGCTTGCTGACCACCCAGTCTAGTCAGAACAAGGAGCCTCTAGGTTTAGTGAGATACTCTGTCTCAACAATTACGGGGAAGAGTGATAGAGGAAGACACCCCAAGTTAACCTCTGGCCGCTGTAAGGATGCAGCGCAGGGTTGAGTTGCCTATGCACAAACGTGCCAGGAAGCAAAGAAAGATGAGTGCTGGTACTCACTGCCCTTCCCTTTTTATTCAGCCAAGAAGCCTCAACTCATGGAAGGATACCACCTGCATTCTGGGTGGCTCATCCCGCATCAGTAAGGCCTCTTTGGAAAGCCTTCCTACACTATACCCGAAGATTTATCTCCCAGATGAATCTATTATAGTGTCCAAAAGTTGACAATCAAGATTAACCAGTACGCTCAGAGTAACTTGAAAGCAAGGAAAATATGCAAACAGCCTGACTTACCCCTGAGGTTTCTGTGTGGGAGAGATGCTTGCCTTTGTCTTTAGAGTTCTTAGCGGATATGTCAGAGGTACAGGTAGGCTTGAGCGCTGTTACTGAAATTTTCATTATCCTTAGGAGCGATCCAACTCCTGAATTGTCTCCTCCTGAGATTCCAGTTAAACCTGTAGGACCAGCACACCTGTCTTGCCTGGTTTTAGCTTCTCTTACTCTTTTCCCCCAGGACAGGGTTTTTCTGTATAACTGAGCCCAGGCTGTCCTGGAATCACTCTGTAGACCAGGCTGGCCCTGAACTCACAGAGATCTGTCTGCCTCTGTCTTCTGCCTCCTGAGTGCTGCAATTAAAGGTATACACCACCATCACCTGGCATCTTCCCTTACATATTTTGTTATTTTTTTTCTCTTTAAAAAATTTGAGCTGGGCGTGGTGGCATGCACCTTTAATCCCAGCACTTGGGAGGCAGAGGCAGGCAGATCGCTGTGAGTTCGAGGCCAGCCTGGTCTACAAAGTGAGCCCAGGACAGCCAAAGGCTACACAGAAACCCTGTCTCGAAAAACAAACCAAACAACAACACAACCACAAAAACAAATGTTGTTTTGGATAATTAGAATCACTTTGTGATTTAGTCATTTTGTTTTCTCCAATTTGCTGTACAGCACGAGGGCCTGATTTTGATCACCAGTACCCATATAGAGGCTAGATAGTGCCCATGTGTGCAACCCCCAGGGTTATGGTGTTTTGTTTTGTTTTTTGAGACAGGGTTTCTCTGTGTAGGTTTTGGCTGTCCTGCACTTACTTTGTAGACCAGACTACCTCCAACTCAGAGATTTGCCTGCCTCAGCCTCCTGAGTGCCAGGGTTATAGGCGTGTGTGCCACTGCGTCTGGCTGTTAGGGTTATTTTTTGTAAAATTGTGTATGTTTCTCAGTTTCTTAACCTGGCTATCACTCAAATAATTGAGACTTTTTTTTTTTTTTTTAAATCAAGCTTTTCAGCACAAGAACTGAGCAGTTATTACTCTATTCTAACTATGTAAGCTAATTTGGCTTCCTCTCCGTTTACATCCCAGAGATCCTTGTACTTTGTAGCACTTTGTAGCTTTCCTGCTCCAGCTCTTCTCTTGTGATGTCCCCTGGGCCTCTGCCCTCCCCCAAGTCCCAGGCCTCTCTTCTAACTTCCCCTCTCCTATCTGGCAGGAAGTCAGCCCTATTCTCTCCCCTTCTTAATGAGTGTCTGTAAGGTACTTTATTGGCATATCGGGACAATTGGGGAGCAGTGTTTACACAGCATTGAGACAGGAGATTTTCTCAGAACAAGGATTACAATCAGATATGGGTTGTATAGAAATCAGCATTTGAATTTTGTTTTGAGTCAGAGTTTCTCTGTGTAGCCTTGACTGCCCTGAACTCACTTTGTAGACCAGGCTGGCCTTGAACTCACATCTGTCCACCTGTTTCTGCTTCCCGCGTGCTGGGATTAAAGGTGCAGCATTTGAATTATACAGTAGCCTTTATGCCTACACGCCAGTGTTGGATGTGAGGGGTGGAGAACGGAGAACCCTTGGGCTTCATAGGTATTCTATTTTGGAGTTTATAGTTTCTTTCTTTCTTTTTTTTTTATTGTGTTTGTTTTTTTAAACATATACATTTATATTATTACACATGAATAAACTACATACAGCAGGAAGAACCATGAGACAATCAGGAATTATATAAATGTTACATTCCTATCTTCATCTAAAAACATCTTAACCCCTAACCAACTAAGCTTAATTGTAAGACTAAACTATCTCATCTTCAACTCCATCAGCGATTTGAGTAGGAATAAAACTTAATTACCTGAGTGAACTGGAAGTGCAGGTTAGCAGCTTCCAAAATGAAGAAATGACTGAGACAGTTTGCTGTCTGAACAGTCACCCAAAATTCTCTATAACGTTGGAACACCATCTTCAGCCTTCTAGCCCAGTATGTCTGACATACATATTTGTAAGGCAGGAACTATTCCGGACTTGCTTACCCTGTCTTGGCAGAGTTTATAGTTTTCATTTCTCTGTATCCGTTTGAGTTTTCTTTTTTGTTTGTTTGTTTCTTTTTTGCCAAGATGTGAGAGGATATTGTTAGGGATCTAGTCCTTGCAAATGCTAGACAGGCCCTACTCATCTAGACTTGTTTGATTTACACATCTTTTAATGTTCCTCCTAGATTGTTCTAGATTCCCAGAGCACTGAGCGTGAATGAGTGTGTGTGTGTGTGCGCGCGCGCGCATGCGTGCGTGTGTTAAATTAATCGTACTTTGATTTTTCCATTTGGAAATAATACAGAACAAACTTTTTTCTTTTAATCATGGTGGGCATTGGGCCCAAGACCTTGCATATGTTACATGACATTGTTTCTCTAGTACCAAAGAAACCTTTAAAAAATAACTTCCTTCATTCTTTGTAATTGCTCAAACCCAGGTTTGTCTGAACTTGTGGTTTTTCTACGTCTGCTTCCAGAGCACTTGTGGTGTTACCATGACAATGTGAGTGTGGCTCACAACTGCCTGTAACTTTAGCTCTAGGAATCTGAACATTCTTTTGGCCTCCATGAGCATCTGCATACATGTGGCACCCATGCTCTGCCTGCGTCTGCCTCCCAAGTGCTTAAAGGTGTGTGCCACCACAGCCGGCTGCTCTTTAGTTTTTGTAGGACACAACATTTTAATAAAGTCATACTGTGTGTCAAAGTGAGAGCTGTGTATACTGACTTGTTGAGTGGCCTTTTTTCCCCCCCTTCTTCAGTAGAATCAGAAATACTTTTGTAGTTAATCTGAATATCAACTTTAAAATATTTTAAGAGTCTGGGAAACTACTTTCTGTTGGTAGAAAATTTCTTGTTTGAAAACAGAAATTTGGTTTGTACCAAATCTCTTGGAAGTACATGGCTACCTCATAAAATCTTTACCATTTTTGTACAGCAGTGATAGGCTAATGATGCATGGCTGTAAATTTACCAAAAAGATGCAAGAAAGCTGAAGTGGAGAGACCATTACACACGGTGGTGTAACTGTAGCAGGCAGGCTGCTGAAGGCTTTGCGTACTGAGGGAGGGAAGCCTTTTGCATCAGTAGAAGGGCAAGTTATTTAGTTAACTTTTATGGACCATTTGTGTGGGGTCCAGAGCTGAGGCAAAAGTTATATATGAAAGGACAGACTAACTTCTGTCGTCTTGTTAAATATTAAGCTTTACAGCACTAGTTGTCTCTCTAGAGTCTGATCTTTTGGGGTCAGGTGCCATAGATCACTGGGACTTTGTCTTGGAATGTTGGTGTAAGACAGTGCTAGTTGCTAGATAAGGCTCCAGCAATTGAGTCTTGATTGTTAAAAGTGTGCACTTTAATATTTATTTTGGGCCTTTTGGTCTCTGTGTTTTTCAGTAAGAGCAGTATTTCTACTTTGAGTATGTGGAACCAATAGTTAATAGTTTTATATTATCTCAAAATGTTTTATTTCTTAGCCAGGACTCAGGAAGCCTAGGCAGGAGTATTTTGAATTTAAGTTCTAGGTAAGCCTTCACTATAACATTCTGTCTTACCTCAAAATAATGATAATTTTTACCTTTAATATTGAACTTTTAAAACGGAATTTAAACGTAGTGGATAGAATTGCTCCTGTAATGTTAAGTTGGGATCCACCGAAGGGATTCAGAAATATGCCAGTGTCAGGTAATAACTGATTTTCTAAAGTTAGCAAATAATGACAGAACTCAACTGTTATAGTCTGCTGATGGTGTCACTGTATCTTTATGTATGTACAGGAAAAACGGCAAGTGAAAATAATTAAGGAAATTGTGAGTTGATTTATTGCAAGATTTTAAACTGAATAATGATAAAGTTAGAATTCATGTGTACCTTGCCCATGATGCCCACATTTTCTGCTGTTGGTCTGGCCACCAAATAGTCCAACATGGTGGTGCATTTCTTTAGTCCCAGCATTTGGGAAGGAACAGAAAACCTTCAAGATCATCCTTGGCTCCATTTAAAAAAAAAAAAGCGAGAGAAAAAGGGTGTGTGTGGTGGTGGAGAGTATAGTCAATAGGTAACAAGATTGAAAGCTGCTAGAAAAAGCTATCTATTCATATAATAACGTACTGTTTTCAAATCAAAAGCTCTGTATGTTGTCCACACGAGATTTATAAAGAATGTCAGTCTTGCCATTAATTAATTTTCAGATTTAACTGCTCTGTCTAAATGATAAGATGAGACTATAGCAGAAACCCAATGCTAAGGAATTAAATCTACCAAAGCCCAAATTTGCCTTATTTTGGTACAACTAATTTAAAATGAAGATTTTATGCTGCATAAGGATACTGGAACACTGGTGCCAGATTGTGACTCTACCATGCAACCTGGAACCTATGGTTATTTTCTTCAGATGTTGTTAATGTCCTTTTTTTGTTTGTTTCTTTTGGGGGTTTTGTTTGTTTGTTTCTTTGGGACAGGGTTTTGCTGTGTAGCCTTAGCTGTCCTGGACTCACTTTATAGCTCAGGCTGGCCTTGAAGTCACAGAGACCCCCCTGCCTCTGCCTCCCAAGTGCTGGGATTACAGGTGCATGCCCGATTGCTAATGCTCTTTTAAGATCTCATGTACTATGAGCTGCTTGAGGTGTTCAGGAGGTAGTACTTGCTGCCAAGCCTAGTGATCTGAGTTTGATCCCCAGGCAGTTCCTACATGGTGGAAGGAGAGAACTGACTTTCATATGTCTGTTGTGACACACTCATGCCTGCACATATGCACTTGTGCACACAGAAAATCAATCAATAAAATATAGTTAAAAATCCTTTCTTTCATCTGGGTGTGGTGGCGCGTACCTTTAATCCCAGCACTCTGGAGACAGAGGCAGGCAAATCACTGTGAGTTCAAGGCCAGCCTGGTCTACAGAGCAAGTCAAGGACAGCCAAGGCGACACAGAGAAACCCTGTCTAGAACTGCCCCCCCAATCCTTTCTTTCTTGTAGGTATATGTTCTGTAAGAGCTTTAAATTATGAAGCTTATTTCCAAAGCAAAGAATATCTCTTCCTATGAGCTTTACCTGTAAAATAAACTTAAAGAGATTTTGATTCCACTTACATTAAATTTGTTATTTGTAATAAGGTTTTGTGTGTGTGTGTGTGTGTGTGTGTGTGTGTGTGTGTGTGTGTGTGTATGTATGTACACCTGTGCACACATGGGAGTGTTTTTATATTTGGGAACTTGAACTTCTAAGTTGTTTGTTTTTTTTTTTAATGTCCTCTGATAACTATGAAAAAAATTAACACTTCAAAAATCATATTGTCCTTTTAAATTTAGTTGTACAAATTATTGGCAGAAACTGTGATACTGCTTTTTTGTTTGTTCGTTTACTAAAAAACTCTGATTTTTATTTCAGTCCATTGTTTCCCTGGTTCAACAGCTGCTTTTAAAGTCTTTCTTTTGGTTAGAGGTGGCCTTGGTAATTAAGTATTCTATGGGACCTTTGCAGGCATCTCTGTATACTACTGATTTTCTTCTCTCCTGCTGCTTGGAAAAGTTCTTTCATTTAAGATTGTAAGGACGAGGGTTACCTCAGCAGGAGACATAACCTAGAGCCTGAGTCACTCATAGTTTTGTATGTTGCTATTACAAACAAATAATATACAATGTGATTAACTTTACAAGCATAATGCTAAATAAAAGTCAGTATATGTTATAGAAAAATTCTAATCTATGCTGTCAAAAATAAAGCTAACAATATGCTTGAAAGATAAATGTAAATGGAGGGGGAAAGACTCTCATGTGTATGAAACGTGTATTTCTGTGTGAATGGATGCATTGTGTGTGGGTGTCTCAGGATACAAGTAAGGGGGGGGTTGGACCCCTTAGAACTGAGGTTATAGGGTCATCAGCCCCCTGGTGTGGGTGCTGGGAACTGAATTCAGGTCCTCTGAGAATAGTAGCTCCAAGAGGCCTTAACTGCTAAGCAATCTCTCAAGCCCAGCATTCTGCTTCTTGATTTGTCTGCTGATTATGCAGTCTGTTTATTTGTGAAGCTGTGATAATGTAATACTAAACTCTGTTGTATGACTGCAGTACACAAAGAAATCTATAGAGAGATACTTCGATACAGTTACAAGAGTTCTAACATCTGCACAGGACGAACACATTATACACAGTTGAATGTGTATATGTGGTCAAGCCAAGTGTAGGCTGTACATCTGTAATCCCAGCAGAGGCAGGAGGATTCCTGTGAGTTCCAGGCCAGCCTGGTCTACAAAGAAAGTCCAGGACAGCGAAGGCTACACAGAGAAACCCTGTCTTGAAACAAACAAACAAACAAACAAACAAACCAAACCAAACAAAAGAGACTCTTAGTGGTCACTCTGATGTCTATTTTCCTTTACTTTGAAAACAGAATTCCCAAAATATTACTAGACTGGCACACAAGAATAAAACCAATTTCCTTCTCCCATTTGAATCTGGGAGGTCAGTGGGAAGAGAAGATTGACAGGGATGAAGTCCTGCTTTAAGCTCCCTCACCCTCTTCTCTAAGGAGGGCAGTGGTGATGATAGTCATGATTTGAATGCTTAGTCATGCAGGAGTGGAGCACCAGTGCTCGAGAAGAGTTTGGAGGTGTGCCCTTGTTGGAGGACGTATGTCACTGGGAAGGGTGGGGCTGAGGGAGGTGTTCAAAAGCCCAAGCCAGGCCCAGTCTCAGTCTCTCTTGGGCAATGGATCCAAGATGTAGCTCTCAATACTTACCCAGCACCATGGGTGTGTCATGTTCCTAAACCTCTGAAACTGTAAGCAAGCCCTCAATTAAATGCTTTCTTTTTAAGAGTTGTCTTAATCATAGTGTCTGTTCACAGCAATAGAACAGTGACTAAGTGATAAAATGCAGTTTTACAATTGAGAAAGTAGTCACAAGTTAGGAGTAGAAGATCATATTAGAAAACATTGTTCCTAAACAAGAAATCAACCCCCTTATCACCTACCCACATTTCAGAAGATCTAAAAATATACCCAAGTCTGTAGTTTGTCATTTGAATTACAGCATTCTTACCTCTCTGAATTAATATATCATACTGAAATAATACTCCTGTGATCAACCTGGCTTAATCCACGAATATAAGAACAAGTGAAAACCAGGAAATTATAAAATATGTCACTGCATCAATGAGTAGAGACAAAACCTTATGACAAATAAATAAAAAGCACAATTATAGCTGTTGGTAACAAATAAAACAGAAAAAGAAACTTAACAAAGTATGATAAAGAATTATTACCAAAACCTAATAATCACGATTATATTGAAAGATCAAACAATAGATGACACTTGAGTATAGCTTATATTTTCATGCTCTGGGTATGTCTTACTTTCCTCTGAGCAACCTTGTGTGTAAAAGTAACTTATTTTCCTTGCTCAATTGTTGTCTGGCAAGCTTACTGCCTTCTTCGGCTAACCTAGGCCTAGTCCTGGAAGCTTCTAGCCTTCATACAATCTAACCAAGGCCTAGAATGTTTTCAGCCTCTGGGACTGACTTACTACTTAATAAGATCACCCTTATTTGCTCTTTGTGAGCTCTGGGCTGGCTGGTTCAACTTAGCTGTTCTGGTTCAACCTCCTCTCCCAGATGACTTCTTCAATCTGGCTTGTCTCTCAGCCCTGGAATTGCTCTGCTTGGCTTCAAACTAACTCAACAATCTGCTCTAATCTTATGGCTCCTTCTCACTTTCTGACTCATTCTGTCCTCACCTGAGTTCTTTCTCTGCAACCATCTCTCTATTACTGTCCTGGTAAAGTACTGCCTCCTCTCTGAAAAACTGCCTCTTAAGTAGCTTCCCTTTCCTCTCTCTTCTTATGAGAGTTGGGTGTATCCTATTCTGTCAAATCTTCTCTGATTCATCACCTTTTCTGCCACTCAATTAGACATCATTTTCGAACATGGGTGCTTCCTTCTACAAACTAACGTTACTTTCATTTGGGATTAAAGGTATGTACCACCATGCCTGGACCTAAGCTTTTCTTTCCCTCATACTTCCTGTATACCAGGCTGGCCTTGAACTCAGATCTGCATGCCTCTCTCTCCTGGATTAAAGACGTGTTTGTATTCCAGTTGGATCACACAGACCTAGAAGGTCTTTGGATGTGATCTCTTGCCATAATAGCCAATATCTTAATTAGCATTTTTCTATAACTGGGTTTATCCATATATTGAAATATATTAAATCCCAACTCTGCTTCATAAAAAAGATTTAAAAAGCTATTTGTATTAGAGCTTAAAATAAGACAACCAAATTATCACTACCATCTAACTTACTTGAGGGGGTTACCAGTGAATAACTAACACATGTGTGAGATAATCTTGGTATTCATATGCTTGAAATTACCTTCATTTGAATCACTACAAAGCTGAAAGACTAATGACATAGCATGTATGAGGTCCTGGGTGCAATACCCAGAAATACAAAAACAGCAGTGTACTAACAGTACATATCCAGTTACAAATACAAGTGGAAAAATAGCAACACAATCTAACTCAAGCTAGAATGGTCACACATATCTATAGTCATATAGCTAAGGAGGCTGAGGGAGGGAGATCATGAGTTCAAAGCAATCTTGCCACACCAAGTGTGTCCAGGCCAAACAGGTCAATAAAGTGAGATTCTGTCTCCGTGACTGCTCCCAGAAAATTAGTTTATGTGCATATGGTAATATTAGAATAACAGTTCCTTGAAAGTTTGTCATTCACATAAGAAACTCTGGCAGTTAGAGAAGGAGGGTAGTTGTAAAGTGCTTGTCTCATAAACCAATTGCTCAGATACAATGCAACTGGGAAACTGGAGTTTGCTGGCCAGCTGCTCTAGCCTGAGGGGCTTTAAATCAGCGAGCTCCTCTCTTCTCAAAAGAGGCACACAGCATTCCTGAGGATGAAGCCCAAGGTTACCCACATTCACAAATTCATATACACAAACATGAAGGAAAAGTCATACTAACTGTAAAAGAGAAATGCTAGGTTGATGTCAGTATTACATGTCTCAACTTTTGTGATTGTCATATAGGTACATAGATCTGTCAGAGATCATCAAAATCTCTTGCTCGACATTTATTTAGTTTTGTGGTGGAAATGCAAGATTGGTTTTTGAGACACTTCCTTGAGTAGCCCAGGCTGTCCTTGAACTCTCTTTAGTCCTCCTACCTCAGTTTCTACAGTACTAGGCTACAGAACATCCGAGCATCAGGGCTGGAGAGATGGCTTAGCAGTTAAGAGTGTTTGCTGCTTTTTCAGATGACCTGAATTCAGTTGCCAGTACCTACATCAGGAGACTCCCAACTGCCAGTAACTCCACCTGTAGAGGTTCCGATGCTGTTCCCTCAGGCCTCCACAGGCTCCTGCACACACTTGTGCTATACAGAAAACAAAACAACCCTACACAGTGGCTCTCGTCTGTAATTCCCTTACTTGTGAGGTGAGGATGTAAAGATGGGTGAGTCTCAGGCTTGCTTGAGCATCATGAAGTAACCCTGTCTCAAATCCAAGGGGTGGGGAATATAACGTCATAATATAGTACTGGCCTGGTGTTTGCAAAGACCTGGGTTTAATTTCTACCACTGATAAGTAAACAAACAGGTCACTAAACAATGTAAAACCACTTCTTCCACACACCTCTCAAAACATGGTATTTGATAATTTTTAGTGTTCCTTGGTGAAATACAACATTTATGAAAACTACTAATATTTTCATATTGTTATTTTAGTTATGACAATAGTCTTATTGTTCTGTTTGTTTATTCTACCTTGTTGTTTCTGGGAATCATACTTAGGTCATCCGTTTTGGCAACAGGCACCTAGTGAGCTATCTGGCAGGGGCCCTGCTTTGGCTTTTCATGTTCACATGATTGGTTAGGAACATTTCTGCAACTTCAGATTTTTAAAAATAATTTACTCATTTTTATTTTATGTGCATTGGTGTTGTGTTTGCATGAATGTCTATGTAAGGGCGTCAGATCTCATGGAACTGGAGTTAAAAGACAATTGTGAACTTCCATGTGGCAGCTGGAATTGAACCTGGGTCCTCTGGAAGAGCAGACAGTGCTCTTAACCCTTGAGCCATCTCTCTAGCCCCCTGCAGCTTCAAACTTTCTGTCAAGTCTTTTAAATACAGTTCTTTCCTGGTTATCTAAATAAATCAGATTTTTAGATTTCATAGATAACATTTTCAGTTAGTGTGAAGCAGTGTCCTGAATTACTAAGAACAGCAAAAGGAAAAAAATTCACTTAGATTCATTTAATACCAAATAGTAGAAACAATGTGATTTCCAGGTTGAAAAGTTTTGTTTGCTTTTTAAAGAATATACAATTGATTACTTTGTCTTAGACACTGTGCCAAGATGTTGGCCAGGCACTGGAAAAGCTAGCTGTATCTGTTTTTGTCCAGTCTTTTGGGATCGATCCTTTGGGCTAGCCCTTTTAAAGTTGATATGCATGCAGTTTCTTGAGGAAACAGTAGTTGAGGCACCCTGTTCCCTGTGCCAGAGGCAGTCTTCGAGGTTGAATCATCCAGGCTGCCTGCCTTGTCTTCATTATCATTCTGGTTTTTGTTATGAAAATAAGCAAACTTTTGAAATTATTAGTAGAGGTATGTTTGTACATATATACATAGAACATGCAAAGTGTATAAATTATACAGTGCATAAACTTTAGTAATCATTATAGGTAGGTCAGTTCTAGGTAGTATGATTTAAATAAAATCTTGTTATGTGGGGCTGGAGAGATGACTCAGAGGTTAAGAGCACTGTCTGTTCTTTCAAAGGTCCTCAGTTCAATTCCCAGCAAACACATGGTGGCTCACAACCATCTATAATGAGATCTGGTGCCCTCTTCTGGCCTGCAGGCACACATGGGGGCAGAATACTGTATAAATAATAAGTAAATAAGATCTTTTAAAAAAAATCTTGTTATGTGCTAGGATAATGAGTTTATTTTTGCAGTGGCTGGTCTGAAATGTTAGTGCAGAACGGCATCGTGGGGGGCACTCTGCTGTAGAGTGGTGGGTGGCATGCCCGTAGTATGAAGTTTTTAGGGGATATTTTAAAAATGAATATTTCAGCCAGGGTCTGCTTTTACTACTGAATAGGATTCTCATAAGAACAGAAAATTTAACTAATAAAATACAAAGTTTATATCGTAATCTTTCCTAAAATTTGTTTTAAGTCTTGGCTGTCCTGGAATTCTCAGACTGGCCTTAAACTCAGACATGCTGCCACTGCCTCCTGAGTTCTGGATTAAGAGTGTGTGCACCACTGTGTGGCTTAAATTTTATTGTTTTAATTATCTTTATTTAGCAGTAAAACAATTAGAAAAGAGTTTAAAAATATATTAGTGGCTGGAGAGATTGCTGAATGGTTAATAGCACTATTGATGCTCTTGCTCTATGAAGCTATATAATTTATTTACCCTAATACTTTTCCTCAAAACAAATCAAACAGAAAAATCACAGACAACAATTTAAAACAGCTTTTTGATGGTTAGAGTGAAAAACCAAAAGTGGGTTCATCAAGAGGCGGTTGTTTTCATTTCTCACTCATATGATTCTCATCGACCCCATACCTCCATGAATTTCAAATCTGATACGCTAGGTCAAGTGTGACAATTTAGTTAATACAGTATGTCAACCCAAATTAGTTTCAGTAATTAAAAAGAAAATCTTATGTTTTTTAGCTAATGGGAATGACCACAAGAAATTTAAAGGAGATAGACCTCCCTGTTCGCCTTCCCGTGTTCTCCATCTTCGCAAAATTCCATGTGATGTCACCGAAGCAGAGGTCATATCATTAGGTCTACCATTTGGCAAAGTCACTAACCTTTTGATGTTGAAAGGAAAAAGTCAGGTATGTAACATTTAAAGATTGCCACTGAGTGTTTATCTTCTGGGTGTTAATATTTTATATACTTTCTATTTTCTTGAACTTAAGAATTAACTAGGTGAATTGAGACAGGGTCTCTGTTGCTCTGGCTGATATAAAATTCATAAACTCAGGTGACCTTTTAAGTTGAGCCCTCCAAAGATGGAGAACCACAGGGTGTTTGCCTCCTTGACGGCCTCTCAGCTTGTCTTACTATTTGACCACAAAGCAGTTTTTGTTTGTTTTTCTTTTTTGGGGGGGTGGGGGCTTGTTTTTCGAGACAGAGTCTCTCTGTGTAGCCGTGGCTGTCCTGGACTCGCTTTGTAGACCAGGCTGGCCTCGAACTCACAGCGATCCGCCTGCCCTGCCTCCCGAGTGCTGGGGTTACAGGTGTGCCATCATGCTCTACTCACAAATTAAGTTTTAAGTAGATTTTTTTTCCTTATATGACAATAAACAGGAGAATTTCTTACCTATTGACTCAGGGTCATTTTCTTTGTTTGTTTGTTTGTTTGCTTTTTAGAGATTTATTTATTTATTGTATATGACTGCTGTATCTGCAGAAGAGGGCATCCCATCACATTATAGATGGCTGTGAGCCACCATGTGGTTGCTGGGAATTGAACTCAGGACCTCTGGAAGAGCAGGCGGTGCTCTTTACCACTGAGCCATCTCTCCAGCCTGTCATTTTCTTTCTGAAAACATATTTTGTATTTTACTTACTTTCTGTTTTCTACTACAGGATGGTTCTGAAAGACATCTTGTAATTACTAGGTGCCCTTGATAGAGAAATTATATTTGTCCAAATAAAAAATTAGTTAAAATATCCAAACTATGCAGTTATTACTATAAGCTAAAACCTAGTCAGCCTTTAGATGGGATTCATGAGTTGGAACAACTGGGCATAATGGCACACGCCTGTAAGCCCAGCGCTAGAGAAGCAGAGGCAAGTGAATCTCTGTAAGTTCAAGGCTAGCCTGGTGAATTCCATACATAGTAAGTTCCAGCACAGCAGGGTTATGTTTAAACAAAACAAACAAACAAACAAACAAAACCTTTCTCAAAGCCAAATTAACCAAACAACAACAAGAAGACTTGAGAGCTATCTCATTCTGTAAAATAAAATTGAATGTGTAGCTAAACAATTGTTAGTGTTTTAAAAATAGAAAAGAAGAAACAATTTTTAAAGGCTAGAGATTTTTGAGTGGTCAGCAGTTATGAGCACTTGTTGCTATGAAGAGAACTTAGCTCAGTTTCTGGTCCTACATAGTGTCTGAGAGCTGGCTGGAACCCCAGTTCCAGGAACTCTGACTGACACCCTCTCTGGAGTTCCATGGGCACCAGTCGTAAACTTGGTACACATAGATACAGGCAGGCAAATATATGCATAAAGCAGAAAATAAATCTTACATATATTTTAATGGGTTGGCTTATAGTAGGCCACTTTGTGAGAGCTAATTTCTTTTTGCATTTTTTTTTTTTTAACTGCTGTGAATCTTCTCTTTTGCTTTGGTCTGTTGTAATCTGTCGGTTATCACAAAACAATGTCATGTCTCTTCCTTCAATAAAAATCATTGAATACAGTGTATATTCTAGTTGTAGAATTATCATGTTACTTTTTTAGTAATTTGAGAGACATAAAAGAAACTTCATTGTACAAATGAGTTTTTCCATTAAATTGTTTTTTTGTTTTGCTTTTGGTTTTTCAAGATAGGGTTTCTCTGTGTAGCCTTGACTGTCCTGGACTCACTTTGTAGACCAGGCTGGCCTCAAACTCACAGCAATCCACCTGCTTTTCCTCCCTAGTTCTGGGATTAAAGGCGTGTGCCACTACTGCCCGGCTTAAATTGTTTTTTAAAAAGTATTTTTATTACTTACTTTTGTGAGTTTCTACCTACCGAGCTGGTTTTTTTTTTTTTTTATCTTTCAGGATAAATTTTAATTAATACATTCAAATATACAATTTCTATGTATAAATAGGATATTCATGTGGGGTTCGTTTGGTGGTGGTGGTTGTTTTAAAGACAAGGTTTCTCTGTAGTTTTGGTTGTCCTGGAACTTGTTCTATAGTAGTAAGTTCTGCCTTGAATTGGAATTCTTCATCTATTCAGGATAATAGCGTCTGACTAGATACATAGTTTGTAAATGTTTTATCCCATTAGTGTATTTCTTCACTCTAGAGTTGTTGGTTTTTTTTTTTTTTTTAAGTTAAAAAAAAAAACTTGTTATTCAGAAGCTTTTTTAGCCTCAATTTTATTTTTGTCTTTGTGTCCTCCCCCACCATACCATCAAAAACAAAACAAACAAAACTTGCTTTTTCAGTATTTCTGAAACTGAGGGTTTTTGTTTTGTTGTTTTAAGATATTGTTTATTTTATATATAAGTGCTCTATCTGCATGTATACTTGCATCCAGAAGAGGGCATCAGATTCCAGTATTGATGGTTGTGAGCCGCCATGTGATTGCCGGGAATTGAACTCAGGACCTCTGGAAGAGTAGACAGTGCTTTTATCCACTGAGCCATCTCTCCAGCTCAAAACTTGAGTTTTCTTGAGGTGAATAAGGGAGCTTCATTTTCTGGTATCTGACAAAATGTAGTAAGTGCCATGCTCATAGGAAGAACTGTGGGCCTCCTTGTTTCAACTAAGACCCCACTAAAATAAAATTCTAACTGTTAGCACACTTTTGGTTGTCCTGAAAATCTTGTATACTCAACACTGTAATGAAGAAGACAACAAATCCAGACCTCAGAGATTTCGTAACACACTGTAATGTGTTACCTATTCCTTGTACTTTTCTTGAGTAGTTTTGTTTATAAAGAAGGTGGCATGAACCTGGGTAATGTGTGATTCTGTTCGTTTTGTTTAATAAACAGCATCCCTGTAATAATTAAGGTGAGATTGATAAGATTTAGAGAAGTTAAGTAACATTCTGTAATACTCAGTCTGTGTGCTTACTCATTTCTTGGAGTCGGTACATGTCTGTCACTTAAATTGTAGTTCCTTCTACTAAAAAGTCTATGGGTTGCATGTTCATAACTAAAATTAATTGTCTGTGAAAGGCAATGTACATGTAAGGCACAGCTTTATCATAGCATAGATGTTTGTAAGTCATCATGTGGTTGCTGGGAATTAAACTCAGGACCCCTGGAAGAGCAGGCAGTGTTCTTAACCTCTGACCCCCTCTCCAGCCCCCTACTTTAATGGTTGTTAAGGACACATCCATCTTTGGAACTTTTTTACTGTTTTGAACTGAAATTCCCTGTCTTAGTAACAACTTTCGAATTCTTCCTTGTCTTGGCCTCTATCAACTATGATTCTATTTTCAGATTATGACTTTGTGTCTAGGTAATTTAAAAGTATTTTTGTACATTTGTTAATTTCCATTAAGATTGTCATTTCTTGCAGCTGGACGTGGTGGCACACGCCTTTAATACCAGAAGGCAGGCAGGGATTATAAAGCCAGGCTAGGACATCTAGGGCTACAGACATAGAAACTCCTGTCTCAAAAAACAAACAAACAAACCACTGTCATGTCTCCTCATCATAATATGTTAAGATTTTTTTAAAAACAAAATTTCTTGCAATATTTTTAAAATGTATTTGCTTGTTTTTGTCTGTCCTTGAATTCACTATATAGACCAGGCTAGCCCTGAACTCAAAAACTCCATGCCTTGGCCTCCTGAGTGCTAGGATCAAAGATATGTGTTACTACATGTAGCTTGCAATAGAACTTTGTTAAAATTTTTATTAGTTTATTCAGATTACAACTAAATTGTTATGCCATCACTTGTATCCTCCCATTCCTCCCTCCTGCTTTCACCCTATTCCCCTCCCATAGGTCTTGGACCGAGGGGGACTTCCTCCCCCACTATATGGTCATAAGCTATCAAGTCTCATCTTGGTAGCCTGCTTATTCTTTCTTTGAATGCCACCAGGCCTCCCAACCAAGGGGAAGTGGTCAAATATGGGGCACCAGAGTTCATGTCAGACTCAGTCCCCACTCTCCACATAATTGTGGAGAATGTCCTGTACATTGGGTAGATCAGAGGAGGGGTTCAATGTTTATTATTGTACTGTCCTTGGTTAGTGCAATTGTTTGAGCAGACACCCCTGGGCCCCAATCCACCTTGTCTAGATGTGGCAATAGAACTTTTAATGAAGCAAGGTTTGCCTCATTTTTTAATGGCTGATAAAAAAGAGAATGTAAACATACCAGGCACACTGAGCACTAAAATTTATGCAACAATAACCTGGCCAAAATGAACAAACTTTTCTTATATAATCCTTTTTCTCATTATAAAATAGTATTTAATAAGCAGCCATAATCATAAACCATTTTTTTTAAGGATTTATTTATTATGCATACAGTCCTCTGTCTGCATGTACATCTGCAGGCCAGAATAGGGCATCAGATCATATTGTAGGTGGTTGTGAGTCACAATGTGGTTGCTGGGAATTGAACTCAGGACCTTTGGAAGAGCAGTCAGTGCTCTTAACCTCTGAGCCATCTCTCCAGCCCTCATAAACCATTTTAAACTCACCTATAATATACTAATAATATAATTTATTAAACACAAAAATGGGAGTATAAGACAGGCATGGGGGGTGCATACCTTTAACCCCAGATTTCGAGAGGCAAAGGCATGAAAAGCTAGCATGGTTAAAAACACTGGCTGTGGCCAGGCATGGTAGCAGTCGACATTAATCCCACTATTTGGAAGGCAGAAGCAGGTGGATCTCTTTGAGTTTCATGCCAACCTAGTCTACATAATAGAGAGCCTCTGTCTCAAAATAAACTAAAGCATACTGGCTGATTTGATTCCCAGTGCCACTAGGCAGCTCACAATCCTAACTCTACTCCCAGGTAATCCAACATTCCCTCTAACCTCCATGAGAACTAAGCACGACCATAGTGCAGGTAAGTGCATGCAGGTGGAACACACATACATATAAAGATTTTTAAAATAAACCTTTAAAAAAAGAATCCAGGGGAAGGGTGATAGAAAGATGGCTCAGAGATTAAGAGATCATAAATTCAATTTCCAGCAACTATATGATGGCTCACAACCATCTGTAATGAGATCTAGCGCCTTCTTCTGGCCTGCAGCTGTACATGCAGGCAAAACACTACACATAGTATCTAGATAGATAGACCTTTAAAAAAAAAGCCTGACATGGTGGCACATGCCTTTAATCCCAGCCCTATAGGAGGCAGAGGCAGGCAGATCTCTGTGAGTTCGAGGCCAGCCTGATCTACAAATTGAGTCCAGGACATCCAAAGCTACACAGAGAAACTCTGTCTTGAAAAAAAGCAAAACAAAACAAATCTTGAAAAAAAGAAAAATAAATTTTCCACATGGAATCTAGACAAGGCATTATTGATGTTCTTCCAGAACAACTAGTAAAAGAGTTCTACTTTCATAATCTGAAAGTTATAACCCAAAGCCACTACCCAGGGAGAAAGCTGATGAAACTATTCCCACCTCTCTCCCTAATATTCCACCTTTACAAGTGGTTTCAGCGACATCAGAATCTCTTGGTGAAGTATATTACTAAAGAGCTCTATGACCAAAATAAACCAACACAACAGCGAATGATGACTTACAAACATCTATGCTATGATCTTATGCCCTCTTCTGGCTTGCAGGTGTACATGTCGGCAGAGCACTATATATAATAAATAAATCTTTTTTAAAAATTGCAACCATTAAAGTGTACACTTACAAATGACTTAAAGAGGAATTTATTCTGTGTATTTTACAGTTTGGGAAGTGAGGAGAGGGTTGGAGAGAGGGTTGCTTTTTTACTTCTAAATCTTATCAACCTCACCTTAATTCTTACAGGGATGCTGTTTATTAAACAAAACGAACAGAATCACACATTACCCAGGTTCATGCCACCTTCTTTATAAACAAAACTACTCAAGAAAAGTACAAGGAACAGGCAACACATTACAGTGTGTCATGAAATCTCTGAGGTCTGGATTTGTTGTCTTCTTCATTACAGTGTTGAGTATACAAGATTTTCAGGACAACCAAAAGTGTGCTAACAGTTAGAATTTTATTTTAGTGGGGTCTTAGTTGAAACAAGGAGGCCCACAGTTCTTCCTATGAGCATGGCACTTACTACATTTTGTCAGGTACCAGAAAATGAAGCTTCCTTATTCACCTCAAGAAACTCAGTTTCGAGCCAGGCGGTGGTGGTGCACGCCTTTAATCCCAGCACTCAGGAGGTAGAGGCAGGTGGATCCCTGTGAGTTCGAGGCCAGCCAGGTATATAATGTGAGTCCAGGACAGCCAAGGCTACACAGAGAAATCCTGTCTTGGGGGAGGGGGGAAAGAACAACAACAACAAAAGAAAACTCAGTTTCAGAAACACTGAAAAAAAATGCAATAACAGTAACAAAAAAAGCTGTATTGCCATTTTCATCCCATCACAGAAGCTACAGCCGCCTGTATAGGGTAAGACATGAAATGCTGAGAAGCTCTTGCATCTCTGCTTTCCCCATGCTCTTTCTCCATCTTATGTTATATAGTGATCATAAGTGCCACTTGAATGATTCAAATCAGTACTGACTTAATGCAAAAAGTTCCTATATTTCCCTAATTTTCATAATTGATCCTCTGTATCTCACAGTATTTTTAAAATAATTTTTATTTGAAGGTTTGAAGCTAGTTTATTCTTTAGTATCTCTGGATCTTATGTGAAATGTGGATATGTGGGATCTGTGTTTTTGTTTTTGTTTGGTTGGTTTTCTTTGTTGAGACATAATTTTTCTGTGTAGCTTTGGCTGTCCTGGAGCTCATTCTGTAGTCCAGGCTGGCCTCCAACTCAGAGATCCACCTGCTTCTGCCTCTTACATGCTGAAATTAAAGGTGTGTGTCACCACCTGGCCACATCTGTGTTGGTTTTGTTTGTTTGTTGGGTTTTTGAGACAGAGTTTTTCAGGGTAACCTAGGCTGCCCTGGACTTGCTTTGTAGACCAGGCTGGCCTCGAACTCACAGTGATCCACCTACCTCTGCCTCCCTGAGCACTGAGATTAAAGGCGAGCTCCACCAGGCTCGGTTCATATCTGTGTTTTTACGAAAAGCTTCACACTTATTTCTAAGCCTTAGGAGCATTCGCTAAAATCGTGGCTGACTATAGGGTGGTAGATAAGATAATAAAGGTTGTAAATATATGTTCAAAAAGATTTTTTTCTTCACAGGATTTGGAGCAAAGATGGTTAGGTAAATATGGTATATAGCAAATTCTTGGTATATTAAATTAATACTATCTGATGACAACGCACACTTGGATTCTCATTGTGGGTTGGAGTTTTAAGTCTTAAAGAAATTCTTATCACAATCTTAAATTGGGAACCTTGAAGTAATTAAAAGTATCTCACCTGTGGGCAAATGATTATGCCCACATCTTTAGTCCCAGCACTGGGGAGGCACAGGCAGGTACCTCTCTGGGTTCCAGGACAGCCTGGTCTACAAAGAGAGTTCCGGGATATCCAGGGCTATATGGAGAAATCCTCAAAACAAGCAAACAAACTACCACCAACAAAACCAACAAAGTATCTCACATGTATAATGAAAAAATTACAAGTAGAGAGGTATTTTGGTTTTGTTTTTTGTTATGTGATATTACCCAGTCCTAATCTTTGCTAGTTGATAATAGTTCAAGTGCTGTGTGCAGGGCTATGTGTACATATATAATATGCAAATGTGTGAACACAATGTTTATGTGAATATAGTATGTAAACACAACCTTCACATATATAAAACAGAAAAAATACTTGACACAGATTTGTATATAGTGTTTACTTTAAAGTATACAGGATGAATGTTGGTTAGAAGCATAATTTAAAAGTGAGAAAAACTGAATGTGGATGCTGGAGAGCTGGCTCAGTGGTTAAGAGCACTGACTACTCTTCCGGAAGTTCTGGGTTGGATTCCTGTTACCCACATGTTAACTGTCTGTACCTTGAGATTCAGGGATTCCCTCTCCCTTTTCTGGTGTCTCTGAGCATGCATATATAGGGCTCATAGACATATGTGAGACAAAAACAAACAAACCTCATACGTAAAAAATGAAATAAAGAATTAAAAAAAGAAAACTGATTGTGTATGCTACTAATTTGAATAGATGCGAAAGCATCTATTCACTGGTATTGAATAGCTCTTTTCTACAGAATATCAGACAGACCATCTAACTAGCACTGTAACCTGACAGCCATTTCATGCTGTAGTTGTAAGTGTTACAGATTGCTTATATAGCTGAATATTTTAACAGAGGAAACTGAGGCTTGGAGTTATCTGTGACCAGGTTACTGTTGATAGGTAGAGATTTAAATCAGGTTTTACTCAGGCAATGAGCATTTCTCATTCCCTCCTGTAAGATCAGGTATGTTGTCTCCTTCCCAATGTTTGTGATATGAACTCTGAAACAAAAGAATGTTCCATTTAATTTGAAGATGGCTGGTTTATAAAAACAAAGAAAAACAAATAATTATGGCCCGATCCTATTTAAAAGTCTAGGTAAATAGCCAGGCGTGATGGTGCACGCCTTTAATCCCTGCACTTGGAGGCAGAAGCAGGCAGATCTCTGAGTTTGGGGCCAGCCTGGTCTACAAATCGGGTCCAGGACTGGCAGGGCTGTTACACAGAGAAACCCTGCTTGGAACACTCCCTCCCCCCAAAAGGCATTTAGATAGAGTAGTACTTTTCAATCAACCTTCCCCCTTTTCCCGTCCTCTAACAGGCTTTTTGGCTTTTTCTCATTTATTTTAAGCATGGTCTCACTATGGTCTGTACCAGGCTGTCTTGCAACTCAGAGATTCTCCCACTTCTGCCTCCAGTTCTGGGATTAAATGTGTGCACCACTACACTCACACCTGGACTTTTGTTTTTAACTCCTTTACTTGTCTCTATTGAATGAAATTCTAGCCTCTCTTTTGTGTACTCTAGCAATTTAGCCCCAAGATTTAAACAAAGAAACAAACAAACAACTCAAAAACCCAAAAAATTAAATCATAGCTCCTCCTGAAAGTATTCATTTGTAATGGTGATGCAAAAATATATTTTTGCCTTTATAACTTTTTAAACATTTAAAGAAACAGAAATAGATATATAACTCAAGAGAAAATATTTAATCAACTAGCAGTTTCCTTAAGTTGAAAGCTTTTATTGGACCCAATTTTCCAAATTAGTTTTATTCGCCTGTGGACAGTGTCACGTATGCCAAAAAAGCAGAAGTTTAAACTAGTATAGAATGACTGTTAACTATCTTTTGTTTTTATTGCAGGCCTTTTTAGAAATGGCTTCTGAAGAAGCTGCTGTTACTATGATAAATTATTACACTCCTGTTACTCCTCATCTTCGAAGTCAGCCTGTTTATATCCAGTATTCCAATCACCGAGAACTTAAGACTGACAATCTGCCTAATCAGGCTGTAAGTATTATAGGCATCTGCAAGAATAATTATAAAAAATGTGGTATCATTACTTAAATATTTCTATACTTTAAGAGAAGAACCACCATATTTTTTTTTATTTTATTATTAGGATTGCATATATAATTGTTCTTAAAGTCTTAATAATAAGAGCCAGGCATGGTGGCGCACGCCATTAATCCCAGCAGTTGGGAAGCAGAGGTAGGTGGATCTCTGTGAGTTTGAGGCCAGCCTGGTCTACAAAGCCAGTCCAGGACCGTCAAGGCAACACAGAGAAACCATGTCTGGAAAAACCTTTTAAATAAAAACAGTTTCATTTGAAAACATTGAAAGTTGGGCTGGAGAGCTGGCTCAGAGGATTAGGGCATCGTATGCTCTTCCTAAGGTCCTGAGTTCAATTCCCAGCAACCACATGGTGGCTCACAACCATCTATAAGAGATTTGGTGTGCAGACATACATGCAAGCAAAACACTGTATATCTAATAAATCTTTAAAAAAAGAAAAAACATTGAAAGTTGTGGCAGTAGAAATGACATTTATTGGGTTGTACATGGAGTCACATTCTTATAGTCTTAGCAGTGGGAAGCTGGAAACACAGGGAGAGTCTCAAAAAAGCGAGAAATAACATTTCCCCCTTCAAAACTATTTTCACAATTAAGATAAAATTCTGTACCTCCTAAAATCGCAAATGTGAACGAAGTGCAAGAAATCGTGAGATTTTAGCCCTTGCTTTGACAGAAATGAAGTCTTGAGTTTGCCTTCCATGGTCCTTTGTGTATCTGATCTACATTCCTGGCCTGGAGTGGTGTGGAGACAGTTTAAGATCTAGAGACTTGTTCTGAAATTTTCCTTAAATGAGTTCGGACGTGAGTGAATGGGAAAAGTGTCTAACAAACATAATGCTTTTATTTCTGCTTTTTATTTTGAGTTTTTTGTGTCTTTCTGTGTTCATTTTAACTGGTTAAATAAAAATTTGCTTTAACATGGAAAAAACTTGTACAAAGCAAGTACATTTTAAGAAAATATATTCACTTGTTTTGTTTTGTTTTTTTAAGACTTACTTTTTTGTTTTACATGCATTTTGGTGTTTTATCTGTATGTATGACTGTGGAGGTGCCAGATCCCCTGGAACTGGAGTTACAGACAGCTCTGAGATGTCATGTGGGTGCTGGGGATTGAACCGAGGTCCTCTAGATGAGCAGGCAGTGCTCTTAACGACTGAGTCATCTTTCTAGTCCATTTTGTTTCTTAAATATCTTTTAATTTTTAATATATCACTTTCCCCTTTTCTGCTCTTTTCTTTAGCCCTTCCCATTCCCAGCATTACTTTTCAAATTCACAACTGCTTTTTCTTTAATTATTATTGTTAACACATGAGCTTTTATTACATACCCCCCTCCCCCAACACATGCACAGATTCTTTATGTAGCTCTGGCTGTTCTGGAATTTGCTGTATAGATCAGTCTGGTCTCAAATTCAGAGATCTGCCTACCTCTGCTTTGCAAGTACTGTTCGTGGGTGTGCATACACACCTTGCTGATTCTGTTTAGTGTTGCTTCTGAGTATGTGATTTCAGGGCTGACCACTTGGTATTGGATAATCAAGTAGAGTACTCATCTTCTTTGCTCAGCTGCTGTTAATTTTGTGTGGTTCTTTGTCAAGGAGCAGGGACCTGTGAGATTTCCCTATTCCAGTTGAGCATGTTTGTTGGTGTTGTCCTTAGGCAGCCACATGTTGAGGTAGGTTCGTGGATGTGGCTTGCCTGTCAAGTCTGGCACGGCAGACTTCTGTTTTCTGGCTTTTACATTCTTTCCCCCTCTCTTAATGATGTTCCTTGAGCCTTGGATGCAGGAGGTGTGTTGTAGATGTGTCCATTGGGGCTGGACACCTGGTAATCAGTTGCTGTCTTCATTTTGGCCAGTGGTAATGCTCTCCATCTGCTGTAAAGTGATCTTTCTTTGATGAAAGATGATCTGTTGGTATAAGGAGAAGTAGTTAGAATGCAAGTTTTTTTTTTTTTTTTTAAATGTTAAGAGAATCTTGCATGTATTCTTGTTCTAGGCCAGGAATTCTCCCAGGTTTGTTTTGTTCAGCTGAAAGATTATTAATGGAACTACTTTTATAAATTTATTTATTTTTTGGTTTTTCAAGACAAGGTTTCTCTGGGTAGCCTTGGCTGTCCTAGACATGCTTTGTAGACCAGGCTGGCCTTGAACTCACAGTGATCTGCCTTCCTCTGCCTCCCGAGTGCTGGGATTAAAGGCGTGTGCCACCACGCCTGGCTTATAAATTTATTAAATTGGAATTTTCCACATTAATCAGGAACATTTCCTGCACATAATTTTTGTTTTAGGACATACTGACATACTTCATTTTTCTTCTTGGCCATCAAATTTGGAGCCTTAAGCATACTAAGCTATAGCTCAACCTATTAAGTGTTCTTCATTGAAAATTGGTTTTATAGATCACAAATAAGAAACCTGTTCATAGTTAAACATTCAAGCAATCTAGAAAAATATGAAGAAAAAGCATCTCCTTGACCAGAGATAACTGATAATTGATGCTAATAGTCTACGTATTTTTCTGTTGTGCTATCTGTGTATGTAACTGTATACAGATGAAATCCTGGTGTGTGAAGAGTGTTTTGTTTTTGTTTGTTACTGTGTAATACATTACAGGCATTGTTCTAATGCAAGAGATTAGGAACAACATTTGGCTTTTGGCTTTATAATGACTGCTGTTATTCACTTGATAGAAGACCTATAATTAGGCCAGGGTTTGTTTTTATGTTTTTATTTTTTGTTTTCTTTTCTTTCTTTCTTTCTTTCTTTCTTTTTGTTTTTGTTTTTGTTTTGTTTGTTTGTTTGTTTGTTTGTTTGTTTTGGTTTTGGTTTTTCGAGACAGGGTTTTTCTGTATAGACTTAGCTATCCTAGACTCACTTTGTAGACCAGGCTGGCCTTGAACTCACAATCCACTTGCCTTTGCCTTGAGTGCTGGGATTAAAGGCCTGTGCCACCACACCTGGCCTGGGTTTTTGATAAGCATTGAATTTTTTTCTTTTTTCTTTTTTCTTTTTTATGGTTTTACAAATAGTAGTGCAACAATACATTTTGGTGCACATGGAACCTTAATCTTACTAGGTCTTGTTTCTAACACTGAAACCCCTAGGTTTCAAACAGGCATATGCATGTTTTAGTATCTAGTTCATGATTGCTTTCTATGTTTAATGTTATTAAATAACTATTTTATTGTTAAACCTAATTCAATTATTTATAACAATTATTTGCAGTAATTTTTTCCTAGAGCTGTCTCTTTTAACTTTAAAAAAAATCTTCTGTGTGCATACATGTGCACAATATATTTATGTTTGTGTGTCTCTTTTTTTGTTTGTTTGTTTTTCAAGACAAGGTTTTGCTGTGTAACAGCCCTGGCTGTCCTAGACTTGCTTTGTGGACCAGGCTGTCCTTGAACTCAAAAAGAGGCACCATGCCTCTGCCTCCTGAGTGCTGGGTTAAAGGTGTGTACCACCATACCCGGCTGTTTGTATGCCTTAGTGTGGGCATAAATATATGACTCTTACTTGTAGAGGTCAGAGGACAACTTGGGGTGTCATTCCTTGCTCTCCACCTTGTTTGAGACAATGTTGTTTGACACTGTGAACTCCAGGCTAGCTGGCCTTTGAGTTTCTGAGTATTCTGTTTCACTTTTAATCCCAGCACTCAGGAGGAGGCAGAGGTAGGCGGATCTCTGAGTTGGAAGCCAGTCTGATCATCACAGTTCCAGGATAGCCAGGGCCCTGGTGCATGAGGAAACCCTTGTCTCACAGAAAAAAGCAAAACAAAACAAACCATATTAAGTGTTTGAAATAGAAAAAGAGCATATACATAGCTGGGTTATAGTGGTGTGAACCTTTTTCAGCACTTGGGTTCCAGAGACGAGGGCACCTGAATTCCAGGCCAGCCTGCTCTACATGATGAGTTTTATGATAGCTGGAGCTACAGAGTGAGACCCTGTCTCTAAACAATAGAAGTAAAATGAACAAATGCAAGTATAAAAACAGAAAATAAAAGGCTCCCAAGGTTTTTGAAAGGCACTTATTTTAATAAAATTTACTGTAGCAAAATGCTAAGAACTCAAGCATTCCACATTGTGAAATTGTAAACAAATTAAAAACCACAAGCAGTTATTTAAAATAACAATTATATGATTAAAATTTTGTAATTGACTATGAAAATGAAAGCCATGTTACATTTGTAGAATTTTTCCTTTTGGTACACATTTTTCAGATTATTATCACTTTTAAGAAATGCTAAGAGTGGCTTTAAGAAATTAAGAAATGGCTAAGCATGGAGGGACATGCTGTAATTTCAGCACTTAGGAGGCTAGTTTGAGGCCAGCTTTGGCTACATAATAAAAATCATGTTGGGTAGAGGTGGGGGCCACAAGCCCTCAAACCTGCATAAGAGCTACAGGCAGCTGAGGAATGCTGAGAACTCGAGGAAATAGTTCTCCCTGGGGAAGAGTAAACTAGTTTTTTTTTTTTATACCTACCACCTACCTCTACACACACACACACACACACACACACACACACACACACACACAGAGTTAATGTTAGGCAAATCAAGGAAGTTGTGCTAATTTTCCTTTCACTTTTTTTTTCACTTTTTAAAAAAGAAATAAATATTGTGAAAACTTACAGTACAAATGTAACAAAAATATGCAGGTAGAGTATAAAGTTTCAATTTTTAAGCCTTTTGAAAGTGTCTGAACAACCTCATCCTTCATTATTGACTGGATATTGTGTATGCTTCCTACAAGTGAGGACATTTCTTCTACAGACTAGAATTAGGTGGTCAACACTGGCTTGGGTTGGTGGCACAGGCCTGTAATTCCATTTACTCAGGAGGATCATGTGTTCAAGGTCTGTTGAGGCCTCACAGTGCATTTTAAGGCCAGCATAAGTAACTTAATGTGACTTTGTCTTGAAGTGAAAAAGTACCCCAAGTAGGCCCCAGTAGGTTTGCAGGTATCCATGAGGCCTTGAGTTTAATCTGTACTACTGGCCCCTCAAAAGAAAAAGTAAGAAATTGGTATTGGTACATTACTTCTCTGCCATCTGTAGGTCCCACTCATGTTTTGTTCTAATAACACCTGAATGTAGCAAAATGATGCAGTTAGATTCATGTATGTGTTCTGTTTTGTTATGTCTTTTTAATCATTTTAGACAAATTCTGCTTTTCTTTTAATCTGATGTTCTTAACATTATTGAAAATTAAAGGCAGTTTGTTTCCCAAAATGTCTCTCAACTTGTGTTTGTCTTACATTTCCTTGTAATTCAATTCAGGATGTGTGTCTTTGACAAATACATCTAGAAGTGACACAGCCATGTTTAAACGAGGCTTCTGTAGTATGGAAGAAGTACACTTCTTACTCATCCATTGGGAGGCTGGTAGTTTGGTTGGTTGTTTCATTGCTACTTCTACAAAATGGTAAAATATCTGTATATACCACAATACCACAAGCACACATTGTTGTGTATATTTTAAATCCTTTCTAGAGTAGGCATTACTTATAATGCCTAATGCAACGTAAATGCTGTGTAAATAGCTGTTTTACTACCAGACATGGTGACATATCCTAGTAATCCCCAGCACTCAGGAAGAAGGATGACAAGTTCCAGGCCAACCATAGCTATATAATAGTGAGACCTGGTCTCAACAAAACCCCCAGAGTTGTTAAATTATTTTCGTTAAGGAATAAGGACAAGGAAAAGAGGTATTTACATGATCAGTGGCTCTCAACCTTCCTAATGTTGCAGCCTCTTAGTACAGTTCCTCATGTTATGATGACCCCCAACCATAAAATTATTTTCATCATTATTTTATAACTATAATTCTGCTACTGTTGTGAATTGTAATGCAAATATCTGACATGCATGTGGTCTTAGTTTCCTGTAAAAGGGTCATTCTGCTCCCAAAGGGGCACAACCCAAAAATCGAGAATCGGGAGCATGCATAGATGGAAGGTTTTTTGGTTTTGGTTTTCAAATTATTTATTTATTTCTTTTTATGTGCTCCCTAAATGTATGTCTGTATGAAGATGTCAGATCTTGGAGTTACAGATAGTTGTGAGCTGCTTTGTGGATGTTGGGAATTGAACACCAGTCCTCTGGAAGAGCAATCAGTGCTCTTAACCGCTGAGTTTAGATGTTGAACCTGCACATATGGAGGGCCCATCTTTACTTAAGAGGGGGAAGAAGTAATATCTCATGCACAGATTTTGCATTTACCGTAAGTGCTACTCTTTACGAGCTGCCGGTTGTTAGCATTATGGACTTAGAGATTGCTATTTATTTCATGGAATTACCTTTGATGTTCATATTTCTCTAATTGGGCCAGTGAGGGCCCCTCAAATTGTCTTCTGTATGCTTTGACATAGAGCCTTTATTGTTTTGGTAAATTCTGCATTGTGAAAAATATAACAAAAATACCACAAAACCAAAATTATCTCACACTTACCTTCTGCTTTTCTTGCCACCGCTCTGAACCAGATGCTTTTTAGAACATCTTGTTTTATTTCAGTGGAAATGTGTTAGAAGCTTGCTTATACACTAAAACTAAAACAGTTGCCAGGCTAACTGAATGACAAGTTAGCCTGGTCACATTCTAGACTCTTTATGCTGGTTCATTCTTTGCCCGCCCCGTGGGCCTCTTCACTCCTCTCAGGCTGTCTTCATCACAGTGGCTATCCATCTCATTGGGGGTGCCCTTCTAACTCCTTGGGCTCAGGCATTCTCAGCCAGCTGCCCTGCACTTCTCTTCACTTTTCTCATGCTGTTCGGGTAATAGTTAACATTGAAGGCCCCCCCGCCCCCACACACATACCTCATAAATGCCTTCTTTTCCTTGTTTGGGTCCCAGATTTCCCATTGCGAGGCATCCCCTGTGGATGTACTCCTCAGTTTGTGATGTTCCATAGCAGGGAGGCCTGCTTATACTGATGGCATGCTTTCCCCACTGACACACCAGTCACATTTACACTTACACCATCTGCAAGCGTTAGAACTGAATTGTTAGTAATGCTGAAGCTGGGAGGTGGTGGTGTATACCTTTAGTCCCAATAGTCAGAGGCAGAGGCAGGTGAACCTCTGAGTCTGAAGCTGGCCTGGTCTATAGAGTGAGTTCCATGACAGCCAGTATTACACAGAGAAACCTTGTCTCAACCCCCACCACAAATAGTAATAATGCTGGGACTTATTAAAAAAGCATGCACCACTGCTCCTAGATTTTTCATGTAGGTTTTGAGGACTGAACTCAGCTCCTCATGCTTACACAACAAGTACTTTACTGATTGAACCATCTCCTGACTCTCATCTTTAAAAAAGAAGAAGAAAAAATAAAGAAGAAATGAAGCAAACAGAAAACTTTGCTCTTAAACTCTATATACTGGCCGGGCGTGGTGGCACACACCTTTAATCCCAGCACTTGGGAGGCAGAGGCAGGTGGATCACTGTGAGTTCAAGGCTAGCCTGGTCTACAAAGTGAGTCCAGCCCAGCCAAGGCCACACTGAGAAACCCTGCCTCAAAAAACCTAAATAAATAAATAAATAAATAAATAAATAAAAAACTATACACTTGAGATGTGCATCCAGATAAAAAGTATGCAGGAGTTTGTATTATGTCATATAAGCTTTGAGGTCCATTCATTGCATTCGTGATCAAAAGTGCTCATTTTTCTTTTCCTCTTCCTCTTTCTTTTTTCTTTTCCCTTGTTTTCTAGCGAGCCCAAGCTGCACTGCAGGCTGTCAGTGCAATCCAGTCAGGAAACCTCTCCCTTCCTGGAGCTACTTCTAATGAAGGCACAGTGCTACCTGGGCAGAGCCCTGTACTCCGGATAATTATTGAAAACCTATTTTACCCTGTCACTCTGGAGGTTCTTCATCAGGTAAGGAACAAGCTCTCCTGACAGCAGACTCAAACATGCTTTCCTTGACACACAACTTTAATCACAGCACTCAGGAGGCAAAGACAGGTGGACCTTCATAAATTCAAGGCTAGCCTGATCTACACAGTGAGCGCCAGGATAGCCAGAGCTACATAGAGCTGCCCTGTCTTAAAAAAAAAAAGAAAAAAAAAAAAGAATCTGTTGGTTGATGTTGATGTTTTCTTTTCATTATTTTCATCTTCTTAAATAATAAGAAAGATTTACCATCCTGTTTCATAGAAGAAATTATATCAGGTATTTTTTTTGACAGCCCCCCCCCCCCATTTCTAAATTTTGTTTGTTTGTATATTTATTTTTGAGACCTATGTAGCCTGGTCCTGGAACTCTCTCTGTAGACCAAGCTGGCCACAAACTCACAGAGATCTGCCTCCAAATTCTGGGCTTAAAAGTATGTCACTACACTTGGCCTAAGTAGCTGTCTCAATTTTAAAAGCTGCCTAAGGTGGCAAGGCTTACCCTGTAGATGGATGGTCGAGTGTGTAATGCGAGTCCTCATGTTCAGTCCCTAGTACTGTAATTATGATAATGATACCAAACACTAGAGGGAAAGTGGTGGGTAAAATTCTAATTTTAACCAGATTTAGTAGCACACGCTTACAGTCAGCATTTGAGAAGCTGAAACAGGAGGATTGCTACACGTTCAAGTCTAGTCATAGCAAAACCCCATGCCAAAAACCAAAAATTATTTTCATATTTTATTCATTGTCCTATTGCTGTGAAGAGACATTGACTAAAGGAACTTTTAAAAAGGAATGCATTTAATTGGGGCTTGCTTACAGTTTCAGGGGCTCAGTCCAGGGAACAGGGCAGGAGGCGGGAGTGGTGCTGGAGAAGTAGCTGGTAGCTGCATCCTGATCCTCAGGCAGAGAGATTGGGGTAGCATAGGCTTTTGAAACCTAGGAGCTCACCCCCAGTTGACAGCCACACCTCCTAATCTCTCTAATCTTATTGAAAAATTTCACTCCCTGGTAACGTAAGCATTCAAATCTGTGAGCCTATTGGGGCCATCTCCTGAGTGTAGCATTGAACAGTCAAAGCACTGGACACAAGTTATAATTGGCCTTTTATTATGTTTATTTCACAAACATAATGAATGACCTCTGTGGCCTATCAGCAGAGTGTTTCTATTTGCTTCTGCAATGCTGTGGTAATTTATATTCTTATAAAAGATACTTTTAAACCTGTGGCTCAGCACTGGCACCACCAAGCAAGTGCACTTAGTGTCACGGGGTCATGCCTAGCAGTCTAGTTATCATTTCCCCAAAACGCTAACAGGCTTTCTTTCTCATAGAGAGGTTCCTGGAGACCTGGGTGAGCAAGACTCAGTACTATCAGTTGGATTATCACTTTTAGTCTTTAGTTATAGAAGTCATTGTTTAGTTCTTCTTTCCAGTACAATTGGGGAAAAATCCTTACCAACAAACAACAAACAAGTGTTTCCTCCATTTTCTTTGGTTTGTTTGTCTGTCTGTCTTTTGGAGATACGGTTTCCCTGTGTAGCTCTGGCTGTCCTGGAACTAGCTCTTGAACTCAGAGATCTACCTGCCTCTGCCTCCTTTGAGTGCTGGGATTAAAGATGTGCGCTGTGCAGCTCTCCCCCACCCCCCACCGTTTTCTTCTCCTAAGTACCTAACATTGCACTTTAACACCTTGACCTTTCTGGCACCCTGTCTATTTCTATGTACTCTGTCCTCCAGCTTAACCCTATCTTTACTTCCCTTTCTCCTTCTGGGCTTGGGCTACTCCTTAACCTACAAAGTCAGGCTGATGCCCATCTCAAATGTGTCCTCCTCAAGAAGTCTTTCTTTACTGTCAGTCCTCTCCCTCAACACTCCCATTCACACTCCATCTTAGTCATTATTCTGTTGCTGTAAAGAGATACCAATACCAAGGCAATTTACAGAAGAAAAAGCAGTTAATTGGAGGCTTGCTTACATTTTCAGAAGTTCAGCCCAATATTATTACGGCATTAGGTGGAGGGGGATGGCAGCATACCAGCAGGTGGTAGAGCGGTAGCTGAGACTCTGGGCTTGGCTTGGGCTTTTGAAACCTCCAAGCCCACCCACAGTGACCCTTCTCCTAACAAAGTCACACATCTTTGTTTTGTTTTGTTTTTTATTTTGTTATTCACATTACATCCCGATTGTTATCCCCTCATTTGCATCTTTCCGTTCTCCCTCCTCATTCTATTCCCCTCCCTTAGACCTGTGACAGAAGGGGACCTCTTCCCCCACCATATGGTCACAGCCTATCAGTTTTCATTGGATAGCCTGCTTCCCCTTCCTCTGAGTGCCACCAGGACTCCTCACCAAGGGGAAGTGGTCAAATAGAGGTCACCCGAATTCATGTCAGGGTCAGTCATTCCCCCATACCCCCCTCCACACAACTGTGGAGAATGCACTGTCCACTGGCTAGATCTGAATGGAGGGCGGGGTCTAGGTTTGCTGCATGCATTGTCCTTGGTTGGTACAGTAGTTTGTGCAGGCCCCCCTGGTTCCAGATCTGCCAGGCTTGATGGTCCCCTTGTAGGGTTCCTGGACCCTCTGGGTCCTACTGTCTCCCCATTCTCCCATACTGTTCCCACCTGAAGTCCCAATAGCAAGTCTCAGCATCTGTCCCCTGTCCCAATCCCTTGCTCAGTGAAGACTCTCAGAGGACATCCATGTTGGGCTAGTATCCAATTATAAGTAAGTATATACCATGTGTATCTTTTCTGGGTCTGGGTTACCTCACTTAGGATGATCTTTTCTAGTTCCATTCATTTACCTGCAAATTTCAAGATTTCCTTGTTTTTAAAGCTGAGTAGTATTCCATAGTGTAAATGTACCACAGTTTCTTTATCCAGGATTCAACTCAGCTGGTCATACTGTGTCCACTATCAGGAAGCAGAATAATCTAGGTGTTAAGCTGTCTTACTCCTTTGTTTCTTTTTTTATTTGGTCCAAGACTCCATTCCATGGGATAGTGCCATCCACATTCAGGGTGGATCTTCTTCCTTCCTCAGTTAAACTTCTGAAAATAGCCTTCAAACATAGCTAGAGGGGCGTGTAATGTAGCACTGGAAAGGTAGATGAAGGACAGTGAGGAATTTAAGGCCAGCCTCGCTTACATGGGGACCTGCATATTTAAAAAAAAAAAAAAAATCAAACCCAGCAAAACAAACTATAGGATTCATAAACCAAGATATATTTATACAAGTACAGTAGTTTAACACTTTCCCTTAGATTTAATATGAACTCTTTTTTTTTTTGCAGATATTTTCTAAATTTGGCACAGTCTTGAAGATTATCACCTTTACAAAGAATAATCAGTTTCAAGCTTTGCTTCAGTATGCTGACCCACTGAATGCACATTATGCCAAAATGGTAATTATACTTTTTGTTTTCCATTATAAGTCATTGCTTTGGAGACATCTGAAGGAGCCATCATATTTCACTTGCCCCAGTTTATCTTGTGATTAATTAATTAAATGTGGCTTCTGATCACTGTAAACTGTTGTTTCATGTGTTCTTTCTTTTAAGCTGAAGCTTACTGCTATCCCATTGGAAGTACCTTCAGTCTACCACTTCAGATCTCTGAGGGTCGTTGCTGTTTGTCATGTTTAAAATCTATATTTATGCTTAGCATTCCTGGTGCAGTCTGACTGATAAGTAGATGTTTGACCTTGTGGTTTCATTTACTTGTTTTCAGTCAGCCAGAGATTGATTTCACTTCTTTTGTATCCACATCTGCTCTCATTCTTATTTATCTCTGAATTGATAAAGGTATTAAACCTTAAGAAATATGTTGCTATCGAAATTTTTTTTTTATTTTGTTTTTCTTGTTTTGGTTTTTGTTTGGTTGGGTTTTTTGTTTTTTGTTTTTTTTTTTGGTTTTTCAAGACAGGGTTTCTCTTGTAGTCCTGGCTGTCCTGGACTCGGTTTGTAGACCAGGCCTGCTTCTACCTCCCACATGCTGGAATTAAAGGTGTGCGCCACCGTGCCTATTTATGTTTTCTTTTTTTAAGTGCATGAATCTTTGGTTTTGTTTTAATGAGACAAACTGACACACTTGGTCATTGGATACATTAGCTCTCCAAGAGAGCTGTCATTAATCTTAATTCTGCCTTGTATCGGTTTAGAGAGAGACTAAAGTTTAACGTACTTTTGTTTTTCATACAGTTTGAGGAATATAGCCTTTGCATTTCCTGTCCCCCTCTAGGTGCATGTTTGTTTTATATTTGTGTATCAAAAGGTTGTGATTTTTGTGTCTGTTTTTATAAATTTGATCATTTGTAAAAGTAGGCAGTGGCCATAAGTAGCCCACCAGTATATTTTATTTTTAGGAAGGAAAGGATTACTGATCTTTGGTCACAAGTGATTCCTTTTGTTCATTATTCAAAAAAGCAAGTACAAAAGAAAAAAATATGGTAGATAATATTTTATGTATGATGACTAATGTACTATTTACAGTGATGTTTTATCAATATATTATATTCAGCATAAAATCAAAATATGAAATTAACATCTTAAAACATTTACTGTGGGCAAGATAACCATAATAATAGTGTTTCTATAATATTCTACAAAATATTTTTTTCCTCTCATTTGATCTGAGAGATAATAAAAATAAGCCTAGCTCTTTTTTCCTTTTGATTTTGCTTTCTGCCTAATGCTGGATTGCTACTGTCTCAGCTAAGGGCCCACTCTGTCAGTGTGGTCTTGACAAAACCCCAGTCCCTTTCTCATTTGCTTTAGGCTCTGGATGGCCAGAATATCTATAATGCATGCTGCACTCTGCGCATTGACTTCTCCAAGCTCACCAGCCTTAATGTGAAATATAACAATGACAAAAGCAGAGACTTCACTCGCTTAGACCTTCCTACTGGTGATGGCCAGCCATCTCTTGAACCTCCTATGGCTGCTGCTTTTGGTGAGTAGTTCCTTTTTCAGTCACAAAGCAACTTTTCTGAAGTTACAAATTTCACTTACTTACATCAGTCTTTTTCTTTTTGGGCTCTGTTGGGATTTCTAAAGGAAAGCAAGAATTGTGGAACAAATATGCCTATAAATTAAACTTTAATATAGGGTAGTTTTGATAGAAGTCTGAATTGTGTTCCAAATCCTTTTTCTAACATTAATTCATTAATATTACTCCAAAGCTACATGTTTGCTTTAAATTAATTACTTTAATGGAAACTTTGATTTTAAACATTCAGATTTCTAAACAATTTTGGCATTAAGTGCTCTTGAGAAAACTTACTTTTTCTTTTAAAGTAATGATAACTTCTAAATTAATGTCCTATATTAGATGTTTGTCTTTCCTTTATTTAGAGAGAACTTATTTTATTCAGCTTTACTTCTTTAGCAATAAAACTATCTCTGTCTTAGGCTATGTGAATATTAATGTTTTAGACTAAATAAATGCTTTGAAAATATTCGCCTTCCAAATTATCTCTGTAAGAGTAGGTTTGAAAAACTTCCTTCTTTTATTTAAAGTAACCTTTAGGATGTCTTAGTTGGAGGCCAACTTGTTCTACATAGTGTGTTCTAAGACAGGATTACATTAGATACCCGGCCTCAAGCAATAAAAACAAATAAGAAGAGGGCACCAGATCTCATTGTAGATGGTTGTGAGTCACCATGTGGTTGCTGAGAATTGAACTCAGGACCTCTGGAAGAGCAGCCAGTGCTCTTAACCCTCTGAACCATCTCTCCAGGCCCTATTCATTCATTTTCTTAAGACAGGGTTTCTACTTAGTCCTGCCTATCCTGGAACTCACTCACAGAGCTCCACCTGCCTCTGCCTCCAGATTGCTGGGGTTAAAGGCATGCACCATCATTCTTGGCTGCAACTTTTATAAGTGAGAAAATTAAAACCTTAAAACAACTAATTAGTCATCCAAACTTTTCCTAGAAAATGGTTTGTACTTCTATTTTAAAGTAAAATATTTTTGTCTTTGTCATTATCATCTCAATAATGAATTACAGAAATTAGGGCAAATTCAGGCTTGACAGAACTTGGCTATCCAATGCAGAACAAGTTTTATTATAATAAGTGAATATAAATATATTGATGTAACCAATATTCTGTTATAAGAGGAAAAGGGCCTTTGAAAAATACAGTTAAGAGTTGTTTCTGAGGCTGGATGTGGTGGCGCATGCCACCCAGCATTCTGGAGACAGTTCAAAGGCATCATCGTGTACAAAGCAAGTCTAGGACAGTCAGGGTTCTGTTACACAGAGAAGCTCTGGGTTGAGGATGTTTCTGAATATAAGATAATTATGGCAAAATAATGGCCACATTCTAAATGTAATTATTTTATGTCTTACATGAAAGTTCTATTTCTGCTATTTGGCCCAGATTGCACCCTTGCTTCTTTTGCTTTGAAGACCATGCACTCTCTTTTCTTCTTATATCACTTTAAAGATTGTATGTGCACACATGGGTGCTCATACCTGGGTGGCCAGAGTTTGACATCACTTGTCATCCTCTGTCACTCTCCACCTTGTTTTTTCTCTTCAACTTTTCCATTTTAATGTGTAGTTCATGTGTAGTTTCTTTTCGTGTGTGTGTGTGTGTGTGTGTGTGTGTGTGTTGAGACAGGGTTTCTCTGTGTAGCCCTGGGTGTCCTGGAACTAGCTTCATAGACCATGCTGGACTTGAACTCATAGAGATCTTACCTGCCTCTGCCTCCAGAGTGCTGGGATTAAAGCACCATGGTCTGGCTCTCTTCTTTCTTTTGATATGACTTTATTATGCATTCCATAATGTTAGTCCTTTCTGGCTGCTTATATTAGAGTTTTTCCCAATTTGGGCTTGTTGAGAGTCAAGTTCATTATTTCCTTTATATGCTGTATATATTTCCTATATATGTTGTGTGTGAGGAGTCTTGTTTAAAAAATACTTGTTATCCTGAAGTTGTAGACATGATAGACATTACTTCTAAATAATCACTGAGTGTTTTCTGAAAAATAAGATGTTTTTTGTGTATATACTTTGTGTTTTTCAGGTAGGGTAGCCCAGGGTGGCCTTGAGCCTTCCTCGGCCTCCTAAACTAGGTGAGCCAAAATCAGTATTCTTATTTAAATAAAATTTAGTTTTCAAAATTAGAAAATTATCTATACTACAATATCTAAGCCAATAGAACTTTTGAAATTTTAGTTACAAAAATAACATGTAGCCATTTTTTAAAAAATAAAAACTTGTTTCATCAGGCTTGTCCACTAAGTCTTCAGTTCAACAATAAAAACTTTTAATGGCACTTGGCGTATTTGTATGTGGTCTGTGTGTTTCTGTATGAGTGTCTATGTGTTCATGTGCACTTGCTTACCTGTGGAGGCCGTAGAGCAAACTTACGTGTCATTCTATAGGTGCCATCTACACTCTCTTCAAGGAGTGCTCCAGTTAGGCTAGGCTGACTGGCCAGCGCGCCTAAGTGTCTGCTTGTAGGTGCATGTGGAGGGCTGGGATTCTAAGCATGTGGCACCAGGCCTGGCTTCTTAATGTGAGTTCTTATCAAATGCTGGTCCTCATGCTTACAAGGTGAGCACTTTACTGTTTCAGCTTTCTTACCTGCCATTAATGCTGCTTTAAAGAGATAGCATTTTAAATATGCAATCACTGTACATAGTTGTGGGGAATAATGTAATAATTAAGTACATGATACAATACAGAATAAGCACACAGATTTGATTTGGAAAAAACTTTTCATAGTGCATGAAAAATTAATAATGGTTTTGTCTTAACATGTATTGCCTTACTTTCTGTCATGGAACAGTTTTTAGGTGCATGCAAAGTGTTGCCTTGTTTTTTGTCTTTGTTATTGTTGTTTTGATTTGTTTGTTTGTAGAGACAGAGTTTCTTTGTGTAATAGCCTTAGCTGTCCTGGAATGCACTTTGTAGACCAGGTTGGCCTCCAACTCAGAGATCGTCCTGCCTCTGCCTCCCTAGTGCTGGTATTAAAGGCAAGTGTCATCACACCTGGCTAAAGTACCTGTTCTTAATTATTAAATCTCCAAACATTTTTCTTAAAACTTTGTGTAATCTCTTAATAAAATGAAAATATATGTAGGCTTCTTTCTAACAGACTACTTCCAACTGGAAGTGCAGCTCAACCTTTATTTGCACTTTTACAGTCTGGTTTCTTACTGTTTCTGGAACACTCTCCTTTCTCTTCTTGTGTTGAAAGGCCTGTGCTTGTTTTGGAAGTATTCCAGAGGATCCCAGGGATCACTGCTCTTTTCATTTCTAAGGCTGTTGTCTTCTTTTCCCACTGTAGGATGCCGTTCCTCCCTTTCCCTTTAGCCCTGATCATCTTACTGTTTTGTGTCCAAAAGGCACAGTAAAAACTGGAGCTTTCATCTATCTGTAGGCACTCATTGGCTAATTCAACATAATTACAAGCCTGTATGTTGCTTATAAGTTTGCCTTGGTATCTCCATTTGTGTTTCCTGTTTTGTATCTTACAGTCACCTCAACACTTGATTCCTTCATTGGAACTGACTTCTGCTATATTGACACTGTTGTCAGCAGGCTTCGTGTAGAGAGTGCTGGCGCTGCTTGTCTAGAGTACACAAAGCAGTGTGCTTTGCAGTTACATACTATCTAACTCAGGCTTTCCCTTAGTTCCCAGACGTGTCTTCTTTAATCCCGTCATAGTAAAACCTCCAGCACTCCTCCTCAGCCCACTTGCTTGATTATATGACTGGAGGACCCTCAGCATGTGAATCTGTAATTTATACTTGGATCTCATAAACTTCTCAGTGACAAGTATTTTATCTCATATTTGTTTGTTTAAACAGAATCACACTATGTAGCCCAGGCTGGCCTTAAATTCCATGAGCCTCCTGTTTCAATAATGGAATTAAAATCGTGTGCCACAGTGTTCAGCTTCATTATTTCTTTCCATCAGCCCAATATCCCTTCATTACAGTATAGTTTAACAAGCATTTGATGGCTTTTCATATAAGAAAAGAATGTTCTAAATAAATGCCAGAATCTTAGCCTAGTCCAGACTTAATGAACAGCTAAACTATGCTTTTCTTCCTTGAGCCCAGTTGAAAGGGCTCAGCCTTTGGAGGTAGCTTTAGAGATTACCTACTGAAAAACTGTAAGTTTCCATAATGGGTCAGTTCCACTTATAATATATTTTCATATAGGCATTTCATATTGTGTTGATGTGCATGTTTGTAGTAGGCAGTACATTTATTGTAGCCTCTCTTCATAGGTGCACCAGGTATAATCTCCTCTCCATATGCAGGGGCTGCTGGATTTGCCCCAGCCATTGGATTTCCTCAAGCTGCAGGTGAATCTCTTTCAGATTGAATTTGAAGGTTCTTTAAATGAAATTCTTTGTTTTCTGGGAGCTCACCAAATTTTGAACAATTTAAAGTAAAGGCATTGGGTATAATAACCATGGAGTAATATGTATGCGCAACATCTGTATATTTATAGTCTCTCTATTTCCCTGTGCAATGCAGTAATTCCACTGTATCTTTTGAGTTTCTTAGTTAACTATATGTAAACTACATTAAACTAGCCTGTGACAGGTTGTTAAAGGAAGTGTATGGCCTGTTTACTGCTTTTTTTTGGGAGCGGGTCAATAAACTTATTATATATTGAACAGACCTGTTCAATACTTACCTTCTGCACCTTTGAAGGCAACATAGCCAGTAAAAACATAGACATTGAACACCTTTGGAAAATGTTTTACCATTTGTGAGCTTCTAAGAGTACAGTGAAGGACATGTATGCCATTTATTTCATAGGATTCACATTTTGTTTTCCTATAATGGGAATAACTAAGAAATGGGAACTCAGCTGGGTGCAGTCGTGCCTGTCTGTAATCCCAGCACTTGGGAGGCAGAGGCAGGTGGATCTCTTTGAGTTTGTGGCCAGCCTGGTCTACAAAGTGAGTCCAGGACAGGGCTTGTTATATAGAGAAACTCTGCCTTGAAAAACTGAAAACAAAACAAAACAAAGGCTTGTGATTAAGAAGTGATATGCTGGGGCTGGAGAAATAAATGGCTCAGGTGTTCATAACACGGGGTGCTCTTTCAGAGGACCCGGCTCCAGTTACCACACAGCAGTTCACAGCTGTCTGTAACTCCAGTCCCAGTGGATCTGATTCCCTCACACAGACACATGCAGGCAAAACACCATTCCACATAAAATAAAAATAAACTACATATAAAAAATAAGTGGTATTATATGAGTTCCATTTATATGTTACATTTCTGATTTTCAACTTAATTTGTAAAAATAATAGCTATACTTTAAATTTCAGTATAGCTTCTTTCTGGTGATAATTTTCTTATTTTTATATTTAATTCTGGAAATTTTTATTTACTGTCCCTCTGTTGGAGATAATAGAATTAATTCAAAAGAAGCTGACTTTGAGGTTAAACTTTTTAAAGTCCTAGTTATTTGGGTTTTTCCCCCTCTTTTTTAGTTAGTTATTTGGTTTTAAAACACTGAAACACATCTTTCTTTATATGACTGTTCTAGTTAATCTTAAGAACCAAAACAGAAAACCCCATAAAGTTTGCTTGTTTGAATCTCCCAAAGTTTAATTCTTGTGCATGTGGAAGTAACAGGTTTGTTTTCCTTTGTTTTAGATATTTTGTTTAGACACACTGTAGTTTAAGACACTAGACATTAAGGGGGATGAAAAAAAAAATCAGTGAATGCTTACTTTGATAAGCTGTGTAAGGCTAAATAGAGCATACACTGTAGCTCTGCTTTTAGCTGATATATAACTGACCTATAGACAGTAGCAAAAATTGCAAGATTGGATTAGAAGATCATGGGAAGAGATTCGTGTGAAGGAAAAAAGAATTCAAGCTAGTTGTGCTGGTGCACACGTTCAGTTGAGGCACTCAGGAGGGAGACAGCAGGGACTTAGATAGAGGCCAGAGGGAAACCCTACTCCCCCTCTTTAAATATAAAGGCAGTCAATTAGAGAATGCCATCTGCATGGTCTTAAAATTCTTAGATTGTCAAGCAAAATAGGATAAATTTCAGTCTGTTGCAATTTTATTACATGATGTATAGTAGAATAGTCATAATGAATATGGAAAAAAATGTTAAGCTAAAGGAGTCAAATTGAAACAAGGGTGGTAGCTTAGTGATAAGAGTATTTGCCTGGTACTCAAGGCCCTGGCTTCCTTCTCAGTATAGTAAGATAAAGAAAGAAAGAATTGGCTCCTTTTATAGAAACAGAGGTTTTTATGCCCTTAAATACTTTTAAAACAAAAGTATAAGTAGTGGGACCAACGAGAAAGTGGTGTTAAGTATAATGTCAATGTCAACCTTTTCAATAATTCAAGACTATCTAGGATATTTTTCATGTAAGCTATCACGTAGTAAGTACTACCTAGCATACATGTTTGAGACTTGTGTTGAAGGGCATGTGTATACCACCTTGATAGATTTGAATATAAACAAATATGATATAAGTTTGTGGTCAACATGAAAATTACATCCACTTTGCATAAAAGTGCTAGATAGAAAAGTGGTTGTATGTGATACATCCTTTGAGAAGCCTGACATTTTGGGGTAGGTGTTGAGGCAGACTTTTCACTGTGTAGCCCAGGGTGTCCTGGAACTCACTCTGTAGACTAGGCTGGCCCCAAACTCACAGAGATCCACTTGCCTCTGCCTTTGGAGTGCTGGCATTAAAGGCGTGCTCCACCACCGCCTGGCTTCCTAACTGGTTTTTTAAGGCTACTGAGTCCAGTTTCTCTGCAGAGCACAGATGAATGGTATTAGTTAAGGGTAATGTCAGCAAATAAACTATCTTTCAGAGAGACTCTATGATAAGAAGAAGCTGGCCTTGAGTAGCCTTAATGGTAATCTGGGCACATTTTTTTTAGTGTTCACTTAATTGGCTTAAGTTCTATTCTATCAAATGTTACTCTCCAGATAATTAGAATATAAGAAATAATTTTCGTGTCTTTAAAAGGTCTGTCTGTCCCAGCTGTTCCCGGAGCCCTTGGTCCCCTCGCACTCACCTCCTCTGCTGTCAGTGGAAGGATGGCCATTCCTGGGGCAAGTGGCATACCAGGGAATTCTGTTCTGCTTGTCACCAACCTCAATCCTGACGTGAGTTGAAAAACGGTCTGTCAGGAAGTGAGACAGTGCGTTCTTGTTATAATGATTAAGTTTTATCATTATAAATTACCAGCAGGATATGTAGAAGCATAAACAGTGCTTTAATAGAATAAGCTGTCTTTATTACATTCTAAATAAACTTGTTTTATAATTGTACTATATTTAGTTCATTTTGTGTTATCCCTTTCAGTTTATCACACCACATGGGCTTTTCATCCTGTTTGGTAAGTTTTTTAAAGTTGTTTTAAATATTATTTGTAGATGTGAAATGAGCACATCTGATTCATTTAGTAATATTTGTTGGTTACTTTTATGTGCTTTGTAGTGTGTTTGACACTGAAGCTAGAGCAAAGATGATAGTCAGGGAAATAAGTATTGTAAGTGGTAGGATAAAGCAGCAAATGCTGACTAGTTGATTCACTAGAAATGGTTGTTAAACAGGCGTGTGAAAGTGAGGAAGAATCAGCTAAGGAGACAAAGCAGTACTTGTTGTCACGAAGAGCAGTGAGATTTTCTAGACTATGGAAGGTAAAGGAAGCCAAATCGAATGTATAATACAGACATGCTGAACTGGTGGGTTGGGGAACAGTCATGAATTACTTATAAAGTATATGAAAAAATTTGGTTCCCTACTAAAAATGGAAAACCATATCATTTTAAGTCAGATAAAGGCTAATAATTTTTTAGAGTACTGGGAATCAAATCCAGGACCTCTCCCATGCTATGCAAGGACTGTGCTACCAAATTACAGCCTTAGTCTTTCTCAGACTAGTGAGCCCCTTCCCATAAAAAAGAAAAAAGTTGGAAACTTTTTAACAATCTTCCCGTCTCAGTTACAAGCATAATAATTAAGCCTGTATTTCAATTTCATAGGATTAATTATTTATATATATATCTTTTATTATGCTCATATGAGGTATAAGTACACAAACAGAATAGGAACAATAAAATAAGCAGTACTATAAAATTTAAAGAACCTTGGCGCACGCCTTTAATCCCAGCACTCAGGAGGTAGAGGCCGATGGATCTCTGTGAGTTCGAGGCCAGCCTGGTCAACAAAGTGAGTCCAGGACAGGCTACACAGAGAAATCCTGTCTTGAAACCCCTCCCCCCAAAATAACTTAATACAAAGCCTTTCTTATTAAAAATATGTGAAATATATACTTTATTTTAAATAAATTGGTTTCATTTTAATTCAGTATTCCAAGGATTAAATAAAAGGTTCAAATGTAAGTGTTTCACTTTGATACACTTCATTAATTATTGCACTAATATTTTCAGTTGGACCCGGTCCTTCTTCATATGCTTTATCTAGAGAAGTCCTATGTCCCTGTTAGCACACTGTGAAAACGCTTGTGTCTGCGTGTTTAACACATGGGGCAGGTGCTTGTTTCCAAACCTTTTATGTGGTAATAGGTTGCTGTTTTTTCAGACCTGGAGATTGAACCTGGGACCTTATGCTTGTTAGACAAGGCACCTACCACTGAAATGGAGTCTCTTTTTGTTTTAGCCTAGAATATCTTTCTGCCATAGCCTGCAAATTAGCTAGGATTGTGGCATGCTGCACTGTACTTCACTGTGTGAAGTTGTGGAGTTCTGTTGTTTGAAGTTGGACATACAATGCAGAGTTAAGAGTGGGTACTATACGTACTTACCTACTGAATTCACATACTTATTTCATTTATTAAAATTTTTATATTATATATATATAGTATATATATATAGTGTGTATGTGTGTGTATGTGCCACAGCATACATATGCATATGAATGTTACAACACTAGAGTCAGTTCTTTGTCCTTCCACCCCTTTTTGTTTGTTTGTTTGTTTTCCGAGACAGGGTTTCTGTGTAGCCTTGGCTGTCCTGGAACTCACTCTGTAGACCAAGCTGGTCTCAAACTCAAGAGGTCGGCCTGCTTTTGCCTCCAGAGTGCTGTATGAAAGGCATGTGCTACCACCAATGGGCTTTATCTTTTTTTTTTTTAATTGGTTTTTCGAGACAGTGTTTCTCTGTGTAGCCTTGGCTGTCCTGGACTCGCTTTGCAGACCAGGCTGGCCTTTAAGTCACAGGGATCCTCCTGCCTCTGCCTCCTAAGTGCTGGGATTAAAGGTGTCCCCCGCCACATCTGGCTTTTTTTTTTTCCTTAGTCGTCTTCTTCCACTTTTATGTGAGTTCCAGTGATATATCTCACTAGCTTCAAGATCTTAAAAATGTTTAACATTTATTTATTTACTTTATGGGTTGAGGCCATGTCTTAGTTAATGCTATATTGCTATGAAGAGACACCCTGGACCATGGCAACTCTTATGAAGAAAAACATTTAATTGGGGCGAGTTTACAATTGCGGAGGTTTTAGCCCATTTCATCATGCCAGGGAGCATAGAGGTATGTGTTAGACAGTGCTGGAAAAGTGGCTGAGGGATTCATATCCAGAGCCACAGGTAGCAGGAAGAGGGGATACTCTGGGCTTGGAATGGGCCCTGTGAAGCCTCAAAGCCTACTCCCAGGGACACACTTCCTCCAACAAGGCCAGCCCTCCTAGTGGTGACCAAGTATTCAAGTCTGTAATCCTGTGGGGACCATTCTCACTCAAAAGTACCACAAAGCATGTGCATGCTGTGGTGTGCCTGTGACGGTCAGAAGCTAACTTGCTTGAGTAGGTTCTCCACCTTGTGGGTCCTGGAGATCAAACTCAGGTCTCCAGGTTTGACACACTACCTTTATTAACTGCTGAGCCAGCTCACCATCCCCAGACCAAGGTTTTGAGTAAGCGTTCTCAGTTGCTCAGCAGTACCACAGTCCAGTTGTAGGATTATTCCACCGTCCAAAAGAAACCACTTGCACTCTTCTTTGACACGTGTAATTAATGTTGTATAATATTGAATTAATGTTGTATCTTTATATGACCTTTTGTCTGAAATGAGTCTTTTTTTTTTTTAAGAGTAAAATACCTCTTCGTTAAAAAAAGGAAACCTCACTGGATGTGGTGGTACACACCTTTAATCTTAGCATTCAGCAGGCAGAGTTAGGTTGATCTCTTGAGTCTGAGCCCAGACTGGCTTGCAGAGAGTTTCTATAAACCCAGGACTATACAGAGAAACCCTGTCTTGAAAACCCCCTGCTCCCCCCCCACCCCATCCAAAAAAAAGGGCAAGAGCAATCTTCCACGCCTTATGGAACAAAGTATATGTATGGTGAGTTTGTTTTTTGAGACCAGGTCTCACTGTGTATATATGATAGTCTTGGCTGGTCTGGAATTCTCTATGTAAACCTGGCTGCCCTTGAACTCAGAGAGTTCAAAAACCTGCCTCTGCCTCCCAAATACTGGGATTAAAGTCATGTGCCACCAGCTCTATTTAGTTTTTTTTTTTTTTTTAATGTCAACTTTTTGAGAAGGGCAGTAAATTCATAACACTTGATTTTTTGTTTTAAATTTAAAAATTCATCTTTAGGCTGAATGTTGTCTTTAGGTGCTAGAAAACATCTCCTTTATTTGCCTTGAAGATTTTTGTAGCCGTTCTCTTATTGAATTACAACTAGAGTGATGATGCTTCTCTGCAGAGGGCTGCTTTTCTAACACCAGTGAGACTCACTGTTTAAACTGCAGAATATTATAGTGCATTGGACAGGGGAAAAGCAAAAAAATGCTTTTTTATATCTAGGCCCTCCTGCCTTTAATTTTTATAGAGTAAAAGTTCATAAATGTAGTTTTTCATGTTGGTCTTTATTTTCTTCCTATACTGAAGTTAATTATCTTGCCTGTCTTGTGATAAAGGACCCACTCTAGTAGGACCCAATGATGATGATGATGATGAGATGAGCTAGAAGATATTAGGGTAGTCCTTTAGTGAAATAGTAAGGATAGCTATTCCCAGTTGTGAGAATGAAAGTGGACAATTGTGAGAGATGCTTAGGCCATAAATTCCAAAGGTGCTGGTGATTGGATAGAAGATTTTAAGAAAGATGTCAAAAATTGGTATCTGACAGGAGTGATTGTGTGCATAGTGCTCCATTTATCTTTAGCCAAAGCTGCTCAACACTAGAAGTAGGAAGAAGTGAGAGGGATTGAGTCCCTTGTGGACATACTGAATTTGATGTGTTTATGAGACATCGGTGAGAGATTGAAAGATGAAAAGCCGTGAAACTTATTAAGACAGTATGTATGAAATTGCCACGAGATGGTGTGTGTCCAGAAAAAGAAGCCTGGAAGCACAGGGGTAAAGCTAAGTAGTCTACAGCACGACATCTAAGCTCAATGTTTTGTATTGTGGTTTATTTTGTTTTCATTAGGAGTGTATGGTGATGTACATCGGGTGAAGATCATGTTTAACAAGAAAGAAAATGCCTTGGTACAGATGGCCGATGCAAGTCAGGCTCAGCTAGGTACTGACAATGGTGGTGCCAGTTTTGCATATTCCTTCTGAATGAGCAATGTAGAACTGCGGGGGATGTAATTTAGCAGCGGCACTTTCTTATGGTGGTAGTGTTTTCAGTATTATTTGCACTTGTTCTGTTTGAGGTTCTGGAGTTCATTATCTAAAATGCACAACACCTTCAGTGCTTAGCAGCTTGGACCCTGGGACTTTCCCATTCACGTTAAACTAATAAACATGATTTTGTTTGTTTCATGTTTCTGTCTTCATTTTTCTTTTAAAGGTTGAAAAATTTATATGATTAGAGGAGAAATGAGAATATTCTTTTCCTTCTAAATTAAAATTTCTAGAACTGTTGAGTAATGTTTAAAGTTTTGGCGAATTTTCTAATAATGGTACAAGAATGAGTTCTTCGCAGGCACTGAAATATAGGTACTCACATATCTTACAAAAATGCTTTGCTTACAAGGGTTGGTATGCTCCATGTCTGGAGCTTCCTAGCACTCTACTCAGAAGTTATTTTGTTTGCTTAGGTTAATTTTTTATTGGGTTTATTATGAAATTAAATTATTTAATTTTCCTATGAGCGTTTATATTTTTTTAATTTGTAAACTCTTATGTGTATGGATATTTTTTCTGTGCATTTGTGTACCACATGTGTGCTGGCAGGAGCCAGAGAAAGCACTGGATCCCTTGAACTGGAGCTAGACAGTCTGAAGTGGACCTGTGCATGCTGAGCACTGAACATGATTCTCTGGGAAAGCAGCAAGTGTTCCAAACCTATGAGCCATCTCTCTGGCCCCTGAGCTCTTGAATTTTAAACTTTCAAACTAATTACAATTTTAAATAACAAAATGAAAAAAAAAACACAAAACAAAAAACAGTAACATATTGAAAATCTTTATATTCAAAGTTTTCTTATTTTCTTTCTATACAACAGCAATGAACCATCTAAGTGGTCAGAGACTTTATGGAAAAGTACTTCGTGCTACACTGTCCAAACACCAAGCAGTTCAGCTGCCTCGAGAGGGACAAGAAGACCAGGGTTTGACTAAGGACTTCAGCAATAGTCCCCTGCATCGCTTTAAAAAGCCAGGATCAAAGAACTTCCAGAACATCTTTCCACCGTCAGCCACTCTGCATCTTTCCAACATTCCGTATGTATCTAATAACATTTCACTGTTGAATCTACACTGTGTGGACTGTAAGAAGCAAAAGCCATAAAACTGTTCTAAACTTAGCAGTAATCTTGGTTGCTAACGTCTTTTATGTACCATCATGCTGTGAAGAGCCTGCATTTCCAATCATACCCTTAAAAGTGAAATTATCAGCATTTGAGCTTTTTCAAATTAGCATTTTAAATAGTTGCTTCTGTGTTTAAAAAGGGCATAAAAATAAGTATATGCTGGTAATGCCTTGATAGACATTTGCTCATTCCTTTGTAGAAGTACAGCTCTCAGGTAATATAACAGCAAACAATTTATCTAAAAATTTGGCTGAAGTATTCTGTGACATGAGAAAGTAAGATCAGATGTGAAGCCACTGTGCTCACTCACTTACACAATACTTTGATGCTTTGGAGCTACACAGAAAATTGAGTGCGTCCCACAGAAATTGATTAGTTCACAGGGCATGAGCTCTTTAGTCTCTGATCCTTCAAAGAAAATATTTATTGTAATTCTTTTTTAAAATATATTTTATTGATTTATTCATATTACATCTCAATTGTTATCCCATCCCTTGTATCCTCCCATTCCTCCCTCCCTCCCATTTTCCCCTTATTCCTCTCCCCTATGACTGTGACTGAGGGGGACTTCCTCCCCCTGTATATGAAAAAACAGCAATTTGGGCTTGGGGATTTAGCTCAGTGGTAGAGCGCTTGCAAGGCCCTGGGTTCCGTCCTCAGCTCTGGAAAACAAAGCAAAACAAAACAAAAAGCCCAGCAATATTTGTCTACTTGATAGTGCTAAAAGTTGTGGGAGTGTGTATTTGTGTATTTTTGTGTGTACTGTTTAAAAACCAAGGGAATGGATGGGTAAAGTTTTGGGACATAATTATAAGAACATGAACTAACTAGTAAAGAAAATAATTACTTAAAATAGTGTTAACTGAACCAGACGTGGTGGTGCATGCCTTTAATTCCAGCACTCCGGAGGCAGAGGCAGGCAGATCTCTGTGAGTTTGAGGCCAGGCTGGTCTTCAAAGAGAGTCTAGGACAGCCAGGGCTCTGTATAACAGAGAAACCCTGCCTCGAAAACCAAAAAACAAACAAACGAAAAGTAGTGTTGACTGGTTTGTTTCTTTGCTGGCAAACAGTCAGGCTTGATGAGAATCTTTCATCTGAGTTAGGCAGTAAAATCAAGCCTCATGCTAACTAGGCAAATTCAGGAGTCACTTTAAGAAACATTACTAATGTATATGGATTTGCTAGGTGATGATGGCACACCCATTTAATCTCAACACTGGGGAGGCAGAAGCAGATCCCTGAGTTCAGGACAGCCAGGGCCACACAGGGAAACCCTGTCTCAAACCAAAAGGTTTTGGCTCATCACTATGGACAATCTAAATGGGCCTGTTATTTTTATTTTTATATGTGTGTCTGGGTAGTTGATTGGCGGCTTTTTTGTTTTGTCTGCACCCTGTCTTCATATATGGTCAGCAAGTTCTCTACCAATGAGCTAGACATCCGACACCCAGCCTTTTTTTTTTTTTTAAATCTTGACTGTTGAGTAATGTTTAAAGTTTTGGCGAATTTTCTAATAATGGTACAAGAATGAGTCCTTCGCAGGCACTGAAATATAGGTACTCACATGTCTTACAAAAATGCTTTGCTTACAAGGGTTTGGTATGCTCCATGTCTGGAGCTCAATCAGACATGAGACCTTCATCTTCTTGACTAACTGAGGTTGTTGGCTTTTACCACTATGCCTAGCTTATTTGTTCTCTAAGTATATGACAGTCTGCAGGAGCTGGTCACCAGTTATAATCTACACAGGACTTTATAGGTGAGGAAGGAAAGGATATCACAGTATTTCTGAACTGTTTCCCAAGTTCTAAGTTCTGTGCTGCTGCTTTACAATGTCACTTCATTTTTATCTCTATAACAACCTTTTATTTTAATGATTTACTAATTTTTATTTTATGTGCATTGATGTTTTGCCTGCATGTTTGTGTGAGGGTGTTGGATCCTTTGGAACCTGAGTTACAGACAGTTGTGGACTGCCATGTGGGTGCTGGGAATTGAACCTGGGTTCTCTGGAAGAGCAGCCAGTGCTCTTAGCCACTGAGCCATCTCTCTGGTCCCCCATAACAACCTTTTTGTTTCTTTGTCTCTTTTTGTCTAGATCTATATATAAAGGTGACTGTTTTGCCTGGTCTAAGCATATAATGCAGTGCGCATTCACATTAAGCACATTCGTGTTTCTGTGAGACTTCCCACCCCAGCTACGTCACTTTTTCATCATCCAAATTGAAACCATCCCAATAAGCAATAACACTCCCATTTTCCTGTGACCTCTAGTCTGGCAACTAACTGTTCTGCTTCTTAGCAGTTTATCAATAATAGCCTTTGAAATTAAGTCATTAGTTCAATCTGTTGATGGTACTTAGACTCAGGAGGGTAGTTTATTCAAATGGATGTATAAGTAAGTAAGAAATATACAGTGTAAGCACAGGTGTTTCCCTAAAGAATTGTTCTGTGTTGTGTTTGTACTTTCATTGTGTGACTATGGGATAGGCCATACTATATTGTTTGTTGTTATATTTTTATGTATGTCATTTGTTCCTATATAACACTACCCCCAAACTTAGCATAGTGGTAAATATTTATTATATACTTTGTGCTGTCTCCAGACATGTATGTATCAATTTTGACTTTTGTTCTCCAATTTGGAAAACATTGGGGATATAAAATACTGTAGAGATTTGATGATAATCAGAGCTCACGCTAGATTCTCTTGCAAGGGAGCTAATGTGTTGCAGCAACCTAGGTGATCTTCTCTGGGTATGACTCATAAGGTCTGCTCAAAATGCCAGACAAAGGAGTATCAGAAAATACAGCTCAGTGGTAACACTTGTATTTAGCATGTAGAAAACCTTGGTTTCAGTTCTCGGCACATACTGTCATTTCTGTGATATCCTAAGGGTTACAAAGGACATGTCTTTGTGATATGAGAGAAGAGCCAGGATGTAAACATTCAAAGGCAGACATAATTAAGAACTGTCTCAGAGAGTGGCTACTCCATACATGTTCTGAATTACATTGAAAGCTGAAGAAAGCTTTTAGCTCTAGGCTTCAGCAGATAGACGGGAACAGGGGAGTAGCTGGGTATCATTGGTAACTCGTGTTAATGAGTACTGCCAGTAGTGTCAGATTAATAGCCATTTAGAAGACACACATACAGTTGTTATTTTTTGTCTTGCCTTTATATACTTTTTGCTGTCTCCAGACATGTATGTATCAATTTTGACTTTTGTTCTCCAATTTGGAAAACATTGGGGATATAAAGTGCTGTAGAGATTTGATGATAATCAGAGCTCACACTCAGTTCTCTTGCAGAGGGGCTAATGTGCTGTCACTCTGGTTTTCTCACAGTCCTTCGGTGACAATGGATGATCTGAAGAACCTGTTCACAGAGGCTGGGTGTGCAGTGAAGGCGTTTAAGTTCTTCCAGTAAGTCCCTGCTTTCAAAAAGTAATGAACGGTATTTAACACGGCTTGCAATTTTTTTAAGTAGTTCAGCAAAGTCCTCTGGTAGGAGGAGAAGGTTTAAAACAAAACTAATTCTAAGTACTTGTGTGTTATTACCTTAGGAAGGACCGTAAGATGGCGCTCATTCAGCTGGGGTCTGTGGAGGAAGCCATGCAGGCGCTTATAGAGCTTCACAACCACGACCTCGGAGAAAACCACCACCTCAGAGTCTCCTTCTCAAAGTCCACCATCTGATCTTTCTGGAAATTTTTCTCCTTAAACTGGACCATAATTTCTGTAAAAATCTTCAGGCACAGACTGAAGCAGCTCAAGACCAATTCTGCCTCTTTCAAAAAAGTAACTCTTTGGGAGTTTGGTTGATACTCAAGTACATTCAAAACAAGAGCTCCTCCTTTTTTCTTTTCATCTCCCCGCCAGTGTACCATCAAAGGTTGGCTGTTTCTTTGTATTGCCATTTCCATGAAAATAACCTTCAGGAGAAAAAATATCAGGAAAATATTTTTTAAATAATTTAATTCCCTGAATTAAATTTCAAAAGGACAGACTTCTTAAAGTTTTGGTCCAGCTCAGCCTTACATGACATTTCTAAACTCCTTTGTACTTTAAACATACAGACTTTTACAATTTCTTGATGTAATTTAAAGCATATACAACCAGGTTTTTAACTTTATGATTCAGAAGTTTCCCTGTAGAAAATGATGTTCACTTATAAATTATATCAGATATTTGCATCTATTGATAGTTATTATACATAGCCACATGGAGTTATATTGGAAACAGATTCATAAACATGCATGCTTTCTTTCAATGATTTTACTTTTTTTCCACTGTATGACACTCCTTTGAATAATGCATATCTTCTCTTTTTAAGACTATTTGGAAAAGCAAAGTGTTGCACTTGTCCCCAGGGAAATAGAAGTGGAACTCAGCCTGGATCTATTACAATATCAGATTAGTCATTTTAGGAAAAAAAAAATCATGTTTTAAATTTCAAAATGACATTTGTCAAGTAATGTAATGTGATCTTGGAAAAATTTTAAAGAAAAAAATAATCGTACTTTTTTATAATTGTTTTCAGAAAAAAAGTTTACAGTCTTAAGGAAAAATATTCAGGTCTATCATATGGTTTGACAGATTTTTTAAAAGTTATTTTTGGTAAGGTCTTCTTTTAGAAAAAAATCTCAAGGGTTTTTTGTACCACTATAATCTCTAATACTCAGAATTACTGTGTATTTACTTAATTTCTTATTATGTGCCTTATTATGTGCTTAAGATATAATAGATTAGAGTTTTATCTAAATATCTAGAAAGATAAATTATGGGCTTGGTGAGCATTCTGTTATTTCTTTGCCTGTCTTGGATTTTAAGGGGTTTGGGTGTTTTGTTTCTTCTTCTTTCATTGCAACTTTAAGTGGTTTTCAATAAGTAATAGTTTCTATTCAGATTTTGGTGCTTGGGTGTAGTGACGGATAGAGAAGAGTGAGTGGTTAGGAGTGACTCCATGTGCACCTGTAGGCCTCTGTGCTGTGACTGCTGGTTGCTGCCAGCTGTCCAGTAAAATCGGAGCTGTAGAACTGCAGCCCCGGTTCTGTATCTGTCCAACCTTTACTGCCCAATAGAATTTGTCTCAGGATTACTTGATTCTTTCTCAGCACTCAAATGAGAACTTGATTTTCTTTGTTAATGGAACTTCATTACTGAATGCCCACATATTTGGAGTATGAGAAAGTGGGTTATTTTTTATACTCTGACCCTCTTACTTTTTTGGTTGAATGTAAAAGTACATGTTAATGTTGCTTCAGTGATTGTATCTTGTAAAATTGTTTCTTTTTAACATGAAACTTCTTCAATGCTTGATTGGTTTTTAAAATACAGAATTTGTCAAAGGGGGATCAATTTTGTCCACTCCTTTTCACTTTCAATGTCCTCAGAGTAGATCGGCTCATCTTTAAAAAGCATCTCAGTTTTTACTTTCAGCCATTAATTCGAACGTTTTTTTTCTTTTTTCTTTTTTTTTTTTAAAGGAAGAAAAATTTTATGGAGACATAAAGCTGAAAGAGATAATTACAGGTTGTTTAATATCAAGTCAGACTTCTCTCAATGTGAAGCAACTGTTGATTGAATAGCAGGGTGATGCTAGGTTGGGACATTTCACATGGATCATCCTTAGTGTTGATTGTATAGATAGGTGAGGTAATTGTCAGTGGGTGTTTCCCAATATTTGAGGTCTATTTTCACCTGAATAAGGGAGGAAAGAAATTAGGATGATCTCCCCAAATTTGCTTTTTTTCTTTTCACACAGACACTATATTAATTTTCAGTGGCATTTTAAATTGGATTGCTTCTTCTTTTCAGTTGGGAACTACTATGTGATTTATTAATTCATGGCACGCATAACATCCAGCATAAGTGTAGCAGAAGTTCTTGATAACAGAAGGGAAATCCTAGTGGTGTTGAGTGTAATTCTGAAGTAGGGATGGCCTTGAAATCTGAGAGAGAACATTAAATCCTTTTCAGGGATCAGTGTAGATATGTGTGCGTGTGTGTGTATAAATAAGTGTATATACATACATATACTCTTTTAATGTTATATATACATATGCACATTACATACATTTTAATTTATTGACAAAATTAACAAGGATTTGGGAACATAGGATATACTTATTTTAAAAGAGCATGTTTGAGGCCATCAGATTGTGTCTAAAATTAGCTGTAGCATATGGATGCTGCCACATTGAGCTCTCTACTGTTTGAATTATAGAGGTCTACAGTGTTTGTGTTGGCACAGTTTTAAGTATCAGGGTGGTAGAAAATTTTGATCTATGAATTTTTATTTGGCATGCGCTTATTTGGTATCTTTTAAGCAGTGGTTTATTTTTGCTGTTGATCTGTGATAATGCCTTGCTAAGTTAATTTACTTTATTTTGAGGAATGTTGTCATATCATTTTTCAAGGTATCCTAACTTTTACAAAGCATATATATTCAGGACTTAAGAAAATAGCAGTACACATTTAATAATAGTGCTGTATATCAAAATGATTTAGATAATTCACATACTGGTAAAATGTGTTTTGTGGCAGATGAGAATAGACAAATCATGTATTCTAGAGTTTAAAGATTACCTGCTATCCCGTAGAATGTCATGAGACTTTTGGGACTAAATACTAGAAGCAGTTCTTTGTAGCAGCGTTTGAACTGAATGTTTCAGAGTTAAAATTGTTGTCTTTTTAATTCCTCTTTATCCTTCCCTGCTGTGGTGATTAAGGGTCCTGCTGCAGTTTAGGAATTAGCCCTTATGAGCCAGGCATGGTAGCTCACAGCTGCACTAGAGCACTGGAGGAGGCTGGTGGCTGTGATCTTAAACCCAGCCTGGACTGCACAAGTCCCATGCTAGCCTTACCACTGCAGAAGACCTTGTGCCCCTCCCAGTTAAAACAAAACAAACCCAAGAACTCTTCGGCCTCTGCTGTCAGCTTTTAAAGTCTTCATGTCATCAGGCAGAGCATTTATTTCAGTATATTGTCGTGCAGTTTCTTGTCTAGTCCCAGAAAAAAAAAAAAACTTTTTAAACAAAAAATGGCAAACTCAGAAATAATGATCTTTTGTGCCTCAGTGAATCCACTTATACACCCCAACTTTATCTCCTAGAACACCCAGTGTGTACTGCTATTTTAAAACCAAAACGCATGACTATGATCAGAGCATTTTCTCAACCTTCCCTTTGTCTTGATCTAATGTCAATGCAAATAAAACTGCCAGACTTAAAATAGTCACTGTTGTGCTAAAACAAACACAATTTAGATTGTACATAACTTTACAGTGTAACTCAGCTATCTCTTTAAGGACTGTGTTAGGTATATATAAGACTGTTTGCAGTCTTTTTTCAGAGCAAATCCTAACAGGTACTTGTGAATTGTAAAAAAAAAACAAAAAGTTACAGAAATGTTAATTTGGGGCAGGGCTTAAAGGGAGAAAAACAAAACAGGACCAAAGTTTATGTGCCTTCTTCAGTAGTCTGAATTGACCTTCTCTTCCTATGTGAGACTAAGGTAGCATTAGTATTTTGATTTTCAGGAAATATCTACTATATAATTTAAGAGATTGTTGTCCCACAAACTAGTCATACAGGCAAATAGTTATAGCTGAATAAACAAAGTGTCAGCTACACTTTGCCTTCAGCACGTAATGCAGAGGGACCGTTGTAACTGTTCTCAGGCAGTCCTTAGCTTTGGCAGCCTGAGGACATGTTCCAGAGATCAGGGACCCTGGTGATGATAGCCCTCAGGACTTGACAGCTGCTTATGGCAACGCCACTTAACACTGTCAACAGTTATGTTGTTATGTTCTTTGTAGGAGTTGTAAGAGATATTTTAAGTAGGTTTGGGGGCCTTTTTCTTTTTTGTGTCATTAAGAATATCATACTCTAGTCTGTTTTTTTGTTTTTGCTTTGTTTTGTTTTTCCTTACCACTCATTGTTACCCAGATCTTTAAAAATGCATCCCATATCCAGGAAGTACTAATTACAAAGATTGCTGACCACACCAAGTTTTACACTGAAATTTCACCTCATTGCTCTGACCAAAGACTGCTTGTTCTGTGAAGCATTTTCCCTGAGCTCTTTTCTGAAAGATCCCATGCAGAGCGGCCTTGACTTTTTATTTCCTAATGGTGAATAGATTGCTTAGAGAAAATGGGAGTTTTACTGTGAACAGAGCGAGACAACGAAGATAGATGGTCATTTTCAGTACTGTACTTGAGGAGGGAAATCTAGTGTTTTATGTGGTCTGTTCATAAAATTCCCCTTTTCTGTTTGTAAGAATGTTCATCTAACAAAAGAAAATGCTGTAAATATTTGTAACAACATTTTTAAAAACCAGGCCAAAAGAAAAAAAAAAAAAAAGGTTTTCGGGAACAAGTTAACATATAAAGTGGTTTTATATAAAACAGCGGTTGTCTTGTATATTTTGATAAGCAGCAGTACCAGATTTCATTTGTAATACAGTTTGTGGTATTGGAAGAAAAGGATTCTGTGATTGTCTAAGTGAATTATGTTATAAATGCAAAGAGGAGAAAATATTAAAAACCATATTTTCTAACTGTGTAGTGCATGGTTAATTCAAGCCTCTGTACACTACAATATTGACTCCGTTCAGGTTGTACATTTGATAACTGTTACTTGGATTCTCAGTCTCTTTTCCTAACAAGTATAGCATTGTAGCATGCCTTTTAATAAATGCCGTGGCATCTGTGCTCTCTTAAGGTTTTTCTGTGTTCTTGTCTGTACTTTGGGTTCCCCCTTGTCTTACTTGTAATCCTAACAATGTCGTATTTCCTTTTTATTCCCACAGCCATCAGTCTCAAGTTGTCATACTAGATAGCAAATACACAACTTTTAAAAACGGGATTTAAGGAAGAAAGCCAAAGTCATCTGTTCTTTAGGTGTAATTATCATTTTAAGGAGCAAAGCACTTCTCTGATCTTAAAATACACCACTTTGTCATGACAGCCTCCAGTGCATACGCTCACCAATCAGTGTGCGCGAAGTCCCTCTCCCCATAGGCAGGGAGGCATGGATTATGACCGGCAGTGAGTTTGAGTTAATGGTTACGCTGCCAGCTTGCAGTATATTGCTTCCCTGCAGGCCAAACCTTTGCTCATTGATTCTATAAGGCAGTGTTGGAGTTCAGGAGTCTTGAGTCGTCATGTGTCTTCTAATCTTTTTTCAAAATTCTCTAGGAGGTAGGGCTTTGTCATTAACAAATAGGAAATTGTTTAGTACTGCTATCATGCCGGCTTATCCATAGGGTCCATTATTGCCTCAAATGTTACTAAAGCATTTAAAGCATTTCAGCCAAAGGGTGCATGGTTATTTTAAAAAGATAACCCTATAACCAAATGAAGCGTTGACCAGTTTGGTTGACTGTGTAATGTGTGCACAGCAGAGGGCTTGGGGCTATTGCCAAGAGCCATGCCAGTTCTAAGCGTGAGGGGATTAACAGCTCATGCTTCAGTGTTTTTAGGTGAGTGCAGTTCTTTTGCCATTATTCAGCACTGTATTCTGCGCATATGTGCTACAGTTTGTGTTCTCAAGTACAGCCAGCAACATGATCGTGAAGGTCTACAGTCCTGGGGGACTTGTGCTTTCAGACAACTACCAAGACCAATTTAAAAGATACTGAACAGGGTGCAGGAAGCATTTTGCTGAAGGCTAAAAAATTTAAACTGACATTATAGTTTGGGAAACACAGCTCTTTAAAAAGTTCATCCCTTAACAGTTGTAGGGCCTAAAAATTCAAGTTGTGTTTCAACTTCTAATGGGCATTGGGCACGGTTTCTTTTCGTGTGCAGTTTTTCTTTCCTCTGGCACTACTTTTCTTGCTGTGTATATCTTGTGGTCTTTATGTGCCTGCCTGTGGTCCTCCCTCCATTTGTGTCTGTGTCCTAATCTCGGAAGGCCAGCAAGCTGGGTGTAACAACGCGTGCCTGTATCCCAGCACTGTAGAAGTAGAGGTGGGAGTATCACTTGGGTTCCATATGGAGATGCTGTGTAAGACAGCAGGCCAGCCATAATGAAGACCTACCCACGCAGTCTCACCTTGCTCATTCACACAAAGGCCCTGTCTCTAAAGACAGCCATAATCTGAGATTTGGAGTTCGTTAGACTTCACCAGGTTAGTCGGAATGAGGTGTATGTACACAATTCAGCCCACAGTGCTGTTTAATGGGAGGCACTCAGGCCCACCATAAACTGCTTATGCCAACAGTTGAGAGCTGGGGACATTAGGCATTGAAGACATCACTTTTGGGAGAGTACAGTATAATGGCCGTATGGCCCAGCTGACTAAATCATTTCTCCCTTTAAAGTTCTAGCTGTATGATGTGGTCATTGTTCTGCCAAAATACATGTGGCTGAAGCTGCCATTCAGCCAGTAGTGTCACGTAACAATACGTACTATGTGATAATAATGTGCTTCTACTCTAAAATGAGCCATTTGGTAGCATTGATTGGTGCTCAGAGAGGCATTATATGAAGAACAAATTAATGGAGTAAGAGGACATAGTCAAGCTGGGTCTTTGGGGGGCGGGGGGTTGTTGTTGTTTGGTTGGGTTTTTTGGTTTTGGTGGGGGACTTGGTTTCTCTGTATAGCACTGGCTGTCCTGGAACTCTGTAACCCAAGCTGGCCTCTAAACTCAAGAGGTCCTCCTGCCTCTACCTACTGAGTGCTGGGATTATGTGCCACCACCGCCCAGCCTGACCAGGTTTTTATGTGGCCCAGGCTGGTTTCCAACTCTCTATGTAGTGCTGGGAGTAAAAGCCTGTGCCACCACTGCCTGCCTTCTGGCTCTAGTTTCTAATCCTCAGTGTGTTGATAGTTGGGTGGGTCTATTGAGTTAGATAGATAGTTAAAAGAATTAAAGCTTTTTTGTGTTTGTTTTAGGGTTTTTTGGTTAAGACATTCCTATATTGTGCCTCTTTTTTGCTACTGTCTTACAATCAATGGAAATTTGTCTTTTTGAGTTTCTATCAAATGATTAGATTAAAGTGATAAAATCAGTGGTTTCAGAAAAAGCATTTCTGAACCATTGGGTTTCAGCATAGAATTCACAACTCTACTGTCTAAAGAAATAATTAGCCAGGACAAGAATGACTAAAATTCTGTGATGACGTGTTAATAGTTCTTTTGGAAGAAATTGCCTTCTGCTAGAGTAAGTCAGCACCTGTATCTTTGCTCTTTGCCTAAGATTGTGAAACTTGCAGAATTCTTGATCTTGGGAGAGTGCAAATGTCTAGTTCTAATCTGTTTATAGAGATTGTCTTTAACCAAAAGAATGGTGATGTTGAGTATCTAAATGTTAGCAAAAGTACGCTTTAGAGTAAAATGGAGATAAAGGGATAATAGAATATTTTTAAATGGAAATGAATGTTATATACTATGTGGAAGAGTCACAGATGGGAACCATACACAAATGACAGAACGTAAAGTACATGTTTGCAACAATTTAAAAGTTAGAACCTTGGAGTTACCTTGGCTAAGGAGGTAGTTGAGAAAGTGTGTGAAGTAGGGTTCCTGGTGTCTGCTTAATGGTTTGTATCTTCACCTCTGTTCCAGTTGCCCAGGAGTGTTTACTTTCTGATAGTATATCTTTGAACAGTGTACAGTGCACACTAGGATTTGCGTTTCTGTGTTACATTTTAATGAGGTTTTAAGAAATTTTTATGTCAAGCTAAAGGCTATAATCCAATTTCGGTGTTGCTTAAATCAGAAGGTACCCTATCCAGTATGACTGTCTTAAGAAGAACTCAAAATACCATGGACTAAGTTTACTGTGATATTCCCGTAAGTTTGTATGTTGAGTTTCACTAACAAAAGAACCTTGTTTCAAGGAAAATGTATCTTCTGAATAGTTTTATACCCAGCTAGATTCAGAAGTGGTGCATTTCAGTACATAGTAGCTTTGTATTTGCAACTATAAGCCTGATTGCAAACCAAATGTATGTCTATCTAAAGAAGCCAGGGAGACTACCTCACTAGCATCCCAAGAGACTATAGTAAGAAGCTTGTCATTAAGATAATTTTTTTTTCCTTTTTAGAGACAGGATTTCTTCGTGTAGCCTTGGCTATCCTGGACATATATTGTAGACCAGGCTGGCCTCAAACTTAGAGATCCACCAGCCTCTGCCTCTCTGAGTGCTGGGATTAAAGGCGTGGTGGTGTCACTAAGATCCTTAAACACACATATAATACAATAAAACCCCATGGACACAGTGTCTAACTCGTTCCTTAGTGCTGGTAGCCATACGTAGGGCCTTATGCATCCTAAGTAAGCATTCTACTGCTGAAATACCTCCTCTTTTGTTTGTTTGTTTATTTTGGGTTGCTGAGGTTTGAACCAAGGTCAACACGTCTGCTAGGCAAGCTCTTGCTGAGATACACACCCACTTCTCTGGTCACCAACAGGATGCCCGCCAGGATCCCTTCATTTCTCTCCCTTTTGCCCATCCCCCAGTATTATTGTTAAGCAGCTAAGTCCACATTAAAGAGCAGTTGTCAATACCACAGCTTTTCTTTCCGTTATTTTCTTCTCATTTTATATGTTGAACTGGGCTCTTACAAAAAGCTTTCACTGTCTAGATTTTGCTGACTGGATTTCCAGTCTCTTCTGATAATTAGTCACTCACTCAGACTAGTTTCTTTCCTTCCCTACCTCTCTCTCCCTTTTTTGTGAGGCAAAAATTCTTCATAGATGACAGTGTGTCCTGTCTTGTGATAGCAGTAACCATTGATAATAATTTCCTAGCCTCATTAATTTTTAGGGACTACAAAATGGTAAAGCTGGTTTGAGGATTAAACACATGGGTGACCTTTACATGCCAGTTGAGTGCTCTTCCACTGATTTACACCCCCAGCCTACAGAGCTCCAATCCTGTTGCTTGCTTGTGTGTGTTAATTGGAGTGATTCTGCCTGAGAGAATTTTCTCAGTACCGTGTGTTTGGTATTCTGAGATAACAGTTCTAGTAGCAAAGAAAGAAGTTCCTGGAGGCTTTTCACTCCTTCTTTGTAAATTATTTTGGTTCTTCCAAATGCCCTTTAAAACCCAAACTTGTAAGCCAGGCGTGGCGCACACCTTTAATCCTAGCAACTGGGAGGCAGAGGCAGGCGGATCTCTGTGAGTTCGAGGCCAGCCTGGTCTACAAAGCGAGTCCAAGACAGCCAAGGCTACCCAGAGAAACCGTGTCTCAAAAAACTAAGGAAAACAAACTCGTGTTCCTTTGAACATTTTTAATATTTGTAAGGGCAAAGAGTTGTATAAAAGCTTTGTGTCTGTCACTGTCACTCAGCTAAGGCAGTTCCTACTCATGGTTGTATATACCCCACACTCCTTTCCCTTAGGAGGAGGAGGAGGAGCAGGGCCTCGCTGCATGTAGTGCATGCTGTTGATTAGATACATACAATTGTTTGCCATGTGCTTTGAGCGTGTACAAGCTCCTGGCTGCATCCCTTCTTTCTCTTGGCAGCCAGCAGCCCCTGCCGGCTTTTCTGAACAGTAAGCCTAGTAAATTCGGCTGAATAGAAGCTGAATAGACACTCAGAAGGAAACAGAGGCTGCATCTCAGCCTACCATAATACCTAGTCTTAACTTTGGGGCGTTCGGTAAACAACAAAAAACCACAAGTGCTTTGTTACAGTATGCAGTCCTCAGATCCACGTCCTCACTAGAACTGCTGGCTCTGGCCTCTATATTTTTCTTAAATGCTGTTTCCCAGATACATAGATTTTTCAGACCTGGATAATCTTAATGTGGTCAGAATATGCTGTATATAATTTGCTAGGGCTGTCATAACAGAGTGTCAGAAATTAGAGGTGGTTCACATAATAGACAGTTAGCTTGGGTTAATAGTCAAGGCCTTGGGTTCTGTCTTCAGCAAAATCAAGATGTCCTGCGTTCTTGAGACTGAAAGCTGAGATCAAAATGTCAATGGGTTTAGTTTCTTCTGAGATCTCTCCTGTTTCCTGAAGCGGCTGTTTAGGGATGCCCTGTATCCTTAAACGGTTGTCTCTGCATGTGTTCTAGTGTCTGCTTCTAATGACACTGAGTTGAAGCTGTGCCTATATAGCCTTACTCGGATTGCCTTCTTAAAGGCACTCTGCGGTTACAGTTGCAGCTTTAGGTGTTATGAACTACCACTCTAACAACTGAATGAAGAGATGGATGATGAAGTGAGGATTTGAGGAAACTGGTTCCTACACAGTTATGGATGTCTGCGCTCAGGCCTGTCGAAGCCTGAAGGCCTCAAAACCAAACACAAACAAAATCCCCAAAACTTCTGGAAATAGTCTTAAGGGCAATCAGCAAACCTATACTTCTCCCAGAATCTCTACCAAATGGTAAGAAAGGCCATTTCTCTCCCACCACAGCCAGTGTGTCAGCTCAGAGATTATGTTTTGGGAAAAACCACAAAAGCTAAACACAACAAAAGCCAGGCCATAAAACCATGCCAAATTTGCCTTCTGGCCTGCAGTCATCACTGCAAAGAGTACTTGTCTACTGTTCATTGGACAAAAGTTAAACCATAGCTTTAAGAGTCTATTCAATTGAAGATGCCAGGACTGGATTGGACAAGTGGTGGTGCAATTTATGCCCCCAGAGCATAGTTAAGAACTGCAACACACCCTATTCCCCTCTCCTAGGTCTAAGACCTCCTGCACTATATGGTCATAGGAATAGGTAACAAGCGGGAGGGAGGGAGGGAGGACTGGGAGGATACAAGTGATGGGATAACAATTGAGTTGTAATCTGAATAAATTAATAAAATTAAAATTAAAAAAATAAAAAAGAACTGCAACACAGTCATCTGACAACAGTGTGATTTAGCAGCTGTGTGTTGCTAGGGAAGAGAGGAAGTAAGCCCTACCAAGGCCACTTTTTTTTCTCCCCAAGACAGGGTTTCTCTGTATAGCCTTGTCTGTCCTGGATAAGCTTTATAGACCAGGCTGGCCTCAAACTCACAGAGATCCACCTGTTTTTGCCTTCTTGAGTGCTAGGATTACAGGCATGTGCCACTGCACCCAGCAACCCACTGATAAGACTCTGTCTAAAGACTATTACAGGCTGAACTTGCTGCCCAGAAAATGGGTTCCATTTATTAAATGCATAATTGGGAAACAAGTTCCAGGGAATGGGACCAGTGACCAAAATCACTGGAGTGTTTTCTAGGATGCACAGTTTTTAACCAGAGTGGCTGGCCATGTACAGAAACAGGAAAGTGTTACCCATAAAGGAAACAAAGTAAGGCAATAGAAGCTGTGTTGGGAGGCTAGAGAGAGGTCTTAGCATTTAAGAGCACCCAAGTTCAGTTCCCAGCACTCACAGCCATCCACAACTTCCTGTACTCCAGGTCACGGAGATCCAGTGCCTTCTTCCCACCCCTACAGGCACTACTCATGTCCGAACCTACACACATATGCAATGACTACCACTAATTAAAAACCCTTTGTAAAGATTGTGAACCAGGCGTGGTAGTGCACACCTTTAATCCCAGCAATTTAGAAGTCAGAAGCAGATGGATCTCTGTGAGTTGAGGCTATCGTGGTCTACAAAGTAAGTTCCAGGGCAGCCAGGGCTACACACACAGAAATCCTGTCTAAAAAAAAAAAAAAAAAAATTGTAATTAGAGACAATCGGTATCAGATTGATTGGAAAAATATTTTACAATAGCCAATGTGCATGTTCAAAGAATGAAATGTTGCATGGTTAAAGAAGTAATTAAATATCTGAAGTTACATAAAATACACTATCAGAAAATTGTTGCAGGGAGCCATGGAACTTAAAGAATTAAAAAACAATGGAAACAGCTCAGTACAGGTATTTGGACTGGCAAAACAAAAAACAAAAAAAAAAAAAAAAACAAACAAACAAACAAAAAAAACCAATAGAGATTAGATAAATTGAAGAACAAAGACAGAGAACCTTGCATATAGGAGGCTTCCATACCTTAGGGGAACATGTTGAAAATTAAAGGAGAACATCTTGAAGCAGCATGGAGGAAAACATTACTTATAAAGGAATCATAATATAGTTAACTGACAGAGTGAAAGCAGCAGAGGCAGGAAAGCAGCGGGAGGGATAACGCTGAAAGTGTTAAGAGAAGCCAGGGGTTGGGCTGGAGAGATGGCTCCAAGGTTAAATGCACTGAATTAAATGCAGGTGGATTGCTGTGAGTTCAAGGCCAGCCTTGTCTACAAAGTGAGTCCAGGACAGCCAAGGCTACACAGAGAAACCCTGTCAAGAAGAGGAGGAGAAAGGGAAGAAGAAGAAGAAGAAGAAGAAGAAGAAGAAGAAGAAGAAGAAGAAGAAGAAGAAGAAGAAGAAGAAGAAGAAGAAGAAATAAAGTAAGTTCTTCAAGCTAAAGGCAAGAGACTTCTCATTCTTGCATGTAAGAACACTAGCCAGCCAGCACATGACACTGTCTGGAGAAGAACATTTGTTAATGCCAGATCGAAAATGATGCCAGGCCAGTCACCCTATCTCACATCATCTAGGAATGTATATGTTAGGTAGATCAAATTGTTTCGGTTTTGTTTCGGTTTTGGGTTTTTTGTTTTGTTTTGCTTTGCTTTTTCGAGGCAGGGTTTCTCTGTGTAGCCTTGGCTGTCCTGGACTCATTTTGTAGACCGGGCTGACCTTGAACTCAGATCCACCTGCCTCTTGCCTCAAGTGCTGGCATTAAAGGTGTGCACAACCATGCTCAGCTGTTTTGACTTTTTTTTGTTTTGTTTTCTTTGTTTTATTACTGTGCCTGCCATGGTATTAGCAGAACCATATGTGGTTCAGCAGTTTCACAAGACATAATGTAAATAAATGTCTTTATTGCTTAAGAGCCTGATAGAGTGTATTGATGAATGCCCTAGAGGCTCTGTAGCCACCACTTCAGGTAGTAGAGATGGGAAAACTATCTGTAGTGTTGTGACTTTTTTCACTATTCTGACAAAATATTGAACAAAACTTAACCAGCCAGGCATGGTGGTGCACGCCTGTAATCCCAGCACTCTGTGGGGCGGGGGGTGGGGCCGCGCAGAGGCAGGCAGATCTCTGAGTTGGAGGCCAGCCTGATCTACAAAGTGAGTCTCAGGACACCCAGAGCTACCCAGAGAGAAGCCCTCTCTTGCAAAAACAAAAATAAACAACCCCACAAGACAAACAAACAAAAAACCATACCCCCCCCCCAAACAAAACAAAATCTTAAAGTGTTTGCTTTGGCTCACAGTTTGGGCAATCAACAATGCTATACAGACCCCCTCTTCAACTAGTGCAGAAGTTATTATTGGTGTGTAGTCAGGTCTTCGTCAGTCACACCTGGCTAAGATTGCAAATGGCTGCCCCAGTTCTTGCACATTCAAGGAGAGGAGGCAGTGATGCTGACAGTGTTCATGTCCACGGCAAAGGAGAGGATCTTTGTGGGCCTATTAGCCAGCGTTCTGTTACTGTAACCGATACCTCAGATAAATCACCTTAAATAGAGGAAAAGTTTATTTATATCGATAGTTTTGGAGGTTTTGATAGTGATAGTTTTGATCATGGGCAGATCCCATGATCAAGTGATGCCTTTGCTTTAGGGTCTATGCTGTGACAGCATATGGTAGCAGGAAACCAGACAGTAGTACTCAGGTAGCTGGGAAGGAAAGCGAGAGGAAGTGTGGCTCTCAATGACCTAAGACCTCCTACTGGGCTCCAACACGTAAAAGTTTCTACCACTTTATATTATTGCCAAATTGGGGTCCAGTCCTCTATCCCATAGGCCTTTTGAGGACAGTACAAATCCAAGTTTTAGCAAATATATTCACTAAAATTACATTACATGGCCATCTAGCTGCAAGAGAAGCCAGGAACATACATGGGGCTCCACTTTCCATGTTAAAAATAAAGAGAAAAGAAGACTCTCAAGGGCCACCAGGAAGACCCCTCCAAAGTCACTTCCACTGAAGGATAAGTGACAAAGAGAATGGCATAATTGTCTCAAAGCCGAATACTGAAACTATCTACTTTAACAGTCAGCATGGATACAGACACCAAACTACATCTTGTAGGCTCAGTTTTCTTAACAAATATATTTTATTACAACTTATTCACTGAACATATGTCACTTATAACCCGACTAACCAAAGCAATAGGAAAAGAAGATTAAAGAACACAATAACAAAACCGTAAAGATATCAGATATCAGTTCCGAGGAACGGCTCTCCTGGCGTAATCAGCAGGTTTTCTTCTGCTGGAACCTGAAGTAACCAGAACTCGGAACCTCAACAGGAACCGGAGCCCCGAAGCCTTCCCTCAAGCGGTTCTCTCTAGGAGCCTCTTAAAGTGGAGCGATGATCAGCCAAAACTATCCAAAGTCTCCAAAGGCCCCTCCCCGCCTCCAGTTCTGGGCTTACTTACATATCTCCTCCCAGAGTCTGTTCATGGGACCTTTCCCCTGGCTCCCGCACGAGGTGGTTGGGCTTCTAGTGGATTAACCTTACCTGTCCTCTAACAAGACCGTTCTGATCCCACGCTTGGGATCGTAACGAAAACAGGCTTGTTTCTCCTTCCACGTCTTAACTGCATGCATCAAATCATCTTTGTATTATTTTTTGGTATTCATCATCAGCAAGACCTTATGTTTGCAAAAGGAGATAATCTGCAGGAGCTAGAAAGTAACAAAGAATTGGAAGAGGAAGACATGAGAAAACCTGCCTCAGACTCAAAGCCTGAGCTCTAAGAACCCTTAACCCCAAAGTATCGCTCATCCTAAAGTCACCCTCAGGCTTGGGGTAAGTCACATGAGACCCTGTGTTTTATTCCCAGTGTCTAAAACAAAAATAGTGGGCCAGGGATATAGCTCACTTGGAAGAGTGCTTGTTTGAAGTACATCAGGCCCTGGGTTCAATCCCCCAGCATCTCATAAACTGGGTGGAATGGTGCATGGACTATCCTGGTGATGCCAGCTCTTAGGAGGTTGAAGTAGGTAGGAGAATCAGAAGTTCAAGGTCATCCTTAGCTACAGTGCAGTTCAAGGTCAGTCTGGGCTACAGAGATACTATCCTCCTACCCCCCCCCCCAATACTCCCCCCAAAAGCTGAATTCTCCATCCTGAAGAGACCATATATGTCTTCCCACTGAGGGCAGGGGTTTAAATTAGGTAGTGATGAAGCACAGAGCAGGTCTGCACACACTTTCCATATGGTTCTGTCATGTCTGTATTTTCCATTTAAAACAGGTGTTTTGTTTTTTTAATTTTAAAAATTTTTTTATTTTTTTATTTTTTATTTTTTTTATTTTTTTATTTTTGAGACAGCCTTGGCTGTCCTGGACTCACTTTGTAGATCAGGCTGGCCTCAAACTCACAGGGATCCACCTGCCTCTGCCTCCCAAGTGCTGAGATTAAAGACATGCACCACCACCACCTGGCTTGTTTTGTTAATTTTAACTTTAATCCTCCTATAATAAACATACAAATCCCATGCCTCCCTAGAGGGGCATTTCCAGGTTAAAAAGTAATATAGACATCATGGCTAGACACAAGACAACAGTAATTTTCTAAGAACATCTGTCTTTAGGCCTTAGGTGCAAAGCCAGGCCTGCACCTTGGTTTACACAGAGATGCAGGGAGACTATTCCAGTAGCGAGCAGTCAGCGCTGGAAATGACAGGATGACATCCAATTGTGTGAGCGCTTCACCACCGATGCGATTTCCCAAATATTTTCTTCCACAGCTTCCTCGAGCTGTTTCAAGCAAGCTTTTCTTGGGGCGTTGTTCTGGCAAAGGCTGAGTATGTGGAAGAAAGAATCCTCCCCCTGGAGTTTCACAAGAGAAATTTGGGTTGACTTCTGACACAAGGAAAAAGTATAACTGATTTCACCTTGAAGCTAGGCTGGAAAAAGTTAGAATTTCCTTCTTTTGGTCTCAATTCTTCTCCTTTAAAGTGTCATTACAAGATGAGGAAGAGCCAGGAGCGGTGTTGCACACCTGTAATCCCAGCACTCTGGAGGCAGAGGCAGTCAGATTGCTGTGAGTTCGAGGAGGAGGCCAGCCTGGTTTACAAAGTGAGTCCAGGAGAGCCAAGGCTACACAGAGAAACCCTGTCTTGAAAAACAAACAAGCAAACAAAACAACAAAAAACCCAACCCAAACCAAACCAACAAACAAAAGATGTGAAAACAGCAGGACATTTTCTGTCAACTTGAAGATCCAGATCTTTGTTAAAGACACTGAAAAAAACATCAGACTGAATGCCTTCAGCTCTTCAACTGTATTTCGATCCAATCAAACTCAATTGCTAATTGGCTTCTTCTCACTTTGTAACACTAGCTTTGCTCAAAAGTAGGGCTATAGTTTCTAAATTTAGCAAAAACAATATTTTTTGGCCTCCTACAGATTTAGTATAGAGTTGAGATTTTATGTGTGTGTGTGTGTGTGTGTGTGTGTGTGTGTGTGTGTGTATTTGGCATTGATGTTCGGATATTCACAAAGGCAGGCAAATAGTTGAATCTGGTGGCACACACCTTTAATCCTTGCACCCAGGGGCTGAGTCACGAAAAACCCAGCTTGGGTTGTAGAATGGAACCCTGCTTTAAAACAATTGAAAAAGAACAACAAGAAAAAAATTAAAATTAAGTAGTATAGAGGGCTGGAGAGATGGCTCAGAGGTTAAGAGCACTGGCTGCTCTTCCAAAGGTCCTGAGTTTGATTCCTAGCAACCACGTGGAGGCTCACAACCATCTATAGTGAGATCTGGTGCCCTCTTCTGGCATGCATGTAATCATGAAGGCAGAATGCTGTATACATAAACCTCTTTTTAAAAATTAAGGAGTACAGAAAGACAGGGAAAATTAAGGGGACACAGGAAGCAAAGTAGCCCTGCATCCTCGTCTGGTTAAAGTCTCTTCCTAGATAAGAGTCAAGGATTCCAGCTAAAGAGCAGTGTTTGCTGCAGAAGTTGCCTACATGAAACAATTTTTCTTCAATACAGAAGTGTTTCAAAAAAGGACAGAAAGGGTTGGTGTGATGGGTCAGCCAAGAGAGCTCTTGCTGTACGAACCTGAGGACCCTTCCTAGTTACTTTTTTATTGCTGTGACAAAACACCATAGCCAAGTGAACGTAGAGAAGAAAGCGTTTACTCTGGGTTTACAGCTCCATGAGGTTAGAGTGCATGGGCATTATTGGGGGGTGGGGGTGGGAATCATGTCAGCAGGCAGCCATGGAACAGTGGCCAAGAGCTTACATCTTGATCCACAAGCAGGAGACAGGCAGAGCAGCTGGCAATGTGTGGCCTTTGGAAACCTAAGCCTGGCCCCAGGGGCACACCTGTCCCAGCAAGGCCACACCTCCTATTCTTTCCCAAACTGTTCCACTTACTGTTTGACTAAGCTTTCAAATATAGGAGTTTATGGAGCCATGCTCATTCAAACCCCCACATAAGCTGAAACTGGTCCACTCCCAAAGATGGATCCACCCCCCACATGCATACATCGTACACACAATAACACATACAAATAATTGTAAGGTTTTATTATTTTACACCTATGGGTATATGTCTGTGCAGTGCCTATGGAAGTCAGAAGAGGACATTACATACTCTGGAAATAGAGTTCCAGGCTGTAGTGAGCCGCCTTGTGGGTGCTGAGAATTGAACCCAAGTTCTCTGGAAAAGTAGTCCATGCTCTTAACTACTGACTCATCTCTCCAACCTCATTATCTTCTTAAATGATTTTATGTTTTTCCTTTCCTTTTTTTTTTTTTTAATGTGCTGATTGTAGGCCCCTCCTTTGTCGCCTCCTGTTCCCACTGTCCCTCCCTCAAACATCCCCCCTCCCCTAGTCCTCAGAAAGGGGAGCCCTCCTCCCTATCAAGTCTCATCTGGACCGCCTGCATCCTCCTCTTCCGTGGCTCCACCCTGAAGTTCCACTGTGACTCTCAGCATCTGCTTGGATGCCCTGCTGAGTGGAGGCTTACAGACACCTCTAAGGCAGGCTCCCTTTCTGTTCCTTCTCTTCAACCTTCTGAAGAGATTTAAGCATCCTCCCTACGGTCCTCCTTCTTATTTAGCTTCTTTAGGTCTTAAAGAGATTTTAAAAGGAGCCTGGGGTGGGTGTATGTTGGGTGGGGGGAGAGCATGGTAGACACTTTTAATCCCATCACTCAAGAGGCAGATCTCTGAGTTCGAAGCCAGACTAGTCTATAGAGTGAGTTCCAGGGCAGCCAAAGCTCTCTTGAAAAACCAGCACCTTCATCTTGGACTTCCTACTTTCCAGGACTGTGAGAAAATGAAAGGACTGCATTGCCCAGGGCAGATAGCCCATCCCTCTTTGTGCTACCCATCGCCTTATGCACTGTGCATCCCTTTATGTACTGTGCATCCCTTTATGCACTGTCCATCCCCCTATACACTGTCCTTCCCCCTATACACTGTCCTTCCCTCTATACACTGTTCATCCTTCTATACACTGTCCATCCCTCTCTGCACTGTCCATCCCTCTCTGCACTGTCCTTCCCTCTCTGCACTGTCCTTCCCTCTATACACTGTCCATCCCTCTCTGCACTGTCCATCCCTCTCTGCACTGTCCTTCCCTCTCTGCACTGTCCTTCCCTCTCTGCACTGTCCTTCCCTCTATACACTGTCCATCCCTCTCTGCACTGTCCATCCCTCTCTGCACTGTCCTTCCCTCTCTGCACTGTCCTTCCCTCTCTGCACTGTCCTTCCCTCTATACACTGTCCATCCCTCTCTGCACTGTCCATCCCTCTCTGCACTGTCCTTCCCTCTCTGCACTGTCCTTCCCTCTATACACTGTCCACCCCTCTATACACTGTCCATCCCTCTATACACTGTCCTTCCCTCTATACACTGTCCTTCCCTCTATACACTGTCCTTCCCTCTATACACTGTCCATCCCTCTATACACTGTCCTTCCCTCTATACACTGTCCATCCCTCTCTGCACTGTCCTTCCCTCTATACACTGTCCTTCCCTCTATACACTGTCCATCCCTCTATACACTGTCCATCCCTCTATACACTGTCCTTCCCTCTATACACTGTCCATCCCTCTATACACTGTCCTTCCCTCTATACACTGTCCATCCCTCTATACACTGTCCTTCCCTCTATACACTGTCCTTCCCTCTATACACTGTCCACTGTCCCATCCCTCTTACACTGTCATCCCTCATACACTGTCCATCCCTCTATACATGTCCATCTCTATACACTGTGCCTGCCCTCTATACACTGGTCCATCCCTCGATACACGGTCCTCCTCTTACCACTGTCCTCCCTCTTACACTGTTTCATCCCTCTATAACTGTCCTTCCTCTATCCACGTCAATCCCTCTACTAAACTGTCCATCCCCTCTATTGACACTGTCCTTTACCCTCTATACACGTCCATCCTCTCTACACTGTCCTTTCCCTCTATACACAGTTCCATTCCCTCTCTACCCTGTCCATCCCTTGTATACACTGTCCATCCCTCTCTGCACTGTCCATCCCTCTATACACTGTCCATCCCTCTATACACTGTCCATCCCTCTATACACTGTCCTTCCCTCTCTGCACTGTCCATCCCTCTATACACTGTCCATCCCTCTATACACTGTCCATCCCTCTATACACTGTCCTTCCCTCTATACACTGTCCATCCCTCTATACACTGTCCTTCCCTCTCTGCACTGTCCTTCCCTCTATACACTGTCCATCCCTCTCTGCACTGTCCTTCCCTCTATACACTGTCCTTCCCTCTATACACTGTCCTTCCCTCTATACACTGTCCTTCCCTCTATACACTGTCCATCCCTCTATACACTGTCCATCCTCTATACACTGTCCATCCCTCTATACACTGTCCATCCCTGTATACACTGTCCTTCCCTCTATACACTGTCCTTCCCTCTATACACTGTCCTTCCCTCTATACACTGTCCATCCTCTATACACTGTCCTTCCCTCTATACACTGTCCTTCCCTCTATACACTGTCCTTCCCTCTATACACTGTCCATCCCTCTATACACTGTCCATCCCTGTATACACTGTCCTTCCCTCTATACACTGTCCTTCCCTCTATACACTGTCCTTCCCTCTATACACTGTCCTTCCCTCTATACACTGTCCTTCCCTCTATACACTGTCCATCCCTGTATACACTGTCCTTCCCTCTATACACTGTCCTTCCCTCTATACACTGTCCATCCCTGTATACACTGTCCTTCCCTCTATACACTGTCCTTCCCTCTATACACTGTCCATCCCTCTATACACTGTCCTTCCCTCTATACACTGTCCTTCCCTCTATACACTGTCCATCCCTCTATACACTGTCCATCCCTCTATACACTGTCCATCCCTCTATACACTGTCCATCCCTCTCTGCACTGTCCATCCCTCTATACACTGTCCTTCCCTCTATACACTGTCCATCCCTCTATACACTGTCCTTCCCTCTATACACTGTCCATCCCTCTATACACTGTCCATCCCTCTATACACTGTCCTTCCCTCTATACACTGTCCTTCCCTCTATACACTGTCCATCCCTCTATACACTGTCCTTCCCTCTATACACTGTCCATCCCTCTATACACTGTCCTTCCCTCTATACACTGTCCATCCTCTATACACTGTCCTTCCCTCTATACACTGTCCATCCCTCTATACACTGTCCATCCCTGTATATACTGTCCTTCCCTCTATACACTGTCCATCCCTCTATACACTGTCCATCCCTGCAGCTCCTCTAGGTTGGCCTACCAGTCTTTAAAATATGCTCAGGCCCCTCCCACCTTAAAGCAAAAACCTCCAGCTCCCTTGCTGACTCTCTTTTTTTTTTTTTTTAATTTTATTTTAGATACATAGGTGTGAGGGTGTCAGAGCCCCTGGAACTGGAGTTACAGACAGTCATGAGCTGCCATGTGGGTGCTAGGAATTGAACCTGCATCCTCTGGAAGAGGAGCCAGTGCTCTTAACCACTGAGCCATCTCTCCAGCATCTCCCCCAACTCCCCCGACGCGCTGACTCTCTTATTCCCCATCCCTCTCCTTCCCCTTCATATGCCCAAGCTTCTGAAAATAATTGACTTTGTTTTTTATCTTTTTAATTGAATCGTCCCACGTTGTGTATGCATGCGTGTGCATATGGCAGCCAGAAGACAATGTCAGCCGTCTTACTCAATCACCTTCTACCCTCGATGTGTGTGTGAGAGCACATGTGTGTATTAGCATGTGTGTGACTCTGTGTGAATGAACATGTGTGTGTGTATAGTGTATGCATGTGCACCCATGTGTACACACACAGAAACCAGAGGAATATATCAGTCTCCTTTATCACTCTTCACCTTTTATTTATTTGTTTGTTTGTTTATTATTTGGAGCCTGGGCTTTTTTCCGAATCCGAAGCTCCCTGCTTTCACCAGGCTGGCAGCCAGTGAGCTCTTGGGAGCCACTGGTGTCTACATACCAACGCTGGGGTTACAGTCGCACATAGGTGCTGGGGAACTGAAGTCAGCAAGCACTCTTACTCAGGGAGCCATGTCCTTCCCCTCTTTTAAAAATGTGCTGCGGTAACAGCGATTCAAAAATTAAAGTTCACTTTAAAGTTAAAATCTTCAGTTACCTTAAAACAGACGTTAACTCGCCTTTGCAGTGGAAGCCATATGGTACCAAGTTTGTCACAGGCCAGCAGGCCCTGCCTGTCAGCTACCTGCCCATTGGGTCGTCAGTTCTGCAGCCCCTCCCCCGCCCTTCGCCATCTCCTGCCTGCCAGCCTTGGCCTTACATGCAAATCTCTGTATCATGTGTTAGAAAAAAGCTTTTTTTCAAAATACAGTCAAACTGTTTTCATGGTGGCCCTCAATCTGAGATTTCAATCTGCATCCTGCTGGCCCTCAGCTTGAGAGTCCCTGAGCCCAATAATAAACAGTCAGAGAACACAGCATTAGATAAGACATTCGCCCAGCCAGCCTTTCGATGTTGACACTACTAACAGCCTGGAACTATGGACAATGAGAACATAAACACAGCCTTGCAATTATGGCATCAGAATGGCAAGTGACCTTTTAAAAATTTCCATCTGTGGAAACATCACTGTTAATGTTTCCCTCTTAATTTGTGACTAAGAAGGAATGTCATCAGTCACAGACTCCTTGTCTCTTGATTTACAAACTACTGTATAAATAACAGATCTGAGTATTTGAACTTACAGAGACTGTGGACCTATGTCAAAGGAGGTGATCTTTTATTTAAGATACAGTGGAGATGACACCCAGGGAAGTAATAGCCTTGGTGTGACCAAGACAGTTACACCCCAGATACTAGTAGGTTGAAAAGCATCTAGGATGGATCCTGATTGTCAACTTAAAAGGATTGGCTATCGATCCCTTCATTCAGCCAAAGTGCTGGGGAAATTCTTGGGATGGAAAACTCAAATAGGTCAAGGCATCCAGGTCCTGGCTACTGGGAACAAGATGAGTAAGCAGGTTCTCACAAAGTGCTAGAAGCTTGGGGCTTGTGAAACACCACGAAAGGGAAGGAGCCCCCGTTCGCGTGTGGACGGGGTCTTAAACAGTGTCTGAGACACTAATGGATGCTGTTACAGCAGATAACTGTGGCTTACAACCAATGAAAGCTCATTTCTGCAGGTGGGGCCCCCACCTTCCACGTTGTGCCCACCGATGGGCTTCAGATCCAGGACCAGCAGCTGAGGGGCCTTTTGAACCCCGACCTCCAGGTTCTCCCAGCATCCCTGGGACCCTACCCGCTGCAGGGTATGGTTGGCAATACCTGCCCTATACCCTCAACTCTCCAGCCCAGAGACAGGCTTCCCCTCTCCCAGCAGCTCTTCATTATAAAATCCAATCTGCCCCACCCCCACCCTGTCTCCCCCTTTCTCCTCTCTGTTTCTTCTGCCGCCCCCCTTTCTCTCTGGGCTTGCACTTTTCTGTCTCCCCATGCATGGCAACTTCTCTGGCCCCCTTTTTGGAACCAGTGAACCCGCTGAGAGCTGCTCCCAATAAACCTGCGTTTATATACTTTAACTTGTCTTTAATTAGCTCATTTCAGTATTGCAAGTGCCTCTTACACATTTCAAAGTCCACGCTAGCATCCTAGCCCCTCTCACCTCCTCCTCTCCCCTGAACTCCCACCAGTTCACACTCTCTCCTCCCTAGCCGCTCATTCCTTATAACCCTGTATTCTTGCTATTTTCTCTATACTCTGCTCCTGTGCTCCCTCCCCTCTCCGTGTGTGTGTGTGTGTGTGTGTGTGTGTGTGTGTGTGTGTGTGTGTGTGTTAGCATGGTGGTTGGAAACATCTGGCCTTGTGTCTTTCAAGCTCTCCCGTGAGCCTTTGGAAAAGGTATTTTCCTTCCCTGTCGGTTTTCTCATCTGGAAATTAGGACTGTGGCACGCACCATGAAGTTGCTCCAGCGGTGTGTGTTAAATCACACAGAAGGTTCTTAGAAAAATATGTGGCACAGAGAAGGTGTTGGGCAGTTTCGATGGTTATTATTTCCTCATCTGTCAGCCTTCTTGGGCTCAGCCCCCAAGATCAAAGGTGCAACTGAAAGCAACATTAGAAGCCCTGTCTTGTTAAGAACATTCTGGACCGGAATGTCAGCTGCTGGGGGATGTCTTTGGAATCAACTGGCCTCAGTTCTCAGTGGTGCTCCAAGGAGGAGCCTTGCCCTGCTGCGTGGGTGTGGCCGATCCCCTTGGACTGACCCACCTTCCTTCAGCTCCGGGTCTGTGGGAAGTGGCTTCACCCAGAGAGCACAGACTGATAAACACAGGGCAGAGGTATCTAGAACGGTGGGAGTGGGGGCCGGGAGGTCGCCTGATCGAGTTTCCAACTGTAGCATAGATAGCTATGTAATGCTCATTTTGACAGGACCAGTTAATCTGGAATCAATGTTTGCAGACAAAACACAGGACACCTACTTGCACTTGCACTTCAGATTAAACAGTACTTCATTCAAACAAAATAAATAGCTTAGACCACAGCTGTTGGAGGACTCCCAGGCTGCCTGTGCGATCAGGACTGCTGCTATGGCTGAAAGGCCTCATCTGGAGCCAGAGCCTCCCAAACTCCCTAGGAGCTCCGGGCTGGCCGGAGGGCCAGGAGACCTGAAAGGCTTGTTACCTGTTGGAATGTGCTGGTGGCCAGCAAATCTGGACCAGACTGAGGTGTGTCACTGCTCTGGTACAGAGTTCTCCTCAACAATCTACCATCCAAGGCGCAGGGAGCCATCTCCCTGTGCAGCAGCAGCAGCAGCAGCAGCAGCAGCCATGCGTGGCCCTGTCGGCAGAACCCGGTGTACTTCTGAGCACACCCTGGCAGGTCCTCTCTGTATTTGCAGTGTGTGTCAAAAGCAAACAAAACCTGCTGCAAATCGGAGAACGTTTTTCCCCAAATACAAAATAGAAGGATATGTGGAAATTCTGACTTGTAGAAAACTGGAAGTTGGCAGACTCTTAAAGATGATGAAATTTAATTATCACTGCACATGTCTGGGTGTTCTGCTGAGAAGTCAGCGATGTCTGGATGGGCAAAAACTTAAATTATACAATGTTATGCACATGGCCCATAAAATCTGTTTTCCTTGTATTCCTTCCAACAAAATTATGTTGTTACACTAAACATATTTACATAATTTGTGTCCTATTGGCAGTAACCACCTAAAAAGTGTATGTTGGCCAGTCTTTTCTGAAAATTACCAGATAATAAACGTTTTTGTGAGCCATTTGCGTTCTTTGAAAGTTATTCAGCTCTATCCTCACGTAAGACTCCCACAGACAGCACAGAAATGCATGAGCTATAGATGACTACACACACACACACATATACACACACACACACATACAGACACAGACATACACACACACAGACACAGATGGCCAGATTTTGGCGATAGGATTAAAAATAAAATGTGATTGGGGCCAGGGAGATGCTTTGGTGGGTCAAGGCACTTGTATCCAGCTTGATGATCTGAGTTCAGTTCCCGGGACCCACACGGTGCAAGGAGAGAGCCAACTCCCCAACACTGCACTCTGAATGACCATATATAAACAGATCATGCGTACACTAAAAGTAATACCAATTTTAAATGAAACGTGATTGTAGTTAAAGGGTATAAATTTTAAATATACTATTTTAAAATGTAAATTAAAAAAAAAAACCAAAAAAAAAAAAAAAAAAAAAAAAAAAAAAAAAAAAACAAAAAAACCCACAAAAAAACAAAGAACAAAAACGAGGACCAGAAATGTAGCTTAGAATTTGTATAGAATTCAATGGGTTAAATCTCCATCTCTGTAAATTGATTGACTAAATTAAAATTCACAAATCAAAATTATTTGCATAGATTTGTCCATAATTGTTTTCTAAAATGTTCAAGTCTATTAAAATAAAACATAAAATATAAACTTTATTACTGAATATCACCCTTTTAATGCCAAATTATGTAAATAAAACTGGCTTAGTTAATTAATTTTGTAAATATTTGATTAAATTTTATTAAAAACTTTTCTAAAAATAGAACTGTTCACAGCTATCACCGTGATAGTCATTTATTTGTTCATGTAGGGCAGTATCACTGGGATCTGAGAGTGAAATCTAGACCCACCTTGTCTCAATTTAAGAGTAATAAGAGCTGTTTAAATGTTCAGTGTTGCCAACTGTTCCTTACCAGGCTCATGAGCAGTATTTGCAAATACTATGCAAATTTGTGCGTACTTCTGGAACCACAGATTGGAACATGAAAAACAAGAAAATGGATAACACTTCTACCACGGCAAAGCCTGTTCCATCCGTGCTGAGTCAGCGGAGGACTGGGGTGGCGGGGTTGGGGGGCAGGAGGGTAGTGGGGAGGTAACTGCCTGTTCTCTTCCCTGGACCGCTGCCTCTCCATCCCTTTCTGGCTTGAAGCTCCGCCCTCCGACACTGGCACTGGTCCAGGAAGGAACTTTCCACCTGCACTCCACCCCCACTCCCTGTTTGTTTCAAGAACAGGACTCTGGAAATAAGGAGAAACATTTCCGGGCGCAAAGCTTGTGTCTGAGGGTGAATGTTTGTAGTTACACTGTTAAGAATAAGAGCTGACCCCTACCCCCAGCCAGGCGTGATGGTGTGCGCCTTTAATCCACCACTCAGGGAGGCAGAGGCAGGTGGATCTCTGTGAGTTCGAAGCCAGCCTGGTCTACAAAGTAATTCCAGGACAGTCAAGGCTACACAGAGAAACCCTGTCTCAATAAAACAAAACAAACAAAAAGAATAAGACCCCAAGTGACAGGACTGGTGTCGTTAAGATGGATGCCTTACTGCAGGCTGACCTGCAGCTCCTAGTCTTCTTGTCTCGGTGTCCTGAGTGCTGGGGTTATGTGTGTGCACTGTCAGACCCACACATGCGTGTGGAACGTTTTTTGCAATGTGGAGGCCAGCGACTGACTCGCCATCTCCTTCTGTCATCTCCACCTATTTCTCGAGACAGAGTCTCTCCCTGGTCTCAGAGCTCACATATCTGACTAGTTTAGAGCCACTGCGCATGCGTGGAGGTCAGAGACCACCCACCGAGAGGGAGTCTCTCCTCCCACCATGCAGTCCTAATCCCAAGCAGACAGGACCCACAGGCTACTGAGCCATCCCACTGGCCAGTTGTTCTTGGTACGTTTCTCTATAGTTAAGTGTTCCATGACTAGCTAACAGTAGTGCCCACGCCTTTAATCCCAGCACTCTGGAGGCAGAGGCAGACACATCTCCGAGTTTGAGGCCAGGCTGGTCTCCAGAGCTAGTTCCAGGCTAAACCTTGTCTCAAAAGACCAAAACCAAAACAAACAAACAAACAAACAAAAGAAGTGTTCTGTGACTGACCTGCCTTTTAGAAAATAAAATGAAGGGGCCTAGGGTGATGGCTCAATGTGTGAGAGCATTTGCTGCTTTTGCCCAGAGCAAGCTGAATTCAGTACTCAGAAACCCTGCCTCGATATATAAGCTGAAGAGTGATTGAAGGGGACACCTGGCATTAGCATGTGTGCACGTGCACCCATGTGCACATGCACCCCAACATGAGTGAATACAAATGCACAGAGTCACGTACCCATCCCCCCTGGCATGTGGCCTTTCCTACCTCTTTGCAGAAGCTCTGGTGTGGAATGTGGGTTCACTAAAGGCATGCACTTTCTTGCTCAGTACCTCACCTGTTACCCCACTTGCCAGCTTGTGGTGACACGAAGACATCATTCCTGGGCTGGAGAGATAGCGTAGTAATTAAGAGCCCTGGCTGCTCTCCCAAAGAGCTTGGGTTCAATTTCGAGTCCTCAAAACAGCTCACAACTGTCTGTAACTTCAGTTCCAGGAGGTCCAACACCTGCACACAGACACGCATTCAGGAAAAACACACCAATGCACATAAAATAAAAATAAGTCATTAAAAAAAAAAAAAAGACAGCTTTTTTTTTTTTTTTTTGAGCCAGGGCTTCTCTGTGTTCGAGATATAAAAATAAGCGAGTAGCCAGGTGTGGTGGCTCATGTCTGTGAGCTCAGTACAGGTGGCAAAGGCAAGAGGATTGTTGCAATTTTGAAGCTCTCCTGGTCTATGTAGAGAGTTTTAGGGATACTTAGTGAGACATTGTCTCAAAAAATAAACCAAAAGAAAAAAATGTTTTGCTGGGGTTTAAGTGTCAGTATTTTTGGGAAAAGATCAACCTGGTTCTACTCTGGTCAGTAGTCAACCCCTAGTATTTTCAGTTTTAGCATAAAATGATTTTCTATATACCTGGTTACAGGGGCCCACCAGAGATGACCACTCAGACACAGTTTATGGCCACCTGGAAGTCTTTATTCCATCCTGCTGGGCTACACTTCGGGATTCAGGACCCAAGTATAACACTGAGGCTTTAGGGTATGGAGTTTTTTAAAGGCAAAAATCATCCTGGTGTCTTTTGCAGCAATTGTGTGAGGAAAGTTTGCACAAGCAAGCCGTTTAGCAGAAGCTGAAATAAGTTAGCTGGGGCATCTTGACCTTGGGTTCCTAGAATAGAACTGAACAATTTTCCACGGAATTTTCCTTGAAGGAGAGAAAATTCTAGTTAAACCCGAAATGGCTTCAACAAGAATACAAGATGGAAGAAGCCCTGCACTGCCTTGCCCTTTTCACACATGTAATTAAAATAAAAACAACAACACGGAAGCAAGAGTCTCTCAGAGTGATGAGACCTAAAGCCATGTTAGAATGTCAAGGGGGAGACATCTGAAGGCTTCCAGCCCTTTTAAGTGATCTCATCTCTGAGCAGCTTGTAAACTCAAGCCCAGTGCTGCCTGGCAGACTTACTGCCCAGCATCTTTGTACCCTTTTGAGAAGACATGTGCTGGCATCTGCATCAGTCCTGGGGGTTAGAGCAGGCTGGCCCCATAGACAGCTTCAGCTTGGGTGCAAGTTAGCTAATTATTGGTCTTAGAATCCATTACTCTTTTAGTATGACTGGTTTAGCTGCGGGCATCTGCCCCAGGGACAGTTAGGTTCTGGGCTTCATCTCTTTCTGTCTGCTGGATTTTAAGCTGAGAAGGTGGAAAGACCTTGAGGGGACACTTGAGAATGGAACCCGAGATGCTGAGAAGAAAGGCCAGATTCTGGTGACATTATGTTAGCCACTGACAAGTCACAACTAAAGTCCTTGAAATTTGAGAGCCATGAGCTAAAGTCCAGCTTGCCTTCCTCTCTTACCTCCTCAACTTTGTCTTCCTTCGTCCCTTCCTTCTTCTTTTTAAGAGACAGAAATGGCCTGAACCCTAATTTTTCTTCTCCTGCCTCTTGAGCTCTGGGACTGTGGGCATCTATCATCATGGCTGGCTTATGTGGTCACTGAGGGTCAAAACCAGGGCTTTCTGCATGCTGGGCAAGAACTCTTAACTGAGCCTCATCTCCAGCCTGATTTTTTAAAAATGTTATTTGAACATAAAGTCTCCTAAGCAGGCCACATTAAAGCTATAACAAATAAGAATCCATGACAGATGAATTTGAGAGGGGGGGGGGCTAGTTTGGAGAGTCAGCCTGTTTGGCCAGGTGCAGGCAGCATGCTTTAAACAATGCAAGGCAACATATGTTTTATGCGAAGATCTAAGGTTTGTAGCTTGTCCTCCTGATATTGTGGCTGATATTAACAAATTATATTTATGAAATAGTTGCCATGATGCAAAAGCATAATTTGATTTAAAAATTTCCCAAGAGTGCTTAGAGTTCACCGCCCCCCCTTCCCAAACCTGCCAGAGAAAATCAAAGCATGAGAAATCTTTTGAACCGGCTAATACGTGCTTCTTTTTCCACCATCCACTTTGGCACGCCGTCAATATTTCTCACTCTTATCCATTTTAAAAGAGCCATGTGAGCAAGTCAGAACAATGTAAGGGCCCATCAGAGTCTTGGAGACAGCCCTCCGGGACACAGTCACCTGGGGGTAGAGCATCCGAGAAACACGGGTCTTTTGAATGAACAGGAAATGAGACATGTAAAGGGATGAGTCAGCTCCATCTTTTCCACACACTTGCTTCCAAGGATGTTTAGCTGAGCTGCATATTAAAATCTCCCAGCAGCAAGGAATCCTTCCTCCCCTCCAATGCAGACTAGACCCGAGGAGTTTTACCAGGCAACATGGTTGTTCTGGGGTGGATATACTTGCTCCCCGATGATGCCGCTGTCTGGGGAGGTGATGGAAACTCGGGGACGTGGGGCCTGGCTGGTGGAAGCTTTGAAGGTTCTGCCTAAGTTGCCTTTATTCTCGCTGTTCCCTGTCGTCTGTGAAGTAAAGGCTGCTTGTGGCCGTGATGTTGTGCTCAAGGTCATGGGGCCAAGCAAGCATGGACTAGACTTGAAATTGTGAGAAGAACAAATTATTCTCAGTTCTCAGTAGTTTTGTCAAGTATTCGGTCACAGATCAGCAAAAGTAGCTAGCATAAGGACACATTTCCCCGCCCTTGGGCCGTTTACAGTCTAATGAGAAAGACATGTGCGTGAGCAATCAGGACCTGCGGCAAGTGCCGGACATGATTGATGGGAGCTCAGAGAGAGAAGTGCACACGGAGAGGTGAGCAGATTACAGAGGGCTAGTGTGGTATAGAAAGTCATACAAGGGCTTTTTAGTGCAAACTGTTACCTATCATATTTACCCACTGGTATATCCTCATTCCTAGAACTCTCCCTGCCAATCCACATTGTAACAGTGACGAGTCATTACCGGCTGTTTGCTAACAGGAGACCATTGTCTTTTAGCCAAGTTATCCAGGCTCTTCATGTCTTTCCCCTGGCCAGACCTAGGCTAAGTATACTGGGAGGGTCAATACATGGATTATAAGACATTAGTAAGTAACTCCAAGTCACCAATAATGCATCTGCATTACGTTAAGGAAAGAACTAAAAGCAAGCCCCTTGCAATCACATAACCGAGAGAGGGTCCAGCTTTGAGCCGTGCTCGCTGTGTCTCCTGTCTTCTGTCCTCTGTCTTTTTGTGTGTGTGATCTGAACCTGTGCCTGGCTGGAGGCTGTTTTAGGAGTCTGTTGTGTGTATCTGTCCTCGCGTGTCTGTCTGCTGTTTGAGCTGTGTGTTTGGGTGTGAGTGGTGTCTGTCCCTAACAAAGGGCTTCACTTTACATCATAGAAAGCATCACAAGGGGAAGGAGCAGGATCTTTACAGATCTTTTACAGAGTTTTACAAGGGTTCAAGTCACTGGCTCCAGTTGATCCCAAGTGACCCAGACAGCAAACCCTGTTAATTCACCAGTTATCCATAAAGTGTAGATTTTAGACTTCTGTTTTTGCTGCTTTCAGCAAATGATACACATGCATTGCCTGGAAAATATGGGAAAGCATATAACCTAAGACACCACTCTGCATTAGCTTAGGTTGTAAACATTGATCACATGGGAAATCCAAGATTAGTAAGGTTGGTTGCTGCATTGCTCTCTTGAAGGCAGGCTAAACTAACAATAGACTAGCAGTTAAGTCTTAAGTGACTTCTAGGTTATTGGTAACTCTGGCTGTGAGATTCAGCAAAAATTCCAGTCCCTTGGAAGGCAGAAAATATTTTCAGAATATTGTGTTGCCCCAGGTTAAGACAGGCCAGTCACTTCCAGGCAGCGGGGCTTGCGCCATGGATCTCATGGACTGTTGGTACCCAACCTTTTCAGCCAGTTTTAATGAGGAAACTTAGCTGTAAGGTCTGGGAACCTACCAAGGGAAGGGAATAAAACACATACAGTAAAGGGACAGGAGACAGGGCGACAGTCCCCTCCATTGCAATCCGTCCCCGGGTCTTGTATTTCTTTGCTAATGTTCCATGAGAAGCTCTTTTCAGAAGATGAATTAAGATTTTTTGTTTAGGCTAGTTCAACTGAGATTCTTTCACTTGTGATAAAAAGAATATCACTAAGAGCTGGGCTGTGGTGGTGATTGCTCTACTACCAGCACTCAGGAGGCAGAGGCAGGCAGATCTCTGAATCTGGTCTACAGAATGAGTTCCAGAACATCCAGGACTACACAGAGACATCCTGTCTAGAAAAACAAAACAAAACAAAGCGTATCAATAAATTCATATATTAGGAAGTTTACTGCAAATAACTTCTGGATGACCAGACATGTATGTTTACCTCTCTTCCTTTGAAAATTTATACATATATGTATATATTGAATGCGAGGGGCACAGTAAAGAAACTGAAGTGACCACTCTATAGGTAGAAAAGGAAAAGTTCATTTCAAACTGCCAAGGCTGTCTCTCCAGGAAAGCAGAGAGAATTACATGGGCTGTGGGGGTTGTCTCAAGGGTCATGAGGGTAGTGGGTGTCTGGGGAGGAAGGACGTTTGTGAGCTGGAGGGGAGAAAATGGGGCATTAAAATATACAGCAAGCACTTGTGAGTGGGCACAGAGGGAACCTGAAGCCTAGCAAGGACTTTGAGATGCTGAAGGCACCATAGATATTTGTCAGTTGGAGGGCCTCTCCTCCCTTTTGCTGGAAGTAAAGGAAATGATTCCCGTTTGGCAGGTGGGAACCCGTTTCACAAGTTCCCGAGGAAGGCTGGCTTTTATCTACCCACCAGAAATCCTTCTGTATGGACCAGGCTGAACTGGGCCTGTGTTTAATTTTGGAGCAATCAGTCAGCCTGCTCTTCTGAGGGGTGAGTACCCTTTGGACCTGAGATGCTTGGGGGAGGAAGATGGGAGCAGGTTGTGCACTAGTGAGTGGAGATGCCATTGGAGGCCAGAAGAAACCTCAGATTCCCCGGAGGTTTGTGAAACGCCTGATGTAGGTGCTAGGAGTCGAACCCGGGTCCTCTGCAAGAGTCTTGCTCACTCTCAACTATGGGACCTCTCTCTAGCTCTTTTTTGACAAAACGTATTACAGTAAAGAAAACCTTAAAAAGTAAGACTGAGTTGAATAGACAGCAAATGAAAATTAAGAAATACTATTAACAATTGAGATGTAATATAAATAAATTAATAAAATATATTTTTAAAATGAAAAAAAAAAAGAAAGAAATACTATTAAGCAGCTAGAGTGATGGCTCAGCAGCTAAGGGCACTAGGTGCTCTTGAAGAAAACCTAGCTTTGAGTGCCAGGTTCAATTTCCAGCACTCCGCCCATATATATATATAAAACCTATATATATAGGTTCGTAGAAGGATTAAGCATTAGAATAAAACTTGAAGGTACAGAATGTTCAAATGTGGTGCGTTCCTACAAGTATGTGGAGCAGAGAATCTGGCTTTGTCCAAAAGAAGATCGGGTCTTTGGGCTCCCTTCAGGAATGTAATTCTGTTTTGTTCTTCTGGGGTGTTATGGCTGGTGGGAGATTCTTTGTTTGCCTTGGGGCCTTGGTTCTTAGTCTCAACAAAGTGATCTGAAACGGGAGTTAGTCACCCCTTACTTGGCCCCATGGAGCCATATCAGAAACCAACAACGCGACTTTGGATGGACCCTTGCTTGTTGACCTGGAGGCTGAGATAAGTGACACAGGGATTCAACCAATCAACCAAATAGTCATGTCTGGACACAAAAATACGGGCGAACTTCCCTGATTGGCAGTGTTTCAGTCACAGTGTCGCATGTTGAAGGCAGGAGCTGAAGGCAGCCCGATTCCATGAGGACAGTAGAGACGTCAGGTTTGGAGTTCTGCTGGACTCTGCTCTATACATTTCTTGATGAGCTTTAGTCATGTCTTTTACCCATAATAAAAGGCCACCATGGTAGAAAAACGCTTCAGTGAAGCCTGTTAGTTTTTCTAGTGAATTGTCAAAGTCCAAGGTGGTTTTGGGAGTCTCATGAATCTGTGGTAGGTGTCAGAGATAGAAGTAGTCTCGAATGGAAACCAGGCCCTCTGACCTTGTAGCTGACTCAAATCTTCCACACTATTAGGTACAACAATAGAAACAAATGTCCCTATATACAGTAATGCACAGGGGAGCCTTGGACACATTATGCTAAATGAAAGGAGACAAACACGAAAGGTCATGTGCTCTGTGTAATCCTATTCATAAGTTGTTGAGAGGAAATAGGGAAGACACAAGGGAGGTGATAACAATAATAGTAGTAGTAATAATAATAATAACAACAACAACAATAAAAGTTGTTCTGGAGTTTGATTATTCCTGCTCATAGCCATGAATAATTTACTTAAAGCCACTGAGTTGTACACCTTAAAATTATGAGCTTTCTGTATTGAGTTCCAGTTTAGTAAAGTTGTCACTTAAAAATAGCATTTGCAATAGTTTCAAAAACATAGTTAGTTCTAGGTCATACTCAGCTGTCTAGTAAGTTTGAGACCACTCTGGACTAGAGATTCTGTATAAAAAAAATAATACACACACACACACACACACACACACACACACACACACACACACACACACAGGAATCATTTGGGGGAGCCTGAGAAGTTCTATTTTTTTATTGTATTTATTTACTTATTTACTTAAAAAGCACATAAAATAGGTTGAAGACAACTTTTGGGAGTCAGCTCTCTTTCTACCATGAGGAGTCTAGGGAATCCGACTCAAGTCTGTGTCAATTGAAGACATGACTACTCCAAGGTATGGTTGAGGCAGAGGCATCAGGGCATAGTCCTGAGCAGAGAGAGGAGCTAGTAGATTGTGTATAGCCAGTAGACTGGACTAGGCTACAAGAGGAGAAAGAAGGAGGGAGCACGGGAGGAAGAGACGAAGGGACCAAGAAAGGAAGAGAAAACAGGGTGAAAAAAGCACATGGCGGAAATGGCAGGGTTACATAGGAATGAAAAGCTGAAAGCTGGGGGTGGGGGGGAGTCAATAGGCTGGAGAAGTTTAGGGTGGGGGGGTGGAGTGAGAAGAGCCACACTTACTCTGTGAGCCTGAATGTCATCACGCTCTTTGGTATGCTAATAGGCCCCACAGATGGCCATTTGTCCCTTCTGACAGTGATAAGGATTGGTGAAGGAAACAGGCACGGGAATTTGCGGGAGTGGAGTTTCTTTTGGATCCAGCCAGGTCGTCACCCGCTCAGCCATCTCGAGGCCCGAATGGTCTGTGTTTTGGTCTATCTGGCAGCTGTACATAAACTCATAGAGCAACGGACTTGCTATTTACACATCTCACTGTTTCTGTCTGTCTTATGGCTCTTGGCTTCTAACTTCCTCTTTAAGACAGGTGCTAGGAAGTCAAATGTCTTTCTCCCAAGGTGGGTAAAGCAAATTTTAATCCTTCCGCCGCCCCCCCCCCCCCCCGATCTTTTAGCTGCCATAATAAATTCTGTGACCTACCCTCACTCTTGAGGACGCATTGCTGTAGCCACGAGGAAAGGAGCACTAAAGAATCCAGACAGACAGGCTCCGCTGGCTCTCCCTACCCAGCCCAGCATTCATGCCTGCACAGTGAAGTCTCCATAAGACTCTGGAAGAGTTTCAAGCAGCTGAACACACGAGGGAAGAGGAAGCGCACTCCCAGTATGTCGGTAGAGTGTTGCACGCTCGTTCTGTGCACAGAAGCTCTTGGCACTATCCCAGATCTCACTGTGTATCTGTTCATCTGGCTGCTCATTTGTATTTTAAAAAACCAACAAACATGGTTTATAATAAACCACACCATGAACAAGGCAATTTATAGAAGAAAGCATCCACTTTGGGGCTCACGGTGCCAGAGGGTCCACAACTGTCATGGTGGGGAGCATGGCAGCAGGCAGACAGGCATGGTGCTGGAGGAGTAGCTGAGAGCTCACATCTCGAGACACAGTCACAAAGCAGAGACCGCTAACTGGGAATAATGTGTGTGTCATAATATATAAAGATAGGCCGTCAAACCAACATATATGATACAAGGAGACTTATTTGAGCCAAGGGAAGAGGAGAGGAATTAGGACCAGAATGAGCCATGAGGGTGGAGAGATGGGGGGGAGGGGAGAGATAGACAGAAAGAGACAGAGAGAGAGAAAGAGAGAGAGACAGAGACAGAGAGTGGAAGAGCATAGGAGGGGGAAAAAAGAAAAAGGCTGGTGGGCACCTACCTGGAGCCCACCTGGTGCACACCTGGTGGTGGCAGGTGATAACATTAGTAGTTGCTAAGCCCCCTGGAAGCAAGCTACTGGAATCACCTGTGAACTAACAGTGTGGGCTTTTGAAACCTCAGGACAGCACCTCCTCTGACAAGGTTACACCTCCTAATCCTTCACAAACAGTTCTGCTAACTGGGGATCAAGCATTCATATATGAGCCGGGCGGTGGTGGTGCACGCCTTCAATCCCAGCACTTGGGAGGCAGAGGCAGGTGGATCACTGTGAGTTCGAGGACAGCCTAGTCTACAAAGTGAGTTCAGGACAGCCAAAGCTACACAGAGAAACCCTGTCTTGAAAAAACAAAAACAAAAACAAACAAACACATACACACACAAACAAAACAAAACAAACCCAAGCATCATTCATATATGAGCCTATCCTTCTCATTCAAACCACTGAAGTGGTTTTTAAATTGTATTTATTATGTGTGTATGCTTATATGGTGTGTGTGTGTGTGTGTGTGTGTGTGTGTGTGTGTGTGTGTGTAGGGGAGCATGTGTGTGTGAGGGTGCTGGTGCAAGTGAATGAGCAGACATGCAGAGACTGGAGGCTGTTGTCCATCTAGTGCAGCGCTTCTCAACCTGTGGGTCGCAGTCCCTTGGGTGGGGTGGAGGGTGGTCAAACAACCCTTTCACAGGGGTCATCTGAGACCATTGGAAAGTGGATATTTACATTGTGAGTCATAACAGTAGCAAAATCACGGTTATGAACTAGCAATGAAAGCAACTTTATGGTTGGGGTCATCACAACATGAGAATCATTATTAAAGGGCTGCGGCGTTCGGAAGGTTGAGAACCACTGGTCCAGTATCTCCATCAGTTGCTCTCCATCTTTCTTTGAGGTAGGCGTTTTTGGCTCAACGAGAGCTATTCAGCTTGCTTGTTTCTGCTTTCCAAGGAAATCCAAGTGCCACAACTACCTGGTGTTGTAATATTGATAAATAAAGAAGCCACACAACAGTCGATATAAGGAGATTTATTGTAGAAGGGAGGAAGAGAGAGAAAGAAAGAAGGGGCACCCCATGGGGACAGAGGGAAAGAAGGAGAAGGAGAGAGAGAGAGAGAGAGAGAGAGAGAGAGAGAGAGAGAGAGAGAGAGAGAGAGAATGGCAGCTGGGCTAAATCCCTTGTGCCTGGCACAGGTGATGACATAGGACGCAGGTGAAGGCCCCTGAGGGCAGGCAAGTTGAATTGCCGGCACACCAACATAATACCTGGCATATGTGGGTTCTGGGGATCTGAACTTTGATTCCCCTGCTTGCATGGCAAATGATTTATCAATTGGACCCCCCTGAGTGGAGTAGCAAGGCTAGGAGATGCAGCTCCCCTCCAACCCCGCCCCCTTTTTTTCTTGAGGCAGACTTTTGCTATGTAGTCTGGGATGGCCTAGGACTCACAGTGATCCTTGCATCAGTGTCTGGAGTGAAAAACAAAATTTACTCCCTCTTACATTATTTTGAGCCCACTAATTCTCTATTCAGTATGTAATTAAATTATAAGGCGAAAATCAAACTTTGACATGCAAAGATTTGGAAGTTTCCTTCTTCGAGGGATACTCAAACATGTATTAACAGACAGAAAGTGGAGAGATGGGTGAGATCAGGACACAGCACTGGTGAGCTAAGAAGCCATCGAAACCTGGCTTCCTGCACAGCAGCTCAGACAGACATGCGTGTTTTGACGGTTGTACCATTTGCTAGCTTAGTGCCTCAGGCCTTCCTGGTCAGCTGGCTTTTATCAGCAAAGATCTAGAATAGGCTGGCCTGGGCCTTCCTGGTGGCTCTCTGGTGGGGCTGATTGCCATCTGCTGCCTGGCTGGTTTCTGCCCAGGACAGTGGATAGCTACAAGGCCCCTCAGCTGATCCTGAGGCCGGAAGTGGCTGTCAACACGCTTCCTTTCAGGGTTTGGGGAACAAACAGACCAGCAGAAGCTTCCTATAATGGGACAGGTGGTGTGTGTGTGTGTGTGTGTGTGTGTGTGTGTGTGTGTGTGTGTGTGTGTGTGTGTGTGTGTGTATGTGTGTGTGTGTGTGAGAGAGAGAGAGAGAGAGAGGGAGGGAGGGAGGGAGGGAGAGAGAGAGGGAGAAGCAGGGTGGGGTGGGGTGGGGGAGAACTTCACCACTATACTTGGTGCCCCCATACCCACTCATGTAAGATCATAACTGCTGTGCTTATAGCTCTCACAACTTCTCTTAGAGAGTGAAGTTTATTCTCCAAATCCATAGCCTCCAGGGCACTGGAGGTCCCTGTGGCATTTGCTGGCAGTGTCAGACGAGGAGAAGCGTGCTGCTGAAGGATCAGGGGCTGAGAGGCTGTGGTGGCCTCCTGTGCCTTTGCCTTTCTTGAGAATATTGCTGTTAGGCTGGGTACTACAGTTTGAACAGGTTTTGTCTCTCCTGAAGTTCATGGTTATTTTTATAGGATTTATTTATGTGTCTGCATGAATGGACGTGAGCCAGATGTATATAGGTGCCCACAGAGGCCACAGGGGATGCCGGATACAGCTGGTTGTGAGTCGCCTGATGTAGGTGCTGGGAACTGAACTCATGCACACTGCAAGAGCGGCAAGTGCCGGAGACTCTGGTCTTTAGAGGTGGGGTCTTTGTGAGGTAGTTAGCGTTAGGCAAGATTATGGGGTAGAATCCCATACTAGGTTCCTGTTGGCTTTATAATAAGGAGAAAGGGCAGAACACATGCACAGACATGCACATGCACGTGCTTACATGCATGCACAACACCCACACACACTCCTGGTTTTGTTGTTGTTGTTTGTTTTGTTTTGTTTTGTTTTTTACTATTTAATGTTCCTATGAGAACTCAAAACTCTGTAAGTGAAAAGGTCACCACTAGAGGCTGGTCTTCAACTTTGGACCAGAACCAAGAACCCAAGTAAACCTTTTACATTTATAACTTAGCCAGCATGTAGAATCGGGTCAATAACAACAGGAAAGGGTCAAAGACGGTGTGGACTAGGAATTACATTAGTTGGTTCGAGCACAACCACACATGCCAGGGAAGATCATGTTTACTGCCCAAGTCCCACAAACTCACTCCAGGTGGGATGTTTGGTTTGGGTGTGTGTTTGTGGCCAAGGAGGGGTATGCAAAAAGGCTTTCGGAGCCTCCTCCGACTCCAAAGGCAGCAGTGGCAGAGTCACTTAGCTTCTAAGAACTGGAGGTCTAGTTTCATCTCCTGGAGGTGGCAGCTGGGACATTTCTCCAAAGGGTTTTATGCCAGAGATGGCTCAGAGCGAGAGTGCTTGCCTAGCATGTTTGGGGGTGCCAAGCATGTTTGGGGTCCTCCGCACTGCAAATGAATAAAAGGAAGACAAAACAAAGCTGCTAAGTTGAAGACCAGTGTGGGAGGGGCCACCTGTCTCCTTTCGAGGTGGTCTTTGTATGCTGCAGATGTGGTCAGCAAGGGTTACATGTGTGAGTGGGGCTGGCTGTTACAATAACACAGATTTTTAGCCAGTAGCGTTCAAAATCCCCAAACATACAAACTTCATGTAAAAAGTGGAATCTGAGAACATACTAGGTCCATCACAGTTAGACAGCCGGTTACAATGCTCCTGAAACACCCATGTGCACAGATACACAAGGCATGATGGGAAGCCTGTGGTGGCCTTTTCAAACCGGTCTCTGGGAAAAATCAGAGCATCATTTCTGGCCAGGAACCTAATGGTGAGCCACTGTGCTCTATGTGGATTTTTTCCAAAGAGCCCCCAGGATATTTGATATCTAGTCTCCTTGCCTTTCTCTTTTCTGCCTTTCGCTCAGATGGGAAACTATCACACAAACTCCAGACTCATTCGTGTCAGCAGACACTTTGTGTGGCAGCCTTGGGGCCAGGGAGGGACCCTAGAGAGAGAGAGAACTGATGCTCCAAGTGAAATCCCTCTATTTCCCTGCCTGCCTCCTCTTCATACACTTGATACCCAAACCTTGTATTCTCCAGGAAACTCATTAGGAATTAGGATGGGGGTTTTCAAAGGACCATATTCCTGTAAACCTGCTGCCCTCCTAACTTCTCAGAATCTAGAATTGATTTGTAAAGTCTTATATACTCATGTCTGTCTGATAAAACAGAAATGAAGGCGGTACGTAGATTTCCACTGATTTTTATTTTATTTTATTTTGGTTTGGTTTTTGAGGCAGGGTTTCTCTGTGTAGCCTTGGCTGTCCTGGACTCAATTTGTAGACAGGCTGGCCTCGAACTCACAGTGATCCACCTGCCTCTGCTTCCCCAAGTGCTGGGATTACAGATGTGCACCACTGCGCCTGGCTCTCTACTGATTTTTAAACTACCATTTGAACTATTGTGTTCTTTCCTTTATCCATTTTTTTTGGTGTATGTGTCTGTATGTAGATGCACATTTTTTTGCATATATGTGGGTACACATGCACATGTGTTCAATTGCATGTAGAGAGAGCCCCAAGTTGATGTCATGAATTATTCTTTATTACTCTGCCACCTTATTAGTTGAAGCAGTCTCTCATCAACCCTGAGCTGCTGGGCATGATTGGTCTTGCTAGCAGCTTGCTTTGGGGATTCTGTATCTCTGCCTCCAGGAGTTAGAATTACTGGTGAGCCACCGTGCTGTCTCCTGGCAGTCCTCAAGCCTCTGCAGTGAGCCCTTTACCCTCCAAGCCATCTCTGCTAAATGTGCAGTTCCTTGCCGGCCCTCAGCACACTGCAGTGCAGCAATTGCCATCAGCCACCCACTGAACTCTACACAGACCTCAAACCCATATGCACCAATTCCTCACTCCCCAGACACTCCCTCCCCCGACCAAGCATGACTGTACACTGTCTCCGTGTTTACATAACTCCTTTGAGTGGACTCAAATACAGCAGTGTCCTTGGTGACTGCTCTCTTTAGCTTAGTATAACATCTTTAAGTATGTGGCCTATTTAGAATTTTTTTCTTCTTTAAAGGCTGATAATATTCCACAGTATGTATAAACTGCATATTCTTATCCATTCAGCTGTAATGGACCTATGTTTGCTTTTTTTTTTTTTTTTTTTTTTGTTACCATGAATAATGCTGCTACAGACATGGATCTACAAATATCTTCATTGTCACTGGCACAGCAGTATGCACTAAAATGGACTTTGGTATTTGTAACCTCTGATGTCTAGCAATTCTAGAACTATCAGGGATTCCCTTCTTGAATAATGATTTTTCTCTAGTTTCTTTGGAAGGTTCTCTTGCGCACACAGACCTGTTCTGGGTCCTTTAGGATTCACTCTGGGGGGCGGGGTGTGTGTGGCTGGAGAGATGGCTCAGAGGTTAAGAGCACTGGCTGCTCTTCCAAAGGTCCTGAGTTTAATTCCCAGCAACCACAAGGTGGCTCACAACCATCTATAATGTGATCTGGTGCCCTCTTCTGGCATTCAGGTGTACATGCCGGCTGAACACTGTATACATAACAAACAAATAAACAAATAAATACATCTTTAAATAAATAAATAAAAATAAAAGATTCACTCTAGGTGCCAGGCATGTAGGACCGGGCATGGTGGTGCATGCCATTAATCCCAGCACTCAGGAGGCAGAGGCAGGCGGATCAATGTGAGTTCAAGGCCAGCTTGGTCTACAAAGTGAGTCCAGGACAGCTAAGGCTATACAGAGAAACCCTGTCTCGAAAAAACCAAAATGCAAACCCAAAGAAGTGTGTATGTTTCTTGTGTGCACATGTGTGTGAAGGTGTGCTTGCTCATGCATGGGCATGTGGAGGCCAGAATTCAATGTTAGAAGTCTTTTTCTATCATTCTTTGCCAGAGGTTTTTGTTTGTTTTGACTCCGAGTCTTTCACTGAGCCTAGAGCTTGCAGTAAGTCTTCAGGTTTCCCTGTTTCTGCCAGCCAACATTGGGTCACAGGTGTGTGCTGCTCAGCCTGGCTTTGATGAGTGTTCAGGAGACCTGGATTCATGTAGGTCACAAGGCTTATGCAGCCAGCATTTTGCCAACTGAGCCAGCTCCCCAGTCTGTGAAGTATTTCACCTAACCTCATGGATGTCCTCTGGTGAGTAAATTAAGATAGAAAAGTTTCTCTTTATATATTTCATTATTATTATTTTTTGAGACAGGGTATCTCTTTGTAGCCTTTGCTATCCTGGACTCGCTTATGTAGATCAGGCTGGCCTTGAACTCACAGTGATCTGTCTGTTTCTGCCTCCTGAGTGCTGGGATTAAAGGCATTCGGCACCATACCCGACTTGAAAAGTGTTTGTGTTTGTTTTTAATTTGAAATAAAGCAGAGTTGGTTTCCCAGCCCATCCTGAGCAAAGCCTTGTCTAAAAAAATAAAAAAATAAAAATGATACTTTAATGGTACCAAAATTATTCTTTTTAAGCCAGGAATTTTGCATTTGTATGGCAAGAGAAGTTGCTGGAGGCAGTGGACAATACAGATAGAAGCACAACAAATCATTTGCATTGGTAAGCAGTGTGCTTAGCATTTTCTGCGGTGGCTCTTCCATGGTGATTCTGAATTAAAATTTAATACATTATGAAGACCGCACATTGCATTCATGTATACACATAATAGCGTGTGTGTTTGTGTGTGTGTGTGTAGTTTTTATTTTTATAAGTTGCATTATTTTATTTTTCTCAAGTGGAAAGGCAGTTTTACGTGTTCATTGGAACTAGCTGACGCGTGTCATTGATGCACATTTCCCTGATTAAAAGTGCTGTTGCATACTTAATTGTGAGCATCTGAGAGGAAAGAAAGAACCCCAAACTATTATTTCCTTTTGTACTCTCTAATTCAACACAGAACACTGCTGTGACCAGATGTGTGTGTGTGTGGGGGGGGGGGGTGGCTCCACATACACAGCCAGAAGGAAAAACGCTGGGCAAATTAAATTGAACAGTTGAGAACCACGGATTGGGCAGCCCTCAGAACCGAAGCCGGATCGGGGACACGCCAGTGGCTTGATAACATGTATCAACAGAAAAAGCAACGTGAGGAACAGAAAATGGACGTGAAGTGTAGAAAAAGGAAGTGGGGTATATAAAATAGGAAGTGGGGTACAGAGACAGCTGGACTGGTAGAAGCTCGGCTTTCGTCTAAAGTGAATGGGGGCTTGAACAGCTGCCACACACAACTGAGTGAAGCGTGGCTGCCCTGACTGGCAGAGACTCAGTTACTTGAGACAAACTCCTCAGGTTTTCAGTTTGTTTACATAGTGAATTAGCTGAAGTTTCTGGCTGGCTCCATACTTCTAACACCAGGGAATTCTTTAGTGGACAAAAGGCAGGCTACCCCACTGTACCCTCACTTTAGATGACAATTCCAAGTCCCAGGCTGTGACCTCTGGTTGTGCCTGGGAGTAGAGGTGTCTTGTGTTTTCATTCTGGGCTTCAACCATTTGCTAGGCTGGTTCACAGAACTTAGAAGAACATTTGCTTAATGCTTATTTTGAGGGGATAGCATAAATAATGCAACAAACAGCGGATGGATCACGTAAGCCATGCAAGGCAGGGTGCTTATTTTCTTGATTACTCTGGTGTGTACGTGCGATGTGGTTATGTATGCACGGTGCACGCCAGTGTGTGGGCACAATGCTGGAGTTCACATGTAGAGGCCAAAGGAAACCTTCAGCTACTTTCTATGTTACACCTTTGACACAGGCTCTCTTAGTACTGTTTGGGTTAGGTTGTTTGGCCAGTGAGCTCCTAGAGTTTGCATGTTTCTGCCTCTCAGCACTGGGGTTAGAGGCATGGGCAGCCATGCCTGCCTCTTTTACTCACTCTTGCACATTTGCATAGCAAGTGTCCTTATTCACTGAGCCATCTCGCTAGCCCCCTTCTGACTCCTCTTTCAAAAATCTGAGACACCCTGGTGTAGTGACGCACTCCTTTAATCCCAGCACGCAGGAGGCAGAGGCAGGTGGATTGCTTTGAGTTCGAGGCCGGCTTGGTCTACAAAGCGAGTCCAGGACAGCCAAGGCGAACACAGAGAGACCCTGTCTCGAAAAAACAAACAACAAAAACAAACAAACAAACAAACAAACAAAATTGAGACACTGTCTCAAACAGCCCAAGCTGGCCTTAAACTTGTTTTTATAATTTGAATTCCTGATCGTCTTGCCTCTGGAGTGCTGGGTTCAGAGCTTGCCCTATGCTCAGTTTTATGGCCAGGGCTTCATGCATGATTTTTATAATTAACGGTCTGGGGTGAACTGGTAACACCAAGAGGAGGTTGTTGTTTGAAACAGTGGAAGGCAGCAATGCCATTAAGATGGCAGCGGCAGCAGTAATAAACTGGGTAGAAAGTTCCAGAGTATGACGCACAGGAAGAGGAGGCAGTGGACATACAGAGCAATGTGAAACACTGAAGACAAAAAACCCATGTGCCTAAGCCACTTGAACAGTTTCAAGGACTTGTCAAACCTCAGTGGCCACTGGGTCCCAGGGCTGTAATGGCTCCTGCAAAGGTGCTGATAGTCCAAAACTCAGGGCCCGTTCAGGAGCTGCCGCCCCAGGCAGGAAGTGCCAGCTACTGCGTTGGAGGGAGAAAGGATCACAACCGTTGCAAAATAATGCTGGGTTTTGCTGGTGGTTAAAGTTCAGAGCGAGAAGCCTCCAGCCTGAATGCTTAGTCATGTCTCTGGCTTCTAAAGCATGAAGCAACAGGCCCCTAGTTGTTACAGTTTGGAGCTGTGAGCCTCTCCACAGCTCTACAGACTCATGGCCGGGAGGTGGAGGGAGTGGGGGTGAGGGGTGGGGCAAAGCCAGAAGAGCCTCACAATTTTTTTGTTTGTTTTTTGAGACAGGATTTCCCTCTGTAGTTCTGGCAGTCCTGGAACTTGCCATGTAGGCCAAGGTGCTTGGAACTCATAACCTGCCTCTGCCTCTTGACTGTTGGGATTAAAGGCGTGCACCACCATGTCTGGTCTCTCATAATTTCTCCCTCTCAAAGGTCAAGGCCCCCAGACAGCTCTGATTGGTAATACTGTCATCAGGGTTCTTCAAAGTTAATGTCTACTCTTACAGAGACACAAGCAAGCCTAGTGATTAGACAGCACCTGGCCCAAGGCTCTGCTATAAAAGACACCCAGTAATTCCTCTTGCCATTTCTAAGTTTTGGACAGCTTCCCCTGCCCCCGCCCCCAACATCACATTTTTAAAAAGTATACATACATATTTCTTTTGCAAAAGGGCATGGGGAGCAGAGGTAAAAGTTGTTTTAAAAATGTCTTGGATGGTGGATTAGTGAAAACAATGACATGTGAAAATTCATAGAGAGCTGGCTTTCCCAAAAGTTGAGACATTTTAACACTCACACTGTCCACCTACTATTTCCCAAAGCAGGCTTCTCTCTTTGTTGGACAAAAGTAACCTTCAAGAAGGCTTGTTACAAGAATTCATTTTTAACGGCTTCTTCCCAAGGCAGCACAAGTTCAGCCCTTAATATGGGTGTTATTTGCCTGTAGTTAGAGGTAGGTGCGAAAGCAAATGAGGGTACCTGCCCAAGTGCCCCCCTGTACTTACTTGGTCAGCCCCACAGACAAAACCGAAAGCCTTCACACCCGATCTTCCTTGGGCAACCTGCCTCAACCCCAAAATCGTATCTCCCATGTTAACTAACTCTACGGCTCCCACCACTGCCCACCCAAACCATAGATCTCAGGGACATTTTCAATTTCTCCTGACTTCACTTTCTCTAACATTGTACTAGTCTGAAGATATGGTGGACTCTACCCCTGGACACTAAGTTTCTGCTTCTTGCCAAACTTCAGAGTATCACGTGCCCCCCCCCCCCCAGCCTCCCCCTTCCCTCACCCCATGCAGGAAGCAGCTCTGGGCTGAATTCACTGAGAACAGAAACTTTTAACTCCGCGGTGGTATATTTCTCCAACCTTTTGTTCCTACCCTAAAGCAGTTCCTCCTGTAGTAGATTATAGAATACACTGTGTCCTCTGTCCAAGTCTCACCACGTTTTCCTCCCCTTTCGATTCCTAATGTGCCAAGGTGGGTGTCCATCAAACAGCTTGAACTTTTGTTTTATCACCTGGTCCAGTAGTTTTACCCCTACCCCGGGTGGACTGACCCATGACTTGTCGCCCCTCTCCTCTCTCTCCCTCGGTGCGGCAACCACATCTCAGTTCTCAGACCATTTCTTATGGCCCTTGCCTCTCTCTGGTCTCTCCAGGGTCCCACAAGTCACTGTCATGTTTCCTCGCTAGCACAGTTCGCTTTCTCTTGGTCTCGCGCACAGCCGGTGCACCAGACGCACCTATGTCCTGGGACCCAGGCTCTGCTGCCGTTGGCCGGAAGCCTCTGCGCCGCCCCTTCCCAGCGCCGCCAGCCTTATCTCTGCGCACAGGGGGTTCTGGGGAGTGGCGGGCGCCGTGAGGGAGCCGACGGCATGGGCCGGGGGCCCCGGGGTACGCTCGGCTCGCCTAGCCGCCGGTTGCAGCGGCTGCTGGGGCTTATGCTGCTGCTCGGCCTGGCCTGCGGCGTTAGCAGAGAACCCGGCACCGACGGTGAGTGCAAGGTCTCGGGCGCCAGGGACGCTTCCCGCTCTGGGTCTAGCGGAGAAGAGTCGGGGCGTGGAAGGATCGAGGAGGCGGAGCGGCGAGGAGCCAGACTGGCGGCCCGCCCGGGGATGTGGGGCATGTGGTGGAGGCGGCTCTGCTCCTGCTGGCTCGCGCCTCCCGGGGTGGGTGGGGGTGGGGACTGGGCTCGAATGCCAGCCCTGGGGAGTGGCGAGCCGGGTGGGAACACGTGGAAGGGCGAGCCACTGGTTCTCTAGCTTCCAGTGGCGGTGGCTTTTGCAGGACAAATTCTTGACCTGTAGCCTCCCCCCCTTTCATATTTTGCACTTCTACGAAGCATTAAATATTAAGAACTCTAAGAAGTACCGTATTTTTCGGACCATAAGACGCAGTCCCCCCGCCCCCCGACAAAGTGTGTGTGTGGGGTGGGTGGGGGAATTAGGGTGAGCCTTATGGTCCGCTTGCTGTTTTTACTGTTTTTTTCTTGTTTTACTAAGCTCTATAAACTGGGCGTGTCTTATGGCCCGAAAAACATGGTATAAAAAGTTTATAGGAATAGAGTTCATTTTTTAGTTCATTGACGCATTCATTCATTAATCTGTGTATCCATCCATCCATCCATCCACCCATCCAACCATCCATCCATCCGTAGAAAGCCCTTTAATATCTTCCCTGTGTCAGATGTAAACGTGTTGGCACTCTAGCGGTGCATAGTCACTGGGAGACAGACAAGCAAATAGTGGGGGTTTTAGACAAATTGGAAAAAAATGCAACATCAAGCATGGTGGGATTTACCTGACACGGAGGATTCAGACCGGAAAGTGAGGTGACCATCTGCCTACATAACTAACAGAAAGGAGAATGATTTAAGTGCTCCGAGAAGGTGTACAGGTCAGAAGAGGGAACGACGATGTTTTACTGGGCAGCCATTATGTGTGAGATGAGTCAAGCTGCGCCTTAGGGACTGGCTTGGATTTAGAAAAAGGAGGGAATGGCATTCCATCCCATAGAGAGTACTGACTGCTGTTCACAAGTGTGTATAAAAGTGAATCCAACTTGTGAGACAGCCAGCGAGATTGCCCTGAGTTCTTGGGCAGCCTGAGCTGCATAGTGTGTGTCAGCTCAGTCTGGTCTACAGTGAGACCCTGTCAACAAACAAAAATAAAACAGCAACAACGCAATGGATGAATTCCAGGCTGGGGAGAACCTGAGAAAGCAGGATACAGATCATGAGAGACTAGAGATGGGAAAACAGACTGGATCTCACAAGAAGGAGTCAGTCTCACCCTGACCTGCGGACCCTGCACTTGGCTTTAACTGTTCCTGCATGGTGGGAAGCCACCGGAAGCCATTGTAGGACACCGCAAAGGGAGTGATGTCAAAGAGTACCTATAAGGACACCCAGTGGCATTTCTTTAATAAAGCCAAGAGTTCTGGAGTGGTAGCGGGGTTCATGTCTAATCCCCCCGTGTGACGCGGAGAAGGGAAAATTGTCATGAGTTTGGCGTCAGCCTGGACCACAGAGTGGGATGTCTCAAAAACAAACATGCAAAACCAAAAGTGGAAAAGCACTGAGGTAAGAGTGGGCTCTGTGGAGCAAGGGTCCCTGTCCTCTCAAATTCTCTTTGCTTTTCAAGACAGGGTTTCTCTGCGTAGCCCCGGCAGTCCTAGAACATTCTCTGTAGACCAGGCTGGCCTGAAACGCAGAGCTCTGCTTGCCTCTGCCTCCCGAGTCCTGGGATTCCTGGATGCCTAGTCATTTCACCATGACTTTGGGTGTTCGATGACTCAGCTCAGTAGGCTCTCTTCCTGCCCTGATTTGGTCTGTCTTAGTTAGGGTTTCCATTGCAGTGATGAAAACAGCACGGCCATGAACAATTTGGGGGGAGGAAAGGGTTTATTTCAGCTTACAACTCTCAGGCCACGCTCCATATCTGAGAGAAGTCAAGGCAGGAGCCTGGAGGCAGGAACTGGAGCAGTAGCCATGGAGGGGTGCTGCTCACTAGCTTGCTCTCCATGCCTTGCTCAGCCTGCTTTCTTGGAACATCCTGAACCACCAGCAGGAGTAGCACTGCCCACAGTGAGCTGGGTTCCTCCCACATCAATCAAGAAAATGTACCACAGGCTTGCCCACAGGCCAATCTACTGGGACCATTTTCTCACTCGATGTTCTCTTTTTCCAAAATGACTGTAATTTGTGTCAAGCTGACATAAAACTAGCCAGCACAGTCTCCCACGAGAGTGTAAATAAAAACCTGTAGATAATTGAAGCCTGTTTTGGGATCTGTATAAAGACTCTAGCCTAGGCAAGTATCAAGTGTGGCCCACTGAATTATTAGGCTAAGATGCCTGAACATAGCAGTCACTCTAGCTACACTTTCTTTCTCAGATGCTCTTGGTGCTGTGGATTGAAGTCAGGCTCTTGCACCTCAGCATGCACTTCACGACCGAGCCACACCTCTAGCCCACCTGGAAGGTGTGAAGTGATTTGGGGAAATGAAGTCAGGGCTGCCTCCTCATTGAGCACCTCTCCTTAGTTCTACAAAGATACAAAAACAAAACAAAACAAAACAACCCCCCAAAACCAAAACCAAACCAAAACAAAACAAAAAAACCAACTCCTTTCCCAAAGATAGAAACTGTGAGAGTGAACGGGTCCTCCTGCCCCAGCCTTAGGTGTGGGGAGTCACAGGCGAGTTCCACTATTCCACTGTGCCCAGCTCAAGGATGGGTTCTTGGGGGCGGAGCTAGTTTAAATGGCTGGTGCAAGAGAGGGAGAAAGATGCAGCAGCCACATAGATAAAACACCTGGGCTCCTATGGTACTGAGGAAACCAGGAGCCAGAGCTCACGGCATGCTGAGAAAAAGCCCTTGGTGACTCTGGCTGACAACGCAGTATTGCTCTGAGAAGTTAGGAGGGACTGGAGGGCACCCCTCAGTTGCGCTGGTCAGGCCAGTGTAGGATTCCGGGAAGAGTTAGTCCCGCCCACTCACATGATGGACCAGCAGCCATTATTCAGCTGGGAGAGGTGGAAATCTACAAGAGCGGACAAGATGTTTAACAGAGTCTTGTAAAGCTGGCCTGCAAGTGGGAGAAATTCATCACAGGAAGGGGAGGCCAAGAAGCCGCTGTTTCCTTCTCCTGCTGGCATTTACTCCATGCGTGCTGTTCCTATTTCAGAACCAGACTAGCTGCTCTCACTTACTGAGAGGCCATTGAGCACTGTCTGCTTCTCTTTGAAGCCATGACTACACCTCTATTGGTGTACATGTTGAATGTGACTATGCTATTGCAAATGTGACGTGGGAGCAAATGGGGACCACCCAAATAGTAACCAGCCAACTCCTGGCTGTAGCAAAGGAGTCCGTCACCATCATCTGTACTTTTTTCTTGAGACAGGTTCTTCCACTGTAGGCATGGTTGGCTTCAAACTCCCAATTCTGCCTCGGTTTCCCAAGTGCTAGATTATAGGTGCCTGCTGCCAATCCTAGCATCTCGTTCGGTCAGACCTGTAGATTCCCTTGCTAGTGGCTTGAGCTGAGTTACATTTAACTGGTGGAAGATGTTTTTGGGCGGGGGGGGGGGCGTGTGAGCTGAAGCCTGAATCTGCAGGAAGTGGGGAAACATAAACTAGGGAGCAGGAAGGTGTGGTGGGCGTGTGGGGTGCTGGCCCCAGGGGATTCCAGAGTGGGGGAGGAAGGGCAGAACCAGTCTGTCCTGTTCTCAACCTTTCTGTGGCTTCGCTCTGGGTCTGGGAGCGGCTGAGGTACTTGTTGGCTCAGGCATGGCTGGGTTCAGGAAGGCCAGGGGGAAGGGCAGAACCAAAGGGGTCATACTGAAGGAATGGTGGCTAGGACTGGGGAAAGCCCTCCATGTGTGAAGTGCACCTGCCGCGTGTGTTTCCTAGGTGTGGTCCCCGCTCTGTCTTCATGAGGGGCAGCAGCATAGTGGACATGAGGGAGGCAGGAGAGTTGGAGAGAGTGGATGGTTTTAGAGTGGTAGAAAGTTGCTTAAGGCGAGGCATTAGTTGAGACTTAATGAAGGCCTTCCCCTGTGCCTTGCCTTCCCAGGGACTTGACCCTGTGCCTGTCCCTGGTCTTCTGGTCAAATCTAAGATGAGCTCCCTGGTTGGTGTCTGCGGCACCAGCCAACAAGCTGTCTGTCGGACTTACAAACAGTGCACAGGGCTGGGGTGTACCTCAGTGTGGTTGGGTGCTTGCCTAGTATTTGAAAGGCCCTCGGTCCCACATCCAACACCACCAAAACTAAAAAAAAAAAGTTCACAGCCTGCTGGAGAAGGGGTCAGGGGTGAGGCCACCACTGGGATGGAGAGAAGAACTGAATGGCAGAAGCAGGTGACTGCTGGACATGAATTTAAGGGTGGGTCCCAAACCAATGGCTGTTTAACTCCAGGCTCAGAGTCGGGATTGGGATACCGGCTATAGTTAATGTGGATTTGGTTTGGGCCTGGAGGCCAGGTGTCAAGTCCACTGTGGATTGACCTTGGTCAGACAAGAAAGTGAACTGGAGATGGCCAAAGGAAGCCATGGCTCCTGGAAACATTTTACACAAGGAAAGGCTAAGGGTTCTGAATGACCAGAGTTAGTGGGGCTAGTGGGTGAGGGGTACAGGCTTCAGATTGTTTGATGATCACTTGGCGTGGGAGAAAGAACCTTCTGGCTTGAATCCATCTAAAGTAGAGACTCTGGCTAGGGTGAAGACTGTGAAATGCATTTGACTAAAGGAGAGGCCTTGGTTTTCTGTTTCTTTTCTTTGTTTCTTTGGGTCTTTCTTTCTTTCTTTCTTTCTGTTTCTGTTAAGGATGCAGGAGAGGAGAGAATATATTTCTTGGGTTCCTGGGTTCTATCTCTGGAATTTGATGTACTTTCTTAGGAACACTGCCATTTGGTATATATTATTCTAGACTTGATTCTAGACATTTTTTTTCTTTCTTTCTGAGTTTTGGACTCTATTGGGCCCCCATTTGGTTGTTTAATGTATTTACATGTGTCTTCATAAGTTTGGGGAAGGGACTCTCAAGAAGGTTCTGCAGTGAGTTTGCCGGGTTTGTGTGGCCCTGCGGGGCTGGCTGGAGTTACGTGAGTACAGAGAGATGTGAAGTTCAAGGCCTCCGGCAAACTCCTTTCTGCCCTTGACTGAGAACAGCACCTCTTCGTGTTCCAGGCAGGCTCATTTCAGATGTGGTTAAGGATCTGCTGTGCTGGCTGGGTTTTTGCCAGTTTGACACAAACCTACAGGTATCTGGGAAGAGGTGATCTTCATTGAGAAAACACCTCCATCAGATTGGCCTGTAGGCGAGTCCATGGGATATTTGCTGTATTCATGATTGATGCTGAAGGGCTCCACCCACTATGGACTGTGTTGTTCCTGGGCAGGTGGTTCTGAATAGTGTGAGAGAATAGGCTGAGCAAGCCACGAGGAGCAAGCCAGCAAGCAGCATTCCTTCATGGCGTCTGTTTCTCTTTCTGCCTTGTGTTCCTGTCCTGACCTTCCTGGATGATGAACCACAAGCTGGTAGATGTAATAAATCCTTTCCGAGTTGCTTCCGGTCATGATATTTTATCATAGCGGCAGACATCCTAACTAAGACAGCTGGTGTGTTAAAGAGCGAGAGGGCTTGCTGGGGCTGGGGTATAGATTTTCCTGGCTGCTGTGGACAGGAGGGTTGAGAGGGCTCTGAAGTTGAACCTCCAGCTGTGCTCAGAAGGGGAGGCAGGGAATGAATTCGTAGATATGCTTTGCAGGGTCTGCCGGTCCATGCCTAGATAGGTCTTGGTTTGGACTTCTGCACCAAGCGTCATCCACTGCTCCCCCCGCCCCCCTGTTAGTGTAACTGTTTGTCAACTGGTTAACCCTCAGTGCTGGTCCCTGTTACTAGAAGTTAAGAGATTATTACAGTGTTGAGTGGGCATGTTCTGATAACTTTCCCCATACTAACTCATTTATTCTGCAGTCGTCACAGAAACCGTGAGATGGGTTTGATGCCATCTTCATTTTACAGGCTCATGGGAAGCAGCTGCGTAGAGATGAACAAGGCTAACCCAACTAGCAAATGGCTTCATAAACACTATGCATTGCGCCTTTCTCAGCTGCTCTAGAAACAATAAGATATATGGGCGAGGACATATTTGTGTGATTTCTCTTAATTTGATAGTGCTTTAAAATACACTTAACATTTGCATTTCTCATCTCTTCTTTCTCCATTTATTCTTTTCCTCCACCACCACTACCTCCTCCTCTCCCTCCTCTTCCTCTTCTGCCTCCTCTTCTGATACAAGTTCTCTTAAAACAAAGGCTGGTTTTGAACCCTATGGCCTTAAGCATTGGATCTTCCTGCCTCCCCCTCCTGAGTGCTGGGACTGCAGCATGAATACCTGCTTTTAAGTGACACTGGGGATGAAACACGGGGCTTCAAGTATGCTAGGAAGGCACTCTACTAACTGAGCTGCCGGATATGGGTGCTGGGAGTCAAACTCTGGGCCTCGACAAGAGTAGAAAATGTCCTTAATCGCTGAACCAGTTCTTCAGCCTTTGATTTGTTTTTTTTTTCTCATTTTCCTCCCCTTCAATTTCCTTTCACATGGAATGGGTAACTATTTATATAACAAGGTCTGCAGGAGGTACATCTCATAACAGTGGCATTAGATACTGCAAAAGGAACTGGCCTGGTTTTACAATGCTGTGTGATAAGGGGTTAATCTATTAAAATGGTTAAATGGATTTGGGGGGCACTTTCTCCTGCTCTGCCTGTGACCTCTCTGATCTGGAGTCTTTTTTTCTTTCTTTCTTTCTTTCTTTCTTTCTTTCTTTCTTTCTTTCTTTCTCTCTCTCTCTGTCTCTCTGTCTCTGTCTCTCTCTGTCTCTCTCTTTTTGAGACAGGGTCTCTATGTGTAACCTTGGCTGTCCTGGAACTCTCTTTGTAGACCAGGCTGGCCTCGAACTCACAGAGATCCACCTGCCTCTGCCTCTTGAGTGCTGGGATTAAAGGTGTGCACCATCATGCCTGGCATCTGATTTTTTTTTTCTTTATAAGTATTTTGCATATTTTCTCATTTTTAAAAGTTCACTTTTTATTATAATTTATTCACATTACATCCCTATTGTTATCCCCTTGCTTGTATCTTCCCATTTCCCCCCACCCTCCCTCTTTCATCCTATTCCCCTCCCCTAGACCTCCTCCCCCACCATGTGTCCGCAGCCTATCAGGTCTCATCCAGATAGACTGCTTCCCCTTCTTTTCCACCAAGATCTGATTTTTTAATATAGTTTATTAATTTATTCATTTTACATCTCAATTGTTATCCCATCCCTTGTATCCTCCCAATCCTCCCTCCCTCTCATTTACCCCTTACTCCCCTCCCCTATGACTGTGACTGAGGGGGAACTTCTCCCTCTGTATATGCTCATAGGGTAGCAAGTCTCTTCTTGGTAGCCTGCCATCCTTCCTCTGAGTGCCACCAGGCCTTCCCATCCAGGGGACGTGGTCAAATATGGGGCACCAGGGTTTGTGTGAAAGTCAGACCCCACTCTCCACTCAACTGTGAAGAATGTCCTGTCCATTGGCTAGATGATTTTTTTAAAGCCAACTCCATCATGTATCAGCATCCGGGAAAGGATTTGGGTCATTACTCCTTACTGAACTGTTCGCTCTGGCTGGGGGTGGGGCTCCGTGGCATAGCATGTGATCAGCCTGAGGGAGGCCAGGGTTCCATCCCAAGCACCATCAAAAAGAGAGACAAAGCAAGAACTGCACCTGCTCAAGCACAAGCCCTGGGCCGTCCATTCCAGCTTCTTATGCCTGTCTCTCTAGGTGCCTAGGGACTCTGTTGCTTCCTCTCTGCAAAGCAATTGCGATGCATTGGTCTCTTTCCCATCTGAGCTCTTGATAACACCCTTTGTCTTCCATCAGCATCTATTGTAAGATTTATGCTTTTAGGGGCTGGGGAGTGGAGATGCCTTGGGCTCACTAGACAGCCAGCCTAGCATGCTTGGTGAGCTCCAGGGCAGTGAGAGATCCTGTGTCAAAAACAAACCAGAACATGCAGACAATGCCTGGGGAATGATTACAAGGCTGGCCTTTAGCTTTCTTTTCTTTTCTTTTTTTTTTTAAGAGCAGGATTTTTGTTTTTATTTTTTTAATTTTTATTTTTTTATTAATTTATTCATATTACATCTCGATTGTTAGCCCTTCCCCTGTTTCCTCCCATTCCCTCCCACTTCCCCCCTTCTCCCCTCCCCTATGACTGTGACTGAGGGGGACCTCCTTCCCCTGTATATGCTCATAGGGTATCAAGTCTCTTCTTGGTAACTTGCTATCCTTCCTCTGAGTGCCGCCAGGCCTCCCCATCCAGGGGACATGGTCAGAAAAGGGGCACCAGAGTTCGTGTGAGAGTCAGATTTCACTCTCCACTCAACAGTGGAGAATATCCTGTTCGTTGGCTAGGTCTTGGTAGGGGTTCGAAGTTTATTGCCTATATTCTCCTTGGCTGGTGCCTTAGTTTGAGGAGGACCCCTGGACCCAGATCTGCCTGTCATAAAGTTCTTCTTGTAGGTTTCCAGGACCCTATGGATCCTACTATTTCCCCATTCTTCCATGCTACTCTCGCCTAAAGTCTCAATAGGATGTCCTCTCCTCTGACCTACTTTCTTGGTAAGTAAAGTTTTTCATGGGACGTATCCCTTGGACTAGTGTTTTGATATAAGTGAGTATATACCATTTGTCTATTTTTGCTTCTGGGTGAACTCACTCATTATGATAATTTCTAGATCAATCCATTTGTCCACAAATTTCGGGAATCCTTGTTTTTAATAGCTGAGTAGTATTCCATAGTGTAAATGTACCACAGTTTCTTAGTCCATTCTTCTACTGAGGGACACTTCGGCTGTTTCCATGTTCTGGCTATTATGTATAAAGCAGCTATGAACATGGTTGAGCATATGTCCCTGTTGGGTGGTAGGGCATTTTCTGGGTATATTCCAAGGAGTGGGATAGCTGGGTCTTGAGGATGTCAACAGTTAATAAATGGGACCTCATGAGGCTGAGAGGCTTCTGTGAGGCCAAAGACACTGTCAACAGAACAAAGCGACAGCCTACAGACTGGGAAAAGATCTTCACCAACCCTTCATCTGACAAAGGTTTAATATCCAAAATATATAAAGAACTCAAGAAATTAAACACCACAAAACCAAACAACCCAATTGCGAAATGGGGCTTGGAACTTAACAGAGAATTCTCAACAGAGGAATATCAAATGGCCGAGAAACACTTAAAGAAATGCTCGTCCTCATTAGTCATCAAAGAAATGCAAATCAAAACGACACTGAGATTCCATCTTACACCCATCAGAATGGCTAAGATCAAAAACTCAAATGACACCACATGTTGGCGAGGATGTGGAGAGAGAGGAACACTCCTTCATTGCTGGTGGGAATGCAAACTAGTACAACCACTTTGGAAAGCTATCTGGCTCTTTCTCAGAAAAATGGGAATAGGGCTTCCTACATATAGGTGTAAGCACACCCACCCACACCACACACACACACACACACACACACACACAGAAAGACCTATACCTTTCTAATCTTTCTGTCTTTCTTTCTTTCTTTCTTTTCTTTTAGGTGTAATGGGGTTGGAAGTATTTGAAACCCTCAGCATTTACCCAGAAATCTTTCTTTTGTCTTTAAAACTAATCTTTTAAAAGCATTTTTAAAAATTTAAACCCCTATTTTCTTTTTTTGCTTCCTCGAATTTCTTTCATGAAAAATTTAGCTCTCTTCTGTGATTGCTTGCTTTTTAAAAAGTCTTGCTTTTTAAATACAAAAACATAGCAAATTCAAATTTTCTGCGGTAAGCTTTTATATCTGCCATCAAGTGGGCATTCCTTATCTTGGTCTAAAGAATACTGTAGGGGAGTGTTGCATAAGAGAGTTTCTCTTGAGGAAGCTGCACATAGCTTTTGCTTTGAAATTTAATTCCATTATTACATGATGGCCAGATGATATATCTCCAATTAAAAAAAAATTTTTTTTAAACAACTTTCTGTGGTCATGAGATATTTATAGCTATTTCATGGTTAATTTGGTATCAGTAACCATTAGTGATTTGTGTTCCTTTCTATGTTATCTTTGATTTTATTTGTATTTATTTTTTGGCATTTGTTTGATAGGATCTCAGGTAGCCCAGGCTGGCCTTGAATATGTTGTCTTTTGTTAGTAAAATAAAAAACAAAAGCAAGAAACATGATTAATAGTATTTAGGAGTCTCCCAGTTTCTGTTGGTCTCACGCCTGGAGCAGCCCGAGGGCTAGGCTGTATTATCTGGGTAAGGGTGAGGCCAAAACAAGGCTGAAATTCAACTCTGGAACATTCTCTTTACTAGGCCACTCCTGAAATTACAGAGACCCGGCCACGAAACTCAATACTCTCCACAGCCCTGAGTGGAGATTCTTGTTTGATCTCAGGTCACATATCGCCATTTGGTAAATGTAGAGGTTTTAAGATGTTTAGCCTCAAATATTTCTGTTGTTTGTCTAAGTAATTGGGGTCTGGCCTTCCTGTTGGGCCTCAGTGGTTGTTTCCTTGATATCTTAAACACACTTTTCCATAAAGGGAGGAATAGGGAGGGGAAGGGAGGGAGGGAGAGGAGAGGTGGTCTTCTCTCCTGTGTTTGCTTTTGAGCTGTAACAAGTCACATTTTAGATTTATCTGCTAGATATGGGTGTTTTGTTTGCATGTATGCCTGTACACCAAGTGTGTATAGTGTTCATAAAGGCCAGAAGATGGGATGAGCCATTGGATCTGCTGAGACTGAAGTTACAGATGTTTGTGACCCACCATATGAGTGGTAGGAATTGAACATGGGTCCTATGGAAAAACAGCCAGTGCTCTTAACCTCTGAACCATCTCTCCAGGCCCATTTTAGATCTCTTTTTCCAATCAATAAAAATATGCTGAGTGTCTATATCAGGGTATAAAAACATACTGGACAAATGTCATACCCTTATCCTTCGGTTGCTCATTCGTAAATCCTAAAATACGATTAAGCATAGCAAGAGATTAATGTGCAAAAAAAAAAAAAAAAAAAAAAAGAGAGAGATTAATGTGCTTATTATGGGAGTGTGCTTTTTTTTTTTTTTTCATTTTGAAACAGGGTTTCTCTGTGTAGCCTTGGCTGGCCCGGACTTGCTTAGTAGACCAGTCTGGCCTTGAACCCAGACAGATCTCCCTGAGTGCTGAGATTACAGTCACACACCACCACCATCACCATGCCTGGCGACCATATTCTTTACTTGTTTGGTTTTTTTTTTCAAGACAGGGTTTCTCTGTGTAGCCTTGGCTCTCTTAGACTGAATTTGTAGACCAAGCTGGCTTTGAACTCACAGAAATCTGCCTCCCCAAATGCTGGGGAGTCTACATGTTTTATGGGAGATTAGAAGATGTGTACACCTTTCCTTAGGAATAGGGAAGGCTTCAGAAAGAATGAGACATTCTGGCTGGCTCCCGAAGATAAGGGTGGGTACCAGACAGGTAGAGAAGAGGGCACAGGTAGGCGTTCCAGGTGAGGAGAGCATCCTGACTATGGTGAGGAGGATAGTAAAGGCCTATCAGGAAAGGGTGGTTGTCCCTTCTGCCTGGAAGGTATCGTGTAGTTGCTTAGGAACAGGAAGCTGGAGGAGCTGGTGAGGAAGACAATTGGTGAAGAGCGTTGATTGACAGAGGACTTTGCATTGTCTTTTGTGGACAGTGAGTCACTTCTGAGTCTACGGATGGGATTCGAACTTGACCTGTTTTATTTTGGTCTTCAAGGTTTAGTTCTCTGATGCACGCGCGTTGACTAAACATTCTCACCTTTGACTTCCTGTTTCTGAAACGCTATGATTTCTGACTCAGATTTAGACGTCTGTGCCACTTGCCACGAACATGCCACATGCCAGCAAAAGGAAGGGACGTGGATCTGCATCTGCAACTATGGGTTCTGGGGCAACGGGAGGACACGGTGTGTTGGTAAGTTTCGGCAGTGGGTTAAACTGAAAATTTGAATAAAAACCAAAGGTACTCCAGTTTTAGAGTCGGTGTCCATGTAGGGCAAACATCATTGTTTTGTTCACATGTTTTTCTTAATGAGCTTTTGCCAATTACAACAAAATCTTGGCTTTATTGTTTAGATATATAATTTTTCTGGTGTTTCTAAGCAAGGACCCCTCATGTTAGATGTTGTTGACATGAACTCTCTGGAAAATCCTTGACCTACACAGATTGGAAGTCTGTTTTATCTCCTGAGCTTAACTTAACAACAAAAGCAAATATTACATTTCTTAATTCTTGGGGGAAGACTTCAAAGAATACTTTAAGATGACTTGTTTAGACTAGATGCAGCTAAGGTTCTTTTTTTCTTTTCCCTCATGGTTTCTGTGCTAGAACAATCAGATATCATTGATACTCAAGCAGAATTCAGAGAGGATGTCACAACAATTTAATCGTAATAAATGTGACTATAACTTCTCAGTTTCCTCCTTGTTATATTCCGTAAAAGTTTTGCTTTGTAGCTGTGGATAGACAGTGTCTGTAGCCTTGTGTTGATTTTTGTGTGTGAGTATGTGTGTGCTGCACGTCTTGTGTGTGCACATATGTGTGTGGAGGGGCATGTGTAGAGACCAGAGGAAGACACTGTTCACCTTGGCGCAGGGTCTCCCATTGAACTTGGAGCTAGATTGTCAGCCAAGAAGGCCCAATGATTCTCCACGGCTATGCCAGGCTTTCTCTTTCTTTCTTAGTTTTTGAGACAGGGTCTCTATATATAGCCCTGGCTGTCCTGGAACTTACGATGTAGAGCAGGTTTGGCCTTAAACTCACAGATACCCACCAGTCTCTGCCTCCTGAGTGAAAGAATTAAAGGCGTGTACCACTAGGTCTGGCTATGTCTGGCTTTTCACTTGGCTGCTAGTGGGGGCTTTGAACTTAGGTTTCCAAGCTTGTGCAGCTAAGCTGTCTCCTTAGCCCTTTGTCCTGATGTGAATTTTTTTTTGATTTTAGTCCTTAAAGAAAAATAACAATTCAGCGGTGGTGGCGCATGCCTTCAATCCTGGCATCCAGGAAGCAGAGACGGGTGGGACTTTGAGTTCAAGGCCAGCCTGGTCTACAGAGTGAGTTCCAGAACAGCCAAAGTGTATAAAAAACAAACAAACAAGTAAAATAATAATTAAATCCACATTCAGACAGTCATATTCCAAAGGTTGGGTGAGTCATACTCACTGCACAGATAAAAGCTGTCCTGTGCCAATATGGGTTCTGCTGGCTGGACTTGCATATGCTTTGGCCAGTCTCACTTTGGAGGGCTCTTCCCATGAGAAGTATTGCTGCTCTCCTACTCTTTCTCCAGCAGAATCTGATCCTTTACTACAACCGAAGTCGGAATTGAGGAGTCAGGCATGTTGTCCTCTGAAGTAACAGTTTTCAACCTGTGGGTCCAGACCCCTTGGGAGATCAAACAACCCTTTTCACAGGGGTTTCCTAAAAGCATTAGAAAAACAGATAGCCACATTATGCTTCATAACAGCAGCAAAGTTCCAGTTGTGAAGTATCGATGAAAATGATTTTATGGTTGGGGGTCACCACAGCATGAGGAAGTGTGTTGAAGGGCTGCAGTGTTACGGAGGTTGAGAACCATAGCTCTAAAGGATTTCTCCTCTCCTGCATGCTAGTTATACTCTCGAATTCCCTTTGACTTTTAAGGAATAGCTGCATCTCTTAGGAGGGGAGAGGGCATTACAACATTTCTGTATTTGTTCCCACTGGCCACTGCCTATCTGACTACTTGTGCTGCTGTGTGCACAGTGCACATGCACCAAAGGTTCCATAATATGGCATTGTACCAAAGGACTTAAGAATTCTAGGCCTTTTTTTTTTTTTTTTTTTACAAACCTAAATATCCCAATTAAAACCTTCAGGGAGACATTAAGTGAGAAATGTCCCCTCTAGGCTAGGGTATTTGAACACTTGGTCCCCAGTTGGTGGTGTTCTTCGGTGAGGTGGTACAGCCCTTCTGGAGGAAGTAGGTCATTGGGGGTGGGCTTTGAGCAGTTATAGCTGCACCCTATTTCTAGTTTACTCTCTCTGCTTCATCCTTGTGGTTGAAGATGTGAGCTCTGAGCTTCCTCTTGTGCGGCCATGTTTGCTGCCTGTGGCAATGCCCTCTATGCCAGGACGGACTCTATCCCTTTGAAACGGTAAGCCTAAATAAACTTTCCTTTCTTTAAGTTGTCTTGTTGTGTGTTTTATCATAGCAGGAGGAAAATTAAGTGACACAGGCATGTCCTGAGAAAGAACGACAAAGGCCAGGGCACAGGTTGGCTCGTGCCTAAAAGCTCTGTATGGTGTTTGTCACCTGAGCTGTGCACTTGACCTAGCTGTGGCTCGAGTGCTCAGTTTTCCTGATCATCCAGGCAAGTCTTAACACAGCTTTGCCTTCGAGTTGTGTGCTAGATTCAGTTGTAAAATTAAAAAGTGCTGGCTCTAGCAACATAGCCCTGTCCTGTGAAACCTGAGGTTGAAGCTGGAAGCTGTAAAAACAAGACAACATCTTTGGTTTATTTTTTATTTGTGTATATCTGTGTACTTGAGTGTGAGTTTGTACACACGAGTGATTGTAGAGGCCAGAAGGAGGCATTGGATCCCCTGGAGCTGGAGTTACAGTGGTTGTAAACTGACTGTGGGTGCTGGGAACTAAACCAAACCGCAAGCACTCCTGACTGCAGAGCTATCTCTCCAGCTCCAACAATGTAGTTGAAGAGGTCACATAAGAAAAGAGAAAAAAAGAAGGGGGGGCTGTTGAGACAGTTTGGTGGGTAAGGGTGCTTGCTTTTGAGCCTGACCACCTTGAGGTCAATTCCTGGAACCACGTGACAGAGGAGAGAACCTCTTCCTGCAAGTTGACCTCTGACTTCTGCATGCATGCTACGGCAGGAATGTGCCCACGAAGGCAGGCAGGCAGGCAGACAGACAGACAGACACACAGATACATACATAAACAAACAAACAAAAAGTTATAATTTAAAACTAGAAAAAGAAATATCCAAAGGGTTATTTTGGGGGCGGGGCGGTGGGGTGTCTTCTGGAGAACTGCGCACAATTGTGAGACAGGCTGATTAGAGGAAGTCAAAGTGAAATAAAACACTGAAAAACAACTAGTAAGATTAACTGCAGTTCGTCGCTGATGACCCCCCCCCGTCTGTTTTTGCAAGAGGTGTTTTATTGGCATGTAGCAGTGCACCATGCATACCTGTGCGTGCGCGTGTGTGTTTTGGGGGGAAGTTGTTGTTGTTGTTTTGTTTCGCTGAGACAAGGTTTCTCTATGTAGCTCTGGTTGGCCTTGAACTCACGAAGATGTGCTTGCCTCTGCCTTCCTGAGTGCTGGAGATTAAAGGTGTGCAGGCATTAAAAACATGCATGACCATGACTCTCAATAGGTATATTGAGATGAATGAGATGTAAAGAAAGTTTCCCGGCCCCTGCTGCAGGTCAGAGATGGAGCCTTTAAATTCACTTCACCCTTCCATCGTCTTTAGTTAATGACGCTCACGGCAGCCTTCAGCTGGCTGTCCATCGTTTAGCTGCTTTACACTGTGTGATCACCATTGCTCACACAGTCACTGACAGCAAGTGTGTCTCCTGCCCCTGTACGAGCCCCGCTCCGAGGCTTTGATGCTAATCCCATTGTGTTTCCCGGGAGCTGATCATTCTAATTTTCCAGCTGGATCATTGGGTAGACCACTCATCCCAGGGGCAGGAGCGATGGTTCCGTGGCTAAGAGCATGTGCTGCTCTTGCCTCCCTGAGTTTGGTTCCCAGCAGCTCTATCAGATGGTTTAAAACCTCCTGTAATTTTAGCTTCAAGGGATCAGATGCCTCTGGCCTCTGAGGACACATTCGTTCATTGACATAAAACTAGACAATATATAATATAACATTAATTCTCTAATACTGAAAAGACCAAGAAAGTGGCTGAGTTGGAAAATGGGGTTATTCTAAGCTTGTTTCCCTTGGCTTATAAAATTTCTATTAAATTAAACTAATTAATTTTCCTCTGTGTGTATGATATGTATTTGCGCATGTGCATACTCGTCTTTGTGTGTATTCATGTGGGGATGTGCATGTGACCATCAAGAGGACAGCCTCTTGTGTTGGATCCTCACTTTCACTTTGTTTAAGATGGTGTCTCTTGTTGCTTGTGACTGTGCACACAGGGCATAATGGCCATCTTGCTTCTGGGGTTTCTCCTGTCTCCGTCCCATTTCCCCACAGGCGCACTGGGATTACAGGTGCGTGCTGCCATATCTGACTTCATGTACGTGTGGGGATTTGGAATCATTTTACCCACCAAGATATCTCCCCAGTCTCTACACTTTTACATTTTATCTGTATTACCTTTTATCTGTGTGTGTGCACACATGTGTGTCGGTGAATCACATTTAGAGGTCAGAGGAAAACTTCTGGGAGTTGGTTGTCTCCCTGGTATTTAGATCCTAGCCATGGAACCAAGGTTGTCAAGCTTCTGGCAAGCACGTTTATTCTCTGAGCCACCTAGCTGACCCACCGATACTTTATTTTAAACATATTATTACTCTCGTGGGATTGAGCCCACAGCCTTGTGAATATTAGGCACATGGGCTTCCCCAAACACTCCCAGCTCCGACCATTTACGATTTGTCTTGAATGTGAAAAACTTAAAATAGTAACCTGCTGTCAATCTTCAAATAAGAGGGAGTCCCAGAGTGGTAGGTTGTGTTTTTCTTGTGGCTTCATATACACCAGGTACATACTTATAAAATCTGTCCAGTTCCTTCGAGTCCGGGAAGCATGTTGGAAGGAAAGAAACAGACCAGTAAGCTGCTGTCACAGATTAGTGACCCCTAGTCTACACTGACGGAGGACTCCAGGTAAAAAGACATGCTGTGCGTGGACAGCGTCTATGCGAATCCTTTTTTTGTGTATTCATCTGCAGACAAAGACGAGTGCCAATTTGGAGACACTGTGATCTGTGGGAACCACACATCCTGCCACAACACACTTGGAGGGTTCTACTGCATTTGCCACAGAGGCTACCGGGCCACAAACAACAACGAGACCTTCATTCCCAATGATGGCACTCTCTGTGCAGGTACCAAAGGGGGATGCAGAGATGGCCACTTGGGGATGGCCCAACAGTGGATGGGTAGAGGGTGGAGTCATGGTGGAGAGCCTTAGAGGTGGACGAGGACTGAGTAGTACAATCAATGTTAGAGAGTAAATGCTAATACTGTGTGTTGGCTAGCTTTGTGTCAGTAAGAGAGAACCTCAATTGGGGGGAAAAGCCTCTATAAGATTAGCCTTTAGGCAAACCTGTCGCGTACTTCCTTAATTAATGATTGATGTGGGAGAGGCCAGCACACTGTGGGTGGTGCCACTCCTCCGCAGGTGGTCCTGGGTGTTGTAAGGAAGCGAGGCTGAGCAAGCCATGGAGAAGAAGCCAATAAGTAGCACTCCGCCACGGCTTCCCCTTTAATTCCTGCCTCCAGGTTCCTGCCCTGACTTACCTCGGGGATGGAATGGGAGCTGAGAGTTGTAAGATAAAAATAAGCCTTTTCCTTCCCATGTTGTTCGTGGCCACGCTGTTTTACTACAGCAACAGAAACCCCGGCGAAGAGATATTGTCAGGTGGGGTGGTAGTATTGTGGTCCACAGAATGTTAGTATGCTGAGAGATGCACTGAACAGTCTGGACATTGTTGTGAAGTGTTTTGTGTTATGATTTCTAAAAATGTGAACAGTGATTGAATCATTCATGATGTTGGAGGGCGGACACCTGATAATTTATTGTATTGTTTTTCTAGTTTTATGTGTTTAAACATTTGAATTTTATTATGTGTATTTATGAGAGAGGGCGGGAGGGAGGAAGGGAGGGAGAGAGAGAAAGAGAGAGAGAAAGAATAGACATGTATGTCACAGTGTGTGTGTGTGTGTGTGTGTAATATCTCAGAACAATTTTCAGGAGCTCTGTTCTTTTGCTGCAGGTCCTAGGGATTGAACTCAGGTCATTGGGCTTGAAAGGCTGACACCTTTACCCAGTGAGCCCTCTTGCTGGCCCTTTGGGGACAGTGGGCCAGCTACACACTCCGTAACTAAGCACAACACCCACTAAGCACCCAGGGTCTCTGTGCCTCATAGGAGATCTGAGCGCTGTCATGGGGGGCGCTTGCCACCACAGGACTCAGACGAAGGACGAATGTGACTTTGGGCATCACAGTAATTTTGTCAGTGAGATCGCTGGAAGTGTGTTGATTGAAGCCATGAGCTAAGCCCTCCTGATATTCAGTGACTCTGGGCGAGCTCGGTTTCTAGGTAGTGTGTCCTGATACAGCGCTTCAGCTGTCTCAGGTCCCTGAACAGTGACACAGGGGAGAGGCCAGAAACTCCTCCTGGTTCTGAGATGCTTGGCGTGCTCTGTGACTGCTTAAAAGCTTTGTGGTGTTCCAGGGATTCCAGAAAGGACAGTAGGACCGCTGCCATTCTACTTGATCTGTGCAGGATGAAACTCCTGGAAGAATTCGTTCATATATTCAGCTTGTTCTTAGCGAGAATGAATGTATTCTCTCGGAGAACCCGCTGTATCCACTGTCTTATTGTCTTTGTAGCTATGCGGTTTTGAAACTGATGTTGCCATATTAAATTAAGCACATTATAAGGAAGAGATGTTAATGCTTTTTTTCTTTTTCTTTCTTTTTCTTTTCTTTTTTTTTTTTTTTTTTTTTGTTTTTTGAGACAGAATTTTTTCTGTGTAGCCTTGGCTGTCCTGGAACTCACTCTGTAGATCAGGCTGGCCTCCATATAACTGGAGAATGTCCTGTCTATTGCATTCAACTTTTAAAAATTGAGAAGAAGCACTTGGGAGGCAGAGGCAGGTGGATCAATGGGAGTTCGAGGCCAGGCAGGTCTACAGAACTCCCTGTCTTGAAAAACCATTACAAAAAAAAAAAAGTTGAGAAGAATGGTCAGGTGTTACTGTTTGTGTCTTCAGCCCCAGCACTTGAGAGGCAGACACAGGTGGATCTCTGTGAGTTCCAGGCCAGCCAGCACTACATAGCAAGCTCTAGGTCAGGCAGACTACACACTACACAGTGAGTTTCTGCCTCAAAAGGAAAATAAAGCAAACCACACACAGTCACACACACGCACTCACACAGACAGACAGACAGACAGACAGACACACACACACACACACACACACACACACACACACACACCAGATAGGAAGAAAGAAAAGGAAGAACGGAGCTCGGGCTGTAACTTAGCAGTAGACCTTTTACCTAGCATAAGCAACAGCCTGGGCTTGATCTCCAGCACCTCACACCAAACAAGCACAAGTTAGAAAGGTGGAGGAGAAAATATTTTCTGCAGGGGTCAACTAGGTGTCAGCCAAACCTGTCTGGAACAAAGCCCTACAAAGGCTCTGCTGTAGTTATTCTACTTCTTGCAACTATTTAGTGATTTTCCTTTAAAAATAAATACACAATTCATATTTGCCAATTTGCCTTCTTTTGAGGTGTTTATCTTTTTGTTTTTGTTTTTTCAAGACAGGGTTTCTCTGTGTAATAGCCCTGACTGTCCTCAATCAGGCTGGCCTTGAACTCACAGAGATCCTCCTGCCTCTGCCTCTTGAGTGCCAGGATTACAGGTGTGTGCCACCACACCCAGCTGCTTTTGATGTGTTTAATCCAGTGGGTTTAGTATATTTACAAAGTCATGCTCTGTTGCAGTGGCCTGTGTTCTGTGGCAGTCATTCCTCTGACTTTTCATTCTTAGGTCTCTAGTGGGCCCCATGTAAAAGCCAGTGGGTGAGTTTTCTTGTTGGGGCTGAGAATCCCAACTTGTTGCAGTCAGTTGCCAGAGTGCATGCTAGTTGGGGTGGAGATCAAGTTTGGGGACACCGGTGTTTGTTTGGAGCCTCAGTGCCTGAAGCCCGATTCCTGCACTCTGAGGAACTGTCTCCCAGCAGTCGGTTGTAATTTGCAGCGTTTAAGTCAGGCTCAAGAGCTGGTGACAGACGTACCTCTTTGGAGGTCACCAGTGATACAGGAGCAATGAGCTACAGGTGGTTCCTGTATGGGCTGATTCCAGACAATTCTGAAGAACCAGGAGATGTTGTGGTGTCCAGAGATGTGCCTTTAGTGACTCTTACGAGTCATGGATGAATGAAAAGAAGAAAGGAAAAAAGAAAGAAAGGAAGAAAGAAAGAAAGAAAGAAAGAGGAGACCTGACTGCTTCTATGTATGGTAGAAGAAAAAGTTTACTGTAGATCTATGGGAAAGCACAGCCAGAGGCCGGGACATCTGAGAGAGTCCAGAGTAGACATGACCAGACTGAGCAGGACCCTGTGAGGAGAGGGGGAGGGGAAGGAGAGGAGAGGAGAGATGAGGGAGGGGTTCTAGGTGCAGCAGAGGGCAACCAAAATAGGTGGATTATATAGGGAAGGTCAACCCAGCTCCTTGGACTGGAGAGTTCAGGGTAGGGGGTGGGGTATGCCAGCCAGGAGGACCCTCTAACATGTAGAGACTGAGGGATGCTGGGAGAACCTGGAGGCCAGGTCTGCTTTGATAAGTTAAATGGGCACCTCAGCTATTTGGCCAGTTTGAAACCTAAGTGTGGAAACTTGGCCGGGAGGCAAGGCCTTCAGCAACAGCATCATGAGAGTGGTCTGAGAGTAAGTGCTGAGAACTGAGACCCATGTGGAGGAAGACTCCCGGGGGGGAGGGGGTGGTCTGTCATTTCCCTACTCAGGGGTCTCCAAGTAGGCATGACTCTCTAGGGACCGTGGAAAACTTCAGAGTGACCTCTCTGAGTCCTCAAGTCTTTTGTACCAACCCAACTGGCAACAGTGACCTCGCCACAGGAATTTCCTGAAGCATTAGAGCATCGTGTCCCCCACTCCCTCAGCCTTTGATGAGGCTCAAAAGGAGGAGACAAAAAGAGAGCCTGAGAGTGCTGTCATTCAGCAGTTCCTGGGACTTCTCTCCCAAAGCCTGTGTCCTGCAAGTCCCCCTCACACCTTCATGCCTAGATCTTGGTTCGGACCCATTTCCCAGTCTCGGTTAGGTGTATTGGTTATTCTCTAGGGCAGGAAGAGAGCCACATTCCCGACCTTCTTTGCTCCTGCCGTCCTTTCCTGGGGCTTGACGTGCCAATCCCACGAAGACTGCCTGTGCTCTGTGGGGAAACCACCCGTTTGCCTTGCTTCTGCCTTAGAGCTTCCCCCAGGAAAATTTCCAAGTGGGAAAAAAAAATAAGCAGTATATTTTCTCACAAATTAAAAATAAAATTACTACATGGTTCTGCGGCTCAACTTTCAGGGCATTTGCCCCAAACAATTGAACTTTAAAAAGGTGTTTGCATTCCCATGTTTATAGCAGCATTGCTCACCCATTCGTCCATGGATGAAGGATAAAGACAGTGCATATTGGAGAGTGTTGTTCAGCTTTAACAAGGAAGGACGGGGCACAGTAGGGCATATGCTTAGCATGAGCAACGGTCTAAATTCAGTCCTAGCTCTCTCTCTCTCCTCCCACCCCCCGACTTTACACTGTATTCTGTAGCGTGGATGAACTTAAGGACACAATGTTGAGGGAACATCCTACTGAAGTACAAAGTTGTCAAATTTACAGAGATAGGGAATAGACAGTGTTTTCCAGGGCATGGGAAGAGAGGGGCATGGGAGTGTTAATGTCTAATGGGCATAGAGCTTCCTTTTTACAGGGCGAAAAAAGCCCTAAAGATGGCTGCCGGGGACTGTGGCACAGCCCTGAGGATGTTCCTAGCACACTGTACTGCACTGCACTCTTAAAAATGGTTAAGGTGGTCATTTTACATCATTTTTATCATCATTAAAATGTTATATATTTCTCAGATGTTCGCCTACCATCCTCAAGAGCAGTGCAGATAGTCAACAAAAACACAGTATACCATTAAGCGCAAAGTCATGGTGATGACACAGGGTCTGTCCCATCTGAGGAAGGCATTCGGGTAAGCTTGAGAAGGTTAACCAGCCAAGATTCTAGAGTGGACTAGAAAAGGGATAGTTTCTAAGCAGTATGAGCCAGCAGGTGATCAAAGATCAAACTCATGGGACTAGAGAGATGGGTCAGAGGTTAAGAGCATTTGTTGCTCTTCCAGAGGTCCTGGGTTCAGGTGCAGGCACTCACATTCCATGGCTCACAAATGCCGGCAACTCTAGCTCTGGGGATCCAGGATCCTCTGCCGGCCTTCAAGCATGCCTGCACTCATGTGGCACACACACAGAGGTATGCACACATACAGGCAAGCAAAAAAATAAATCTTAAAAAAAAAAAAAAGCTCAAGTCATATCACAGTAATCTCAGCTGGACGTGATGGGTGTATTGGAAGTTAATTAACGCCATTAATTGGGCCTTCGATTCCATGCAATGGAGAACTAGTGATACATGCTGCGCATTGGATGGTGGTTGAGTGGTTATGGACTTCCAGGCAGGTTCCTGGTGTCAAATTCTGGCTTTCCATTGCTGTCTGGACCAATTGCTTAACTACTTTGTCTGTTTTACTTACCTCAAAACAGGCAATTGTGGAAATTAAATTAGATGAATATAGTATTTAAAAAACAGTGAAGTGTGTAGGACAGTGCTTGACATGTGGAAGATGGCATGCAGCAATTATTGCTGTTAGCACTAATTATGCCAATTATGGCTATTAGGTTGTTGAGTGACTGTACACAAAGCTAATAATGACGTGGTGACTCCTACAGAGTTGGTCAGCATCCAGAAGTGCCGTGCCTTTCCCATACCCCGTCTACTTACCCACATGTAGAAGTCCAGCGGAAAGTCCTGCGTTTATTCTCACTTAACATTCTTCTAGCTGTCTACTTGAGCAGGTGGAGCGGCTGTCTCTGCTGTTGTGGTCTGCTGAACAGCTTTGTCAGTGGCTTGGGTAAACTATCAGGTTTTCTCATTAAATTGGCAGAGGCGAGGAAAGGCAGAGTAAGGGCAGGTTCCTATCTGGCAAGGAAATCTGGCCAAGCTAGAACTAGTCAAAGTGTTGCTGTCTCCAGGGATAAAATCCTCTTAAAATCTGTCCTCGGGGATGGAGGGATGGCTCAACAGTTAAGAGCACTGGTTGCTGTTGCAGAGGACCTGAGTTCGATTCCCAGCACTCACACGACAGCTCAGAACCATCTGTAACTCCAGTCCCAGGATATGTGATGCCCTATCTGGTTTCCTCAGGCGCCAGGCACACTCACGGTGCACACCAGGCACGCTCACGGTGCACACACACATGCAGACAAGCACACACATAAAAACAAACAAACAAATCTTCAAAAAAATGAATAAGTTGATCTAGGTCTTATTTTATATTATTCACATTTTAAGAATCTTCTCATCCAACTGCTCCGAGTTCCATGATTGTGTTGTCAGTCATTGTCTGACTGGTTTGAGACCTCCTCATTCTTAGTGGTGTCTTCAAGCTCCTTCCATCTTTGCAGTGTTGGTGAACGAGCCCAGGCCCCCTGCCGGCTAAGCAACCCCTCGCGCCCCCCCCCCCAACCACTTCCCTTCTTGACACTGTCGATTCAGGTCTGATTCCTACCTAGAGGATTTTCTCAGCTCTTCTTTTTTAGAAAAGAAATATGAGTGGCACAATTCCTGAATCATTCGCATTCTGAACTATCATTTCATTGCTTGGCTAGAGCGTAATGCTTTGTTCTCTTTCTTGGAACTCTAAATGTTGCCGGGTTGCTGGGACGCCCTGTGTTCCAGACAGGAAGTCCTGGGTCAGGCTGAGCAATTCCATCTCTCAGGAGGTTTCTTATCCTCTTATTTATGGATTTCAAAATGGCTTTCCTGTTTTTCCCCCCTTTTCTTTTAACAACTGCCGTTTATGTAATACACACACACACACATAATTCTGTGTGTTTCTGATGATCCATCCTGGGATATGCTGTATATGTCTTGCCTGCCTGCCTGACTGCCTGTCTGTCTATCCATCTGTCTGTGTCTCCCTTCCTCCTCCCTTCCCTTCTCCCCTCCCTCCTCCCCTCCCTCCTTCTCCCTCCTCCCCTCCCTCCTTCTCCCTCCTCCCCTCCCTCCTTCTCTCTCTTCCCCTCCCTCCTTCTCCCTCCTCCCTTCCCTCCTTCTCCCTCTTCCCCTCCCTCCTTCTCCCTCCTTCTCCCTCCTCCCCTCCCTCCTTCTCCCTCCTCCCCTTTCTCCTTCTCCCTCCTCCCCTCCCTCCTTCTCCCTCCTCCCCTCCCTCCTTCTCCCTCCTCCCCTCCCTCCTCCTCCCTCCTCCCCTCCCTCCTTCTCCCTCCTCCCCTTTCTCCTTTAGGCTGCATAGGAATCTGTAGCCAAGGCTGACCTGAAACTTACTCAGTAGCCCTGGCAGGCCTTGAAGTGGCGGTGGGCTTCCTGCTTCAGCTTCCCACATGCTAGGATTGTGAACCACCTGTCTGGTTTGCTCTTTCTCTCTTAACACCAGCTGCTTCATTAAGTATCCTAAAATGCACCTGCCCACTTAGACTGCCCAATGCAGTGGTGGTAATTATGTTCATAGAATTCCACACTGTCACACCGCTGAGTTTTGAAGATCTTCCATCTTCCCGCCAAAGCCCATTGTCTCCCCACCTCCTGCCGACTGAGGCAAGCAGGATCCTACGTTTGTCTCTGTAGTTCGCCTCTTCTGAAGACTGCTTTTTAAAGAACGTGGCTGCTGCACTTGGCCATTCATTATCCTGGGGTTTTGAAGCAGCTCTGGTACTTGTATCAAAGACCATCTTCCCTGTCAGCTACATCCTTGTCTTTCTTCCTGAAGGTAGGAACAGGGTTGCAGCAGGTACCCTGTACCCAAGGCATGGAAGGATTGTGAGTGGGCCCAGGAGACCAGGTGAGAGAGCTCTAGAAAAGGCCAGCAGGGCTCAACACAACTCCAGAGCCCTGATGGCCAGGCGCAAGTTTCATCTCTCAGACTGTGCTGCTGCACTTGCTGTCCCTAGAAGAATGGCTTTTGTGGGATGGTGTGTGTGTGTGTGTGTGTGTGTGTCGGCAGCAGCGGCAGGGGGAGGGGAGGAGGGCTGACTTTTCCCTCACTTTGAGATGAACTCTTGCATGGTCTCGCCTTTATTTTCTTGATTTTCTCTTCAACAGTCGCTGGCTCTTTTTCGTCTCTCTCTCTCTGTGACATTTTGCTTTTTGTCTCATGATTTCTGTCTCACACCAGCTTTTTCAATGGGATTTGCAAACCTGCTTTTCAACAGTGGCTTCTCTATTGTCTAATGCCTTTCTGAGTTTTTTTGGTTTTGGCATTCATATTTTATTTTCAATTTACAAGATTTTACTATTTTCCAAGAAATTCCCCCTTTTAAAATGGATGTATTATTTTCTTAATTGTATTTACTGTTCAGGGTATTCTGATTATTTACTGCAGTCACCCAGAGATTTCCCTCAAGTTTAGTGGCTTTAAAGGAG